>NC_065593.1:56740415-57058748 GCF_024542745.1 Macaca thibetana thibetana | reverse complement strand
AGGCCGCCGCTGGCAGCCAGTGGGACTGGAGTGCTCAGCCCTAAGTCAGAATCGCGGGCAGCCTCCAGGAGCTGGGAGAGGCATGAAGCGTTCTTCCCCAGAGCCTTCGAGCCTGGGAAGGAAGACAGGCTGTTGTCCAAGCCACCAGCGTCTGGGGCTCTGTTCCAGCAGCTCCAGGAATCCCGCCGTCCACTGATAGCTCAGGGGTCTCCACGTGGAAGACCTGAAGTGTGACTCGGAGTGAGGGACATGCCTCATCTTGCCCACCTGTCTGCAAGGCAGGCAGAAAGCAGTCGCACCTCTTGGGGTGGAGAGAATAGAAGTTACATACATACATTTATCTCCTGGGCTCCGGTGATCCTACCACCTCGGCCTCCTGAGTAGCTGGAACTACAGCTACACACCACCATGCCAGCTTAAGTTTTTATATTTTTAGTAGAGACAGGGTTTCATCATGTTGCCCAGGCTGGTCTTGAACTCCTAGGCAAAGGATATGTCCGCCTCAGCCTCCCAAAGTGCTGGGATTACAGGCATGAGCCGCTGTGCCTGGCTTAACGATGTATTGTTTAAAGATACAACATATTTGGACACACACAAACATATAAAGAAAACCAGGAGGATGGTGGTTTGCACAGAATTGGAGATGATGGTCACTCCTGGGGGCAAGAGAAGAATCTACAATAGGCTGGGCGCAGTGGCTCACGCCTGTAATCCCAGCACTTTGGGAGGCCAAGGTGGGCAGACTGCTTGAGGTCAGCAGTTTGAGACCAGCCTGGCCAGCATGGTGAAAACCCATCTCTTCTAAAAATACAAAAATTAGCTGGGCGTGGTAGCAGGCGCCTGTAGTCGCAGTTACTCAGGAGGCTGAGCCAGGAGAATCGCTTGAACCTGGGAGGTAGAGGCTGCAGTGAGCTGAGCTCGCACCACTGCACTCCAGCCTGGGTGACAAGAGTGAGACTCTGTCTCAACAACAACAAAAAAAGAATCTGCAACAGGGGAAGGGCGTGTGGTTGACTCTGAAGAACAGCCGCCAATGACACCCCCATCCCCGTGCTCAGAGCTTGTGCATGTGTTGCTTTTATACATGGCAGCGGGGACTTTGCAGATGTGACTACCTTAAGGACCTTGAGATGGGGAGGTTAACCGGGATGATCCTCGAGGGTCCTCACAGGAAAGAGGGAAGGCGGTCGCTGAGAGAGACCTGGATGATCCAGGCGGGATCACGAGGGTCCTCACGGGAAAGAGGGAAGGCGGTCGCTGAGAGAGAAGGCTGTAGTGTGACCACAGGGGTAGACTGGAGGGATGCAGCCGGAAGCCCGGGAATGCCGCTGCCTAGAGGCTCAGGAGGCCAGGGATTGACTCTCCCTGGAGATTCCAGAAGGAACCGGCCCTACAGACACCTTTATTTTAGCCTCTTCCTCCAGAACTGTAAGAGAATAAATGTGTGTTCCTTTAAGTCTCTAACTTTGTGTTACTTTGTGATAGTTTGTATTAGACTGCAGAATGGCCCTCAAAGATACCAGGTTGTCATCTCTGGAACCTTTCAATGTGTTATTCCTGGCCGGGCGTGGTGACTCACGCCTGTCATCCCAGCCCTTTGGGAGGTTGAGGTGGGTGGATCATGAGGTCAGGAGTTCAAGACCATCCTGGCCAACATGGCAAAAACCTGTCTCTACTAAAAATACAAAAATGAGCCAGGTGTGGTGGCAGACAGACGCCTGTAATCCCAGCTACTTGGGAGGCTGAGGCAGGAGAATTGCTTGAACCCGGAAGGCCGAGGTTGCAGTGAGCCAAGATCGGGCCATTGCACTCCAGCGTCGGCGAGAGAGAGACTCCATCTCAAAAAAAAATTAATAAATACGTAAAGAAGGTATTCCCTTATTTTGGAAAAAGGGTCTCTGCAGATATGATAAAGTGAGAGGCCCTGAGACAGGAAGACTGTCCCGAATTGTATGGACGTCCCCAAGTGCCATCGCACACTTCTTCAGGCAGAGGAAGGATTGACCAACAGAAAACACCATGTGGGGACAGAGACGGAGACTGCAGTGATGTGGCCACAAGCCAAGGAGTGCCTGGGGCCCCCTGAAGCTGGAAGAGGCTGGGAGGACCCTCCCGGAGCCTCCAGAGGGAGCCACACCTTGATCTCAGCCCAGTGATGCTGATTTTGGACGTGGACTCCAGAACAGTGAACGGAACACACTTCCGTTGTTTCAGGCCCCCGGGCTGTGGGAGTTTATTACAACAACAGTAACAGACCTTAAAACCCACTCCAAGGGCTTGGCAGGTAAGACTCTACTCCTTCCGCTTCAGCTGCTGTGCGTTGATAGTCGTAACAGTTCTGTTCATTCAGATGGACCCACGTGAACTGTTACATGTAGGATCCATTTCACAGATGGAACCATTAGAGGGCCTTTTAAGAAGCCCATCACCCTCACCCCCAACTGTAGTGGAACGTGGAGCAATGCTAAGATTTCAGCCTGGGCACGGTGGCTCGTGCCTGTAATCCCAGCACTTTGGGAGGATCACTTGAGCCCAGGAGTTCGAGACCAGCCTGGGCAACCTATGAAGACCCTGTCGCTGAAAAAAAAAAAAAAAGGCAGGTGTGGTGGTGCACACCTGCAGTCAGCTACTCCGGAGGGCGAGGTGGGAGGACCACTGAGCCCAGGAAGCAAGGCTGCAGTGAGCCAAGATTGCGCCGCTGCACTCCAGCCTGAGCAACAGTGAAACCCTGTCTCTGAAAGAAAAAAAGAAAAACATGCAAGGCAGACGAATCAAGAAACCAGCAGAGGGTGGTGATTGGCTTTGAGTAACACACGGAGTCTTCCTCCAGCTGAACTGGAAGGTCAGCGTCTGCCCGGTTAAAGGCACTGAGACTGGTATGCCTGCCTCTCACCGTGGCCTACACGGCTATCTTCCTGTCACCTCAAAAGGCACCAAGAAAGATCGAGGCAGCCCCTGAGCACGCACAGCGAGGCACTGGAAGGCTCCTGTTGGACTTGACGGCCCCACAGACGAGGCCGCCCTGTGACTGAGGGGACAGGACAAGAGCAGGGTCCCCTCTGCACACAGGCGGGAGCAGTGCCCACCTCCCCCAGACGACCAACACTCCGCATCCTGCTGGATGTGAGTGACTGCCACTTTCTACCAATGACACCTTGCACCTTGCTCCGTTTTTCTCACCTTCTAGGTAAGAACTGAGATAGTAAGTCTCAGAGTCACCCCTGCTTCCTGACAGCATCGAACAGAGTGCAGCAGTTGCCGTGAATGTTCCCCAAAACCTCCACGAAGCTGCCCAAGTCGCGCCCGTCCTCCCCGACTCCCCAGCACCGTCGATGGTGGGGGGCTCCGTGCTGCAGCAAGTCGGGCGTTCACGGCGGCCTCTGGCTAACAGCCCTGACGGCACCTCTGGGCTGCTGGGAAGCACCCGGTCACCTCACCTAGAGGAGGGTGAAGGCTGGAGCGACAGAACTGCTTGGAGACCAGGTGGAGCTTGGAATCCCTCCTTTGTGCGTCCGTCTCCCTCTCCACAGTGGCTCAGGGCCTCTGTGCTCCAGCAGGGTTTGTGTCATCATGGGAAAGTAGAGGAGAAGAAACAGCATCAGCTCGAGTCCAGCACAGCCGCAGGGCAGGGACAGTGGTTTTATTTTTATTTGAGATGGAGTCTCATTCTGTCACTCGGGCTGGAGTACAGTGGTGCAACCTCCGCCTCCCAGGTCCAAACAATTTTCATGCCTCAGCCTCCCGAGTAGCTGGGACTATAGACATGCACCACCACGCCTGACTAATTTTTTCTATTTTTAGTAGAGACGGGGTTTCGCCATGTTGCCCAGGCTGGTCTTGAACTCCTAAGCTCAGGCAATCTGCCTGCCTCACCCTCCCAAAGTGTTAGGATTACAGGCATGAGCCACCACGCCCTGACGGGACAGTGGTTTTAAAAGGCAGGTGCCAGCCTTTGTTAAGAAAGGTGTGTAAGAATCTGTAGATCTAAAGCAACAGGCCGCACCTCTGAACATTCCATGGAAGCAGGAAGGGAGCAAGCCCCACTCCTGAGCTGAGACAGGTGGGGGTGGAGGGCAGGGTTCACATAGGAGATGGCTCAGCCTCTGCCCAGGGAGCGCCCCACCTTCGCCAGGGCGGGGAGGAGCATACGGCACCCAGTGCTTACGTACACCCCTGGGTGCGTGGAGCTGCCTAGGGCCTCCCTGTCACCAGCCCTCACTGCTGTCCAGCCCCTGCCTACAGGCCCCCAGTGGCTGCCACGGTCCTATGCGGAGACTCTGCTCAGTTTCATCCAAGGTTTCGCCAATGCCCTTCAATAGCTGAGGATATACGAAAGGCTCCCCGAGCAAAGGCTGGGGCCCCAGGGGGCCGGGGAGAAGGTCGCCGAGGCACACATGGGAGGGAGTGGACAGAAGAGCACAGGACTCTGCTGAGGTCTGAACGAGCCCCTCCGGAATTCATGTGTTGGAACTTAATTGCCAGTGTGAAGGTATTAAGAGCCAGGGCCTTGAGGCAGTGGCAGAACCTCCAGAACGGGATTCAGGACCTCACAGGAGGTGGCAGAGCTGCCTCCCTTCCCTTTGGACTTCCGCCCCTCCGGCCATGTGAGGACGCAGCCACAGGGCACCATCTTGGAAGCGGAGACTGGGCCTCCCGAGACCCAAACCAGCTGGCGCTTTGAGCTTGCACTTCCCAGCCTCAGAAGTGAGAAACAAATGTCTATTATTTATACATTCCCCAGTCTCAGGTGTTTTGTTACGGCGGCGTACACGGACTAGGAATCTCCTGCTCCCTCCAGCCCCCACGTCCCCGCACTGCCCCACCCTCCAGGCCGGGACAGAAGTGTGTCCCGCCCCCGTGACAGTGACGTCTCACCAACCTCCAGCCTCCCCCAGGTGAAACAAAACCTTCACCTCCCCCTAATACAAGCAGCTTCCATTTTGCTTGTAAAATCCACATCTGACGAAGCTGTTCTCCAGCAAAGGGCAGACCTAGCGTGTCTGTCTCTGTCAAAACAAATATCATCAAGCCTGTCATTGACTTTTTTTTTTTCTAGATTCACTATTTTGGCTAAATTCCTCATCAAAATTGCAAGCTACGAACCTTCTCTACTGGAGTAATTTTCAGAGGGCAACTGAGTCATCATTGTGGATAATACATTTTGAATCTTGATGTTTGGAAAGAGGGTCACAAGCACCTGGGACAGCATCTGGAACTGGTGTTTACACCACGGACGGATCGTGTGGACAGATCGCGCCAGCAGTGAGGGCTGCGGGAGAACATGACAAAGCTTCTCTAAGGTTTAATTTATATTTATGTTTTTTGTATATTCACCACCCGAACACGCAGTCTTCTACTTAGTCCAGTCTGTATCAGGATTTGTCTGGTTTTGTTCTGCCTTGGTTTGCTGTAGCACTTTCTGCCGTGAGCGTAACTCACTTCCTTGTTGCAGGAGTTTCCTGAGGCTGTCATAACAAATCGCCACAGACCTGGTGGCTTAAATAACAAATATTTATTTTCCCGTAGCTCTGGAAGCCAGAAGTCCGAAACCAATACTTTGGCAGGGCTGTGCTCCCCCTGGGAGATCTCGGGGAGGCTCCTTCTGCCCGAAACCAATACTTTGGCAGGGCTGTGCTCCCCCTGGGAGATCTCGGGGAGGCTCCTTCTGTCCGAAACCAATACTTTGGCAGGGCTGTGCTCCCCCTGGGAGATCTCGGGGAGGCTCCTTCTGCCCGAAACCAATACTTTGGCAGGGCTGTGCTCCCCCTGGGAGATCTCGGGGAGGCTCCTTCTGCCCGAAACCAATACTTTGGCAGGGCTGTGCTCCCCCTGGGAGATCTCGGGGAGGCTCCTTCTGCCTGAAACCAATACTTTGGCAGGGCTGTGCTCCCCCTGGGAGATCTCGGGGAGGCTCCTTCTGCCCGAAACCAATACTTTGGCAGGGCTGTGCTCCCCCTGGGAGATCTCGGGGAGGCTCCTTCTGCCTGTCCCGCTTCTGGGGGCTTCTGGTGGTGGTTGCCTGGAGGGCCAAGGCCTCCGGGCGGCCTGTGTGTTCCGTGAACACCTGCGAAGGGCTCTGGGTCACAAAGCCTTGGGAAACTTTATTTTATTCCTTCTAGGACACTACTGGTACTCCTGAGGAGCTGTCAATTACAAAACAAGAAAAGGGAAGGAAGAGAAAAATACGCGTTTGGCCTGGTTTGATGTTGCAGCGGGAGGATCCGTCTTCTTACCCTCCACCATCACCGAGCCGGGAACTGAGGGAGAAGAGGCCCCTGCAACATGAGTTTCTTCAGTGTGGGTTCTCCTTTCCTTGCATCTCAGTGTCCTTGTGTTTGCAGCTGGGAGGTCGGCCTCACCCCCACCTGTGGCACAGCAGAGAGAAGGATGAAGAGGTCCTCGCAGTGTGTCTGCACGAGGCTGGCCACCTCCCCTCCCCAGGCACTGTCCCCTCAGGGTTCACCTTCTGTCCACAGACCACGACCCTGCCTCCCCACAGACTTTGTCCCCGTAGCTGCCATACCCAGTTGGCCAGACACCTCCAAGCCCGGCTCCACCCGCAGGGACCAGTGCTGCTCTCTTCTCTCTGGGCCTCAGTTCCACCATCTCTGAATAGAGGCGTTGCCCCTGATTCTAGGGTCCCTTACATTGCTTTTTTTTTTTTTTCCTGAGACGGAACATCGCTTGTCACCCAGACTGGAGCGCAGTGGTGCGATCTCAGCTCACTGCAACCCCTGCCTCCTAGGTTCAAGTGATTCTCCTGCCTCAGCCTCCTGAGTAGTTGGGATTACAGGCGTGCGCCACCATGCCAAGCCAATTTTTGTAATTTTATTGGAGACGGGATTTCATCACGTTGGCTGGTCTTGAGCTCCTGACCTCTGATTCGGCCGCCTTGGCCTCCTAGAGTGCCGGGATTACAGCTGTGAGCCACTGCGCCCGTCCCGGTCCCTTAAGTTTCTCAGAATCTACAGACCAGCAGCAGGAACCAGGAACATCAGGCATTTTCTCACTTCATTTTTTTGGTTTAATCCCTCATTTGCAACTCCCAGCCACTGACAAATGTCCAACAGCGTGACCAGGGAAGAGGCCGGCCCTGGAGGTCTCTGCCCTGCTCTGAGGCATGCAGTCGGAGATAGGGGCTGCATCTCCGTGGGGAATCCCGGACAGCCCCTGGGGGCTCCTCACCAAGGCTCAGGAGCACAGCTCCGGTTTATCAGACAGGCACACGCCTGGGTGTCAGCTTTGAACTCTTCCCTCTCTCCTCTGCACTTCTGTTCTGGAAAAGGAATCCTTTCTCAACAGGCGACAACAGTTCAAGGATTCAGCCTTGTTGCCAGTGTCGTTTCTTAGCTCCGATATGTGATGTCTATACCAGGCAGTGGCGCAGTGAAGTAAAGGGCTGTAATAAATACACAGAATCTGGCCGGACGCGGTGGCTCACGCCTGTAATCCCAGCACTGTGGGAGGCCGAGGCGGGCAGATCACCTGAGGTCAGGAGTTCAAGACCAGCCTGACCAACATGGTGAAACCTCATCTCTACTAAAAATACAAAAATTAGCCGGGCGTGGTAGCACACCCCTGTAATCCCAGCTGCTCAGGAGTCTGAGGCAGGAGAATCACTTGAACCTGGGAGGCAGAGGTTGCGGTGAGCCGAGATCATGCCATTGCACTCCAGCCTGGGCAACAAGAGCGAAACTCTGTCTCGAAAATAAATAAATAAATAAATAAATACAAAATTCTAAAGAACCGGCCACCAACTCTACCAAGAGAGAAACAACTATACATTTTATTGTTGAGAAACATTTTCTTAAATAAGTGTTTTCACTTCATTCCTTTTACCGAAGCAGGTCTTCCTTGGCCTGTTGAAACTGCGTCGTTCAACGTAACTAGAGGTATCTTTGGCATTTTCTTCCCTTAGCTTCATAACTTGTAGAATATCTTGTACAAAAAATGTAGATTTACAGAAAAATATGCATATAAATCACTTATTAATCCCAAAATGTAGTAAATAACTAGCAAAAACTTTATCAAATCCATTTCATACACAAACTGGACAGATCCGTTGCACATAACCTCTACATCTGCAGCGTTTTATAAATTGGTGCTTTGACATTAAAAAGGAGGTTTACAAAAAGACCCCTCTCATGATATCGATGACTCTAAATCATCCCACTACCGTTGCTTCTCAAATTCCCTTCATTTTACGCTAATCACTCCAATATCACCATTCTTACAAAAGCAGTTATTTTAAGGAAAAAGTTGCAGTGCAATCATGATAAAGTAACATTCAGAATTTCATGTTACCAAGAGTTGAGCAGAGTACTAATTTTCCCTTTATAAACACACATCGAAAACAAGAGCTTCATGCACATCCACATAGAAATTCGAAGTCCGACAGTGTAGTGTGTTTCCATCACACGGAAGGCATCGCACACATTCGCAAGCAGCGTTTGCCGAGAGAAACCGGAATCTGAGATGCATCCGCCAGCTGCCAGGGGTAACACCGGGTTTCTCCGGGAGAGATTCCACCGTGGTTCTTTCAGTGCCTGCCTTAAGAAATTTTGCAGCTGTTTCTGGTGCAGTTTTTGGGTGGGCTCTGGGGTGGGCGGACAAGCTTCACTTTGCGGAGGCTGCTCCTTTTGTGGGTGGAGCTGGTGGTGAGGGAGTAGGAACGGCCGTGCATCATCCTGGCATTCAGGCCGTTGGCCATTGAGAAGGACTTGAGGTGGCTTCTTAAGGCAATGGGGAGCGGGAGCTTGTCCACCAGGTGCACCGGCGTGCAGGACACAACCGCCCGGCAGCACAGGTCTTGCAGGCTCAGCACTTGGGAGAGAAAAAGGTAAACCCTGCTTAGTGGATGTCCCTGCCTGGGCTGGCCATGGGGGTGGTGCCCACACCTGTTCTCCTGCCTTCCCGAGGCTCGGACACCCATGGCCCTGGCTTGTACATGCAGCAAGCCCTGCCACCACATCCCCTCTGCCCACGTACAGATCCCAGAGCTCCCTCATGAGCTTTCCGACAAAGCTGTAGTGATTACTTCTCTCAAATGTCTTGCTCTGAGAACAGACACAGTGGCCCTGAGGCGGGTCCCGGGAGGCAGACACTTATCCAGGGGGCCACCGAACCACCTCGGCGTCTGAGGGCAGAGGGGGCCCCCAGAATAGCCCCGGGGCCTACCCTTGCTTGGCCGCCAGAGCCGGTCCATCCCATGCCGCAGCAGCACGATCCTGGCCAGCTCCGTGAACGACTCCGTGATGTTGAAATTGCACAGAGGGCTGACCTCAAAGAAGGTCACGCCCAGGCGTTCAGCGTAGGCCTGGGCCTGCTCCGTGGGGACCTGCCGCTTGAACGCCAGGTGCAGGCGGTTCCCCACCAGGATCTTAGGGACTCCGGGGGCATGCTAGCGGGCAGGAGAAAGGCGAGGAGCATGGGTTACTTGAGTGAGATTTTGTTGTCGTTGCAAAGTGGGTGCTCTGGTGTGAGGAACCCCCCACGAGTTCATGTCCACCCAGAACCTCAGCATGGGACCTCGTTTGGAAAGACAGTCTTTGCAGACGTAAATAGTTACGGGGCGGCCCCGCTGGATTAGGGCCCTCATCTAATGACTGGTGTCCTTGGAAGAAGAGAAGACACGAACACTCGGAGGAGGCCGTGTGATGCAAAGGCAGAGACTGGAGCGGTGCAGCCACAAGCCGGGGGGGCCCAGGGTTGCTGGCACTGCCGAGAGCTCGGAGCGGCGGCTGTAGGGAAGCAGCCCTCCCGACACCTTGGTTTGGGGCTCTGGCCTCCAGAACCGTGAGCGAACGCATTTCTGTCGTTTGGGACCCCGGCTTGTGGTCGTTACTTACGGCAGCCCCAGGACACACAGTGGGCTTGGCGCTGACCACGCCATGTCGCCGCCGCCAGGTGGGCTGGTCTGCGTGCCAGCAGGCACAAGCCCCGGCCACTGCTGGTCAACCCAGCCCGACCACAGCAGGGAGTGAAGCAGGCCAAACTGTGGGGCCTGACCCCATGCTGAGGCACACCATGGAGGCTCGTTTTGCCTGGACCAGCTTCCTGAGCTTTGGTGACTCTCTGTAGCTACACTCATGAGCCCAGCCCCATCCAGTGCTGTGCCGAGGTGAGGCACCCTCCTTGTTGCTGGAACCCCATCCAGTGTCCTGGCCCATGATCCATGTGTACCCATGAGCCCTGGAGGGCACGGCCCTAATTCCTGGCCTGACATCCTCCCAAGCGCACAGGGATCTTGGGCAATGGCGTTTCTACAACGTACCTCATCGATCTCCTTAATCCACCGATCAATGCCGTCGAAAGACCAGCGGTTCGCAATGTCATAGACCAGGATCACACCCTGGGGGAGAGGTCACAGGCTCAGCACACAGAACACAGATGCAGGCACAGCTGCGGCCACGCACGCAAAGACATACAACTAACTCAATCATTTCCTTCTTTTAACACAAAGTACATAACTTTGATTTATCACCCGAATGATCATTTCCAACGATATTTCATAAGCTCAGTGATAAACCCTCAAATGTCACAGTGAGCTGGGGACTAGCACTCACACCCACGAGCCACTCCAGGGACACAGGACACGGGGCACCACGGTAATCGCCACCTCTCGAGGAGTGCGGCCCACTCACCTGGATGGATCGCACGCATACACATGCACATACACATGCAGTTCACGTGTGCACGCGTGTGCATATGTACGGGCAGGCACACATATACACATACAGCTCACACACAGGCACTCATGCACAGACGCATGCACAGTGCACACACACGCAGTTCATGTGTGCAGAGGCATGCACATATAGAGGCAAGCACACACATTACACACACAGGCAGGCACTCATGCACAGACGCACACACAGTGCACATACCTGCACACACGTTGTGCAGACACACACACACACTCATGCACAGACGCACACACAGTGCAGGCACCTGCACACACATGCAGACACACACACACTCTCATGCACAGACGCACACACAGTGCACATACCTGCACACACGTTGTGCAGACACACACACACACTCATGCACAGACGCACACACAGTGCAGGCACCTGCACACACATGCAGACACACACACACTCTCATGCACAGACGCACACACAGTGCACATACCTGCACACACGTTGTGCAGACACACACACACACTCATGCACAGATGCACACACAGTGCAGGCACCTGCACACACGTGCAGACACACACACACTCATGCACAGACGCACACACAGTGCAGGCACCTGCACACACGTGCAGACACACACACACTCATGCACAGACGCACACACAGTGCAGACACCTGCACACACACTCCCATAAATGCTTACTCCCTAATGCCGATGAAGTCTCTCAAACAACCAATCACTCTATGTATTTAGATTCTTGGTACCAACTTATACATAAGCGTAACCACCTTATCCTCCAGTTATCCATTAACGGATGGTAAGTTAAACATTGTAAACGTTATCATTCAAAGTCAGTTTGATCTCCCAGCTCGGGATGCTGTGTTACCTGTGCACCCCGAGAGTACGAGCGGAATATGGTACAAAATCTTCCCTGGCCCGAAGTATCCCTGGAAAAGATGTTGGAGACCATTAAAAAGAAATCAAGTGCTTCTTCCTGACAACAGGTTCTGGAACTTCAGAGCCACAGCAAGTGCACCGCACACCCGCCAGTCAGCATGCCAGTCAGCTGGCCACCACGCTGCCAGCGCGAGACCCCAACGAAACTGTCCCATGTTCCCGGGGATCCAGGCTCACGCTCTTCTCTGTCATTTAAAAAGTCAAACTAGAAAAAAGAGTGATGGGTTTTAACATAATTCTCAGATATTTAAATACATTCAAGGTAGGCTTTAAAAAACTTGTTGAATCTGGAGATAAAGCTATGCAGTAAGGAGTGTGGGTCTACACTGGGGGAGAGAGGCCAGTGGGATTCCTGCTCTTCCAGTTCAACTGTAAGAACTCACATGGAGTCAGCCCTTCCAATGTGCCCCCAAAAGGGGAGGAATACAGGGAACTGCCTGGAGTAAGCTGAAGGCAGGCTTGAGTTCTCAGATGACGGCACACACAGCAGGTACTAGGACCCACAAAGACAACGGAGCTCCAACAAACAATGAAAGGCCAGGCTTGGTGGCTCATGCCAGTAATCCCAGCGCTCTGGGAGGCCGAGGCGGGCTGATCACCCAAGGTCAGGAGTTGGAGACCGGCCTGGCCGACATAGTGAAACCCCATCTCTACTAAAATACAAAAATTAGCTGGATATGGTGGTGTGCTCCTGTAGTCCCAGCTACTCAGAAGGCTGAGGCAGGAGAATTGTCTGAACCCGGGAGGCAGAGGTTGCAGTGAGCTGAGATCGCGCCACTGCACTCCAGCCTGGGCGACAGAGCGAGACTCCATCTCAAAAAAAAAAAAAAGTAAGCAATGAGGGTGGAAAGGGTGCTCCCCAGGGATCAGTTCCCACAGGAGGCAGCCTTGGGACAGCCAGCACTGTTTCCCGGAGTCTGCACGTGCAATTAACATACCTACGTCAATGGGAGATTCCCCAGCGGGCTGGGGGCTGGCCCCACACACAAGACACAGCCTCACAGATGAGCGGTGGGACGCGGCATGGTTTTGCTATTTTTGTTACATGCACCTGTGGTCGGTGACCACCCTCAGCAACAGAGAGAAGGGCCTGGGGCTCCAGAGGGGACCAGAGACACTGGCCATTGTCAAAGCCTAGGAGTGAGTGCCTCATTTCCTGAGAAGCAAATTGATCTAGAATTCAAGCCTCAGCAGGACCTAAGGTGCTCAGGCTTTGCACACGGTGGGAGCTGCCCAAAAGCTTATGGTTGAGGAGGCAGCGGGCCAGATCGATCTGCCAGCTTCGCAGGGAGGCCGAAGGGCCAGCACGTGCCGTCAGAGAGCCCCATCGGGAAGTGGGAGCACTCCCCCCTCAGCTGGGACAACGTGCCGGCCTCCTGCGCCGCCGCCTCCCTGAAGGAGCAGAGCAGAGCCCAGCCCCAGCCCCAGTGGGTGCAGGCAGGGAGGTGAGGGTAGCTGGGGGCAGGCAGAAGACCCAGCTGTGGGCATCAGGAAGGACCACACTCCGGGGTCTGCGGTGGGAGTGTGACCTTGCTCAGAGGACAGTGTGGACAGAGCAGGTGCTGGCACCACACACGAGTGGCCTCAGGGTCCTGCTGGGGCCTGGGGTGATTCTGAGCTTGGCCGGAGTCCCCGGGATCTCACTCCTGAGGTGAGAGAGAGAAAAGTGTTGCGGGTGACTCTTCGGCCCGCTGGGCAGCGGGGGTCAGGGAGGCTTTCGCTAAGATGAGCAGCCAGACCCGGGGTGGAGCTGGGAGAGGGCATGTGCCAGCCCTGATGCCAAGCAGATCTTCAGGAAGGCACTGAGCTCGGGGGCAGGCATGGGGCAGAGTGCGGCCTTCGGATGGCCTTGGCCCCTCAAGAAGGATGGTTTTGGAGAGGGAGAGGAGAGTTGGGAACAAGGTCCTGGACCTGCAGGGCTCAGGGCCGGGAGAGGGCAGCAAAGGCCCAGCTGGCAGAGGGTGGGGAGCAGGACGGAGGCTGACGGCAACTCCAGTGCCAGCCCAGCGAGGGCCCGGGGAGCGGGGACCTGAGGGCAGACTGGGTGGGAGGCCTGAAGCTGTGCAGCAGGAACGGCCGGGGCGCTCGGGGACACTGTGGAGAGAGGCTCCCGGGACTGGCCACTACTGGACGGGGCAGGAGTAGGAGGGGGACAGGTAAGAGAAGGGGGTCCCAGCTGCTGGAGGCGCACGCGGCTCGGGGGTGGCCCAGCAGGCAGGAAGGGCCAGGAGGCTCGGGCGAGGGTCACCCAGGGCTGGCAGCAGTGCAGGAGGGACGCCCAGGAGGGAGGCAGCCCCAGGATGAGGCACCGCAGGAGTCCCCCATCCCCACCGCCCCACACAGATGGAACCGCAGGAGCCCCCCAGTCCCCACCACCCCACAGAGCTGGAAGCGCAGGAGCCCCCCAGTCCCCACCACCCCACAGAGATGGAACCGCAGGAGCCCCCCCATCCCCACCACCCCACAGAGCTGGAACCGCAGGAGCCCCCCAGTCCCCACCACCCCACAGAGATGGAACCGCAGGAGCCCCCCCATCCCCACCACCCCACAGAGCTGGAACCGCAGGAGCTCCCCCATCCGAAGCCAGGAGCTGGTAGAGGGAGAGGTGCCCCGGGCCGGCCCTAAGGGGAGGGAGGAGCTGGGGTTCTCACAGCTGAGAGAGCAGAGCCAGCGGCCCCAGGCTGGCCAGTGAGTCCTCCCCTCCCCACTCTGGCTCCTCCACCCACAGGTCAGACCAGTCCCGCTGGCACCAGAACGCTCCAATTTCCCTGCTGGGTGCTCAGTGGCGTCGCTGAGCTAGGCGTGGGGGACCCAGGAACCCCGGGCTGCTCAACCACGCTGCACTGGTCCCCTCTTGGCATCTTCCCACAGACACCAGGCCACAGGTTCTGACCCCAAAAGCCCATTCCCAGTCACAGCGCTATGTCCGTCCTGCGGTCCCCTACCCTGGATGACGGGGGCCCAGACAACCAGACCACTGCCTCCTTCAGAGAAGGCCTGGTGCAGCTGGGGCTGGGGGTGCTCCCCGGGCTGTGCCGATGGTGGTGGGGGGAGGGCGCTCCCCGGGGCGCTGGGTCAACCAGGGGGGTCACTCCCTGGGGGTGCGGGGCGCTTGCACCTCCTCCAGACTCACCAGAGCTGCAGCTTCACCCGCCGCCCGTCCAGCAGGATTGTGGTTGTCTTGTAGTCGATGCCTGTGGGAGGGTTAGAGATGGCTTAGGCCTGAGGCTGCCACTAACAGGACGCCGGAAGTCGGGACTCACTTTCGGGGAAGAAAAGGCTTTCTCGTAAGCGCAACTTCCAGGTTTACCAGGGCAGGCGGATTGGACCCACCCCCCGTGTCTGCCCAGGCTCGCCCAGGCCCTGCCTGTACCCACAGCCCCGGCCTCCTGCAGCCCCGGCCTCCTGCAGCCCCGGCCTCCTGCAGCCGGGCCCCTCCTGTCCTCAGCCGCCTCGGCTTCTGTGGGGGTCAGGCTCACATCGCCCTCTCGCCTGGGGCTCCCAGATGGGCGCTGCAGAGCCCACGTGTGACCTGGAGGCCGGTGGGTTGGCTGCAGGGCTGTAGCCGCTGGGTGTGCCCCGGTCTGGGCTGGTCCTTCCCTCCCACCGCCTCCCCAAGCCTGCAGGCAGGAGAGCTCCGACTCAGCCCTGTTTCCAAGGGAGAGGGGCTATGGCAGGGGGTCTGCAGACACAGACTGCGTTCGCCAGTATCACACTAGGAAAGTACAGGAAAAACAGACGTGACCCTGCGTGGGGCGCCCGCTGTCAGCGGTGTGAGTGCACGCGTGGACCACGCGTGTGCGGTCTCGGTCTGAGTGTGCACGTGGACCACGCGTGCGCGGTCTCAGCGGTGTGAGTGTGCGCGTGGACCATGCGTGTGCAGGGACACGGGACACGGGACTGCACGCCCGTCCCAGTCACCTCTGGGGTGCAGATTACAGGTAGGCTGGAACCTTCTGTCAACATTCTCTTTTTTCAAGTTAATAAAAAAAAGAATGCGTTTCTTCTTTTTTTTTTTTTTTTTTTGAGACAGCGTTTCTCTCTGTCGCCCAGGCTGGAGTGCAGTGGCGTGATCACGGCTGACTGCAGCCTCCACAGCTCAGGCTCAAGTGATCCTTCCACCTCAGCCTCCGGAGTAGCTGGGACTACGGGTGTGTGCCACTATGGCCAGATAACTTTTGTATTTTTTTGTAGAGACAGGGTTTCGCTATGTTGCCCAGGCTGGTCTCGAACTCCTGAGTTCACACAATCCGCCTGGCTCAGCCTCCCAAAGTGCTAGCATTACAGGGATGAGCCACCATGCCTGAAACGTTTCTTCTAAAATAAAAAAGCTACAATTAAAGGCTGGGCACAGTGGCTCATGCCTGTAATCCTAATATTTTGGGAGGCGGAGGCAGGTAGATCACTTGAGGTCAGGAGTTCGAGACCAGCCTGGCCAACACGGTGAAACCCCATCTCTACTAAAAATTCAAAAATTAGCCAGGTGTGGTGGCGGGCACCTGTAATCCCGGCTACTTGGGAGGCTGAGGCAGAATTGCTTGAACCCAGAAGATGGAGGTTGCAGTGAACTGAGATTGTGCCACTGCACTCCAGCCTGGGTGACAGAGCGAGACTCTGTCTCAAAAAAGAAACTACAATTACAAAAATCTTTTTTTGAGACAGGGTCTCTCTCTGTCACCCAGGCTGGAGTACAGTAGTGCGATCACAGCTTACTGCAGCCTTTACCTCCTGGGTTCACAGGCACACCACCACACCTGGATAATTGACAGGGTATTGCTGTGTTGCCCAGGCTGGTCAACCTCCTGAACTCAACTGATCCTCCCACTTTAGCCTCCCAAAGTGCTGGGATTACAGGCGTGAGCCACTGCGCCTGGCCAATAAATATTTTTAAAAGGGAAAAATATGTCTCCCCATCCCCCCAGACACCAATGTTCTGCTTCTTCGGGAAACATCTCCTGCGTTCACTTCTAGAGCGTCTGGATGAGTGCCAGGTCTGTCACTGAGAATGTGGAAAGAGAAGCTTTGAGTTCAGGGGCTGGAGAACGCCGGGTCGGAGCACTGCCTTCCTAAAACTAAGTACAGTGACACTGATAATCACGGGAACCCAAACTGCGTAGTAAGAAGATGTGACGGCCGGGCGCGGTGGCTCAAGCCTGTAATCCCAGCACTTTGGGAGGCCGAGGCGGGCGGATCACGAGGTCAGGAGATCGAGACTATCCTGGCTAACACGGTGAAACCCCGTCTCTACTAAAATACAAAAAAAATTAGCCGGGCGCGGTGGCGGGCGCCTGTAGTCTCAGCTACTTGGGAGGCTGAGGCGGGAGAATGGCGTGAACCCGGGAGGCGGAGCTTGCAGTGAGCCGAGATCACGCCACTGCACTCCAGCCTGGGAGACACAGCGAGACTCCGTCTCAAAAAAAAAAAAAAAAAAGAAGATGTGACGAGCGTTCGTGCAATTTGCTTGATTTCATGTATAGGATTCACCTGAGAGTATCTCTCAACGCACTAAACCTAGAAGAGACAAGCCCTGGCCTCGCTCTCGGTGTGACCAGACGTTCAGTGAGTCGACAGCTGAGGCTGAATAGGGACTCAGAATTCTAAGGGAAGAGCGCTGCCGGGAGGCCGAGTGGAGAAGCAGCGCCAAGGCTTGCGCCAGACCTGGCCCTGGGGATGGTCGCGGAGCACACGGCCTCTGCAGCTCTCCTGCCAGAGAAGCCCGCGATGCAGCCAGTGAGTGCTCAGAAACAGGCTCCTCTAAAACTGCCAGACTGCGGAGGCCACGGTTCTCAAGCGGCGTCTGCCCCCTGGAAGGATCTAGAACCCTTGGACTTGGCCACAAGCCCCCTGCGTCCCAGGAGGCAGTGTGCCGCGCTCCTGGTCTCCTGTCGGGCAGAGCGAGGTGTGCAGTGGTGGTGCCGCCGGTGGCCTCCCACCCGGCTCAGACAGCTGGTCGCCCAGTCTTCGGGCAGGCCTGGGCGTTGCAGAACCTCTGGGCCTCTGTCCTCCGCTTTCCACTGATGCAGCCGTGAGCACGTGCATGGCACACCTGCCTGATCTGAGCACACCTGTGCAGCGCCTTCCATGGGATCCCAAGCACCCTCCCTCCCCCAGCTGCTGTGTCCAGCCTGTCCCCTGCCCTCTGCTTCCTCCTCCGGGCCCCGTCCCCTTCCTGGACTCCAGAGGCTCTTCCTACGGTGCCCCACCAGAGCCCCGGTGACATGGAGTCCAGGCTTCCCACATGCTCCTCTGTCTCCTGCTAAACTGCACTCTCCATCCACAGAGACTGCCCATCACCACCAGGTAGATTAGACCAAGCAACACCAGAGCAAACTCCACCCATCTGAGGAGAGTGATTCAGAGGGCAAAAGATGCAGCAGCACTGAGAACGCCCAAGGCACCTGCTCTGCCGGCGCCACCTGCCCGGTGATGAGGCTCAAAGCAGCCAAGCAGGCCTCTGACCCACCCAGTACGAGGCTTTCCTGGGCTGGCCAAACGTTTGCCACCGAGCCCAGTGGGCACACTGAGGGCCCCTTCTGTCTGTCTCTCTCTCCTTGGCACGGGCACTGATGGGGCACTGTTATGGCACCTTTGGGATATTGCTCTTCTGGCTGGAAACCTCTGTGGCTGCTGCATTCTTGTCCTGCGTCCAGGAAGAATGAGGTACGCAGACAAGTGGAGGGTGAGCGAGACGAGGAGGAGCTTTACGGAGTGTTGGAACAGCTCAGGGGAGACCCACAGTGGCCGGCTTCTCTCTGCAGGCAGGGCGTCCCATCGTCTCTGCAGTTCTCAGCAGAGAGGAGGCCTGGAGTGGGTGGCTCCTCTGAGGGCAGGTCGTCCTGACAAGCGTTCCGTTCTCAGCAGAGAGGGTAGCTCTCCGCAGCTGGTCATCCCGCCGTCCGTGCTGCTGTAGCTGAGTCTGGGGTTTTTACGGTCTTCAGGGTGGGGAAGCGCATGCTGACTGGTCCACAGGCAGCCCACGCCAACCAGCATGCACGTCCCCCTCTGATGGTAAAAGCACCACGAGTTCCCCTTCCAGTCCGCAGGACTGGCAGCCTGGGCCCCAGGCCTCCTTGAAGCTGTGGCTTCACCAGGGATCTGCCCCCTTCCACCCAGGAGCCTGTCTTGCCTCCCGCTGCTGTTCATGGCACCCAGCTTGTTCATGCCAAGGGGCGCCTGCAGGCCAGCACCGAGCCACCCTCAGCAGCCCTCAGCACCGAGCCACCCTCAGCAGCCCCTCAGCTTCCCTCCCGTGTTCAACGTCGCCCAAAGTCCCAAGGGGGCTGGCGTGTCAGTGCTGCCCCAAGTGTGGACCCACCTGGATGGTCTGAAGTAGCACCTGGGCTCGGCCCCAAGAGGCCAGGCATTTGGAGCAGGCACTTCTTGTTTTTTTTTTTTTTTTGAGACGGAGTCTCGCTCTGTCGCCCAGGCTGGAGTGCAGTGGCCGGATCTCAGCTCACTGCAAGCTCCGCCTCCCGGGTTCACGCCATTCTCCTGCCTCAACCTCCTGAGTATCTGGGACTACAGGCGCCCGCCACCACGCCTGGGCAATTTTTTGTATTTTTAGTAGAGAAGGGGTTTCACTGTGTTAGCCAGGATGGTCTTGATCTCCTGACCTTGTGATCTGCCCGTCTCGGCCTCCCAAAGTGCTGGGATTACAGGCGTGAACCACTGCTCCTGGCCTGGAGCAGGCACTTCTAAGCCTGCAGGGGACAGGGGTGGCCTTCCCAGAGCACAGAGATGCCCGCGTCTGGAGCTGCCTGCGTCTGGAGCTGCCCCAGGGCAGGGGCCGTGGCACCCGGGGAGGGCTCCTACCTGCTCTGTGGAACAGGAGGCCCAGCCACGCCTCCCCGCTGCAGCCAGCATCTTGGCAGCAGCCACTCTAGATGGGCCACTGCTACCCTCAGCATCTTAGCACCGGGAGCTTGACTTCACCACTGTGGGGGACGGGGCATAGCCTCCGTTGCTCTCAGACCAAAACAGCACTGCTACAGTTTTCCCAAGTGACCAAGTGAGTATCGAGGAAATAATTCTTTAATAGAAAGGAAAATACTCAGCACGGTGGCTCATGCCTGTAATCCCAGTTCTTTGGGAGGTCAAGGTGGGACGATCACTTGAGCCCAGGAATTCGAGACCAGCCTGGGCAACATGGTGAGACCTCATCTCTATAAAAAATTAAAAAATTAGGGCCTGGGTGCGGTGGCTCATGTCTGTAATCCCAGCACTTTGAGGGGCCGAGGCGGGTGGATCACCTGAGGTGAGGAGTTCGAGATCAGCCTGACCAACATGGAGACACCTTGTCTCTACTAAAAATACAAAATTAGCCAGGCGTGGTGGTACATGCCTGTAATCTCAGCTACTCAGGAGGCTGAGGCAGAATTTCTTGAATCCGTGAGGCGGAGCTCGCAGTGAGCCAAGATCGCACCATTGCACTCAACCCTGGGCAACAAGAATGAAAAACTCCGTCTCAAAAATTTAAAATAAAACAAAAAAATTAGCCAATCATGGTGGTGCACACCTGTTGTGCCAGTTACTCAGGAGGCTGAGGTGGGAGGATCTCTCGAACCCTGGAGTTGGAGGCTGCAGTGAACTATGATCGTGCCACTGTGCTCCAGTCTGGGTGACACAGGGAGACTCTGTCTCTTAAAAAAAAAATGTGAAAGGAGACAAAAACACTTTTCTGGAGCCTTCCAACTGGATGGTTCTACCAGCCCAGCACGGGAGCTTCAGGCCCTGCGAAATGACGCTTTGAGTGACGCCCAACTCTCTTCACAGTCCTTTCAAACCCTGCTAGGCTCTCGGGAAGGGCACCACCATGTACCACGTCCTGCAGCCGTCAGCACTGAACACACAGAGCGTGAAACACACAAAATAAATTTGAAAAGAACACACATATTTGATCCATAATAGCAACCTCAAAGTGAATTTTCGAAATACTTATTTTCCCTGGGCAGGCGCGAGGCAATGAATGAATACACTTGGGAATCTGTTTTTGAATATGGAGATAACTCCGGCCTTGATATGTCTGTCTCCAGACAGAAGGGACACTCACCCCCACAGGCTGAGAGGCCCATTTTTGTCCTTCCAGAGACTAATCCACTACCTGGGCTTGGCTGGGTCCTCTGACTTAGAAAGTATCCTCTCGTCCTGTCCTTGAGGGCCAAACAATTTTTTTTTTTCTTTTTTTCGGAGACAGAGTCTCGCTCTGTCGCCCAGGCTGGAGTGCGGGAACATGATCTCGGCTCACTGCAACCTCCGCCTCAAGCAATTCTCGTGGTTCAAGCAATCCTCGTGCCTCAGCCTCCCGTGTAGCTGGGATTACAGGTGTGCACCACCACGCCCAGCTAATTTCTGTATTTTTAGTAGAGACGGGGTTTCACCATGTTGGCCAGGCTGGTCTCAAACTCGCAACCTCAGGTGATCCACCTGCCTTGGCCTCCCAAAGTGCTAGGATTATAGGTGTGAGCCACTGTGCCCAGCTGAGGGCCAAAAAACTTTAAAATGTGGTCAGAAATGTAAGAGAATTCCTGATGGTCTTTTCTTTTCTTTTTCTTTTTCTTTTTCTTTTTCTTTTTTTTTTTTTTTTTTTTGAGATGGAATCTTGCTCTGTTGCCCAGGCTGGAGTGCAGTGGCACGATCTCACCTCACAGCAACCTCCGCCTCCCGGGTTCACGCGATTCTCCCGTCTCAGCCTCCCGAGTAGCTGGGATTGTAGGCAGGCACCACCACACCTGGCTCATTTTTTTAATTTTTAGTAGAGACAGTTTTACCATATTGGCCAGGTTGGTCTTGAACTCCCAACCTTGTAATCTGCCCACCTCGGCCTCCCAAAGTGCTGGGATTACAGGCGTGAGACACTGTGCCTGGCTTCTTGATGGTCTTTTTAAGCACCCTATGAGTTTCAAAAACATCTTTGTTTTTTGTTTTCAGAGTCATGGATGCTCAGTCTCAAGGGCTGTCACTATCCACGATGCGGGCCCTGGCCCACCCCAATCCCTGTGTCCCCCTCCCCATTTTAATCCTTTAAAATAATTTCTTTTGCTATGCATCTCCAAATTTATAAACAACATGCTTACGTTTCTACTTCCTGACAGTTCACTGTAAGGCATCCATTGACTTTCCACTATAGAAGGTGAACACGTAGCTCTCTGACACTGACACACCCACCCCTGTAACTCTTAACACACACACTCCACATACTCCCTGTTCTCACTGACACACCCACCCCTGTAACTCTAACACACTCACACGCTCCCTGTATTCACTGACACACCCCACCCCTATAACTCTAATACACACACACACTCCCTGTACTAACACACCCCACCCCTGTAACTCTAAAACACACTCACACGCTCCCTGTACTGACACACCTCACCCCTGTAACTAACACACACTCCCTGTTCTCACTGACACACCCCACCCCTGTAACTCTAAAACACACTCACACGCTCCCTGTTCTCACTGACACACCCACCCCTGTAACTCTAACACACTCACATGCTCCCTGTATTCACTGACACACCCCACCCCTATAACTCTAACACACACACACACTCCCTGTACTAACACACCCCACCCCTGTAACTCTAAAACACACTCACACGCTCCCTGTACTCACTGACACACCTCACCCCTGTAACTAACACACACTCCCTGTTCTCACTGACACACCCCACCCCTGTAACTCTAACACACACACACACTCCCTGTACTAACACACCCCACCCCTGTAACTCTAACACTCACACTCCACACGCTCCCTGTACTCACTGACACACCCACCCCTGTAACTCTAACACACACACACTCCCCGTTCTCAGACACACCTCACCCCGTAACTCTAACACACAAACACACACTCCCTGTACTAACACACCTCACCCCGTAACTCTAACACACACACACTCCCCGTTCTCAGACACACCTCACCCCGTAACTCTAACACACACTCACACACTCCCTGTATAGTTTTGTTGCTTTTAAAACTCGATGGAAATTCAATTCTACATCATCATAACCAGGTGCTGTGCTTTGAATGTGTCCCCTAAATTTCACGTTAGAAACGTAAACCCCCGTTCCTGTGTTGACTGGAGGTGGGCCTTTGTGAAGTAATTAGGACTAGGTAGGGTGGGCAGTGCGGGGCCCTGATGATAGGACTGGTGGCGTTACACGGAGAGGAAGACACCTGAGCTGACCGGCTCACGCGATGCCCTCTGCCAGGTTATGACGCAGCAGGAGGCCCTCCCCAGACGCAGCCCCTCAACCTTGGACTTCCCAGCCTCCAAAACTGTAAGAAACGCATTTATTTTCTTTATAAATTACCCGGTTTGTGGAATTCTGTTATAGCAACAGAAAATGACACCAGGTAGACGCCATCCACAGCTGAACCATCATATGGTATACAATGTTCATTTTTCCTTCACATACGAATTTTTGTTTTTACTGGAGTTAAAAACTGCTTCATTGTGCCGGGTGCGGTGGCTCACGCCTGTAATCCCGGCACTTTGGGAGGCCGAGGCAGGTGGATCATCTGAGGTCAGGAGTTCGAGACCAGCCTGGCCAACATGGTGAAACCTCATCTCTACTAAAAAAATACAAAAACTAGCCAGGCGTGGTGGTGGGCGCCTGTAGTCCCAGCTACTTGGGAGGCTGAGGCAGAAGAATTGCTTGAACCTGGCAGGCGGCGGTTGCAGTGAGCTGAGATCGCGCCACTGCACCCCAGCCTGGGGGATGGAGTGAGACTCCGGTCTCAAAAAAAAAAAAAAAATTGCCTCATGTTTATTTGCTCAGTTTCTCTGCATTTATTACGAATTAATTAATCACTATAATTTTCCCCAGTTATCTAAATCTGCTCTCAGCACTTGCAAACATTCAACAATTTCGCTTTGTTTGGGGGATCTTTCCAGACCTTCTGTCCTGCTCCCATCTGGACTGGGAGGATGGTTGCCCTGGGGCCCCCACTCCCTTACTGCTGGATTCCATCCTTCCCTCTCTTAGCTTACTCCTCTTCAATTCCTGAGAAGGTTGCAGGGAAGAAGGTGGTGTCTGAGACTGTGCACGTCTGAAAGCGTCTTCAGGCTGCCCTCACTCTTCCTCGTGTTTGGACAGGCATGCAATTGAGGGAGAAGAGCTTTTCCCTTAAACATCATTCCAGAGTTCCTTTTGAGATCAGCCATCAGACTCATTCTTGACCCTCTGAATGCAACCTGGTTTTCCTCCTGGTGGGCATGGAGGGGCTTCTCTGAAATCGCACGCTTTGCGGGCCTTGCCGTAGGGATCTTTGTGGCCAGGCTGACCACTCCCTGGGCCTTTCAATCTGGAGACACAAATCTCAATTTGGGGGAACTTTCTTGGATAATTTGTTCTCTCCTTCTGGGATGTGATTAATCAGATACTGGGCCTCCTGAGCCTGTTTCCTGCCTTTCTTGTCGGATTTTGCATCTCCCTCTCTCTCTCAGCATTCTGGGAAGTCATCTCAATTTTAACTTTTATCCCTTCTTTGAAATTATTGTTTCCAATGTCCAAGATCTTTCTTATTTTGTGACTATCAACACTGGACAAACTAGAAAAAGCAACAACCTGGCCGGGCGCGGTGGCTTGTGCCTGTCATCCCGGCACTATGGGAGGCCGAGGCGGGCAGATCACCTGAGGTCAGAAGTTTGAGACCAGCCTGGCCAACATGGTCAAAGCCCAACTCTACTAAAAATACAAAATTAGCTGGGTGTGGTGGCGAACGCCTGTAATCCCAGCTATTCAGGAGGTTGAGGCAGGAGAGTCACTTGAGCCTGGGAGGCAGAGGTTGCAGTGAGCTGAGATTGTGCCATTGCACTCCAGCCTGGGCAAAAAAGAGTGAAACTCCATCTCAAAAGAAAAGACTGGGCGCAGTGGCTCAAGCCTGTAATCCCAGCACTTTGGGAGGCCGAGGCGGGCGGATCACAAGGTCAGGTGATCGAGACCATCCTGACTAACACGGTGAAACTCCATCTCTACTAAAAAATACAAAAAATTAGCCGGGCGTGGTGGCGGCGCCTGTAGTCCCAGCTACTTGGGAGGCCGAGGCAGGAGAATGGCGGGAACCTGGGAGGCGGAGCTTGCAGTGAGCCGAGATCGCGCCACCGCACTCCAGCCTGGGCGGCAGAGCGAGACTCCGTCTTAAAAAAAAAAAAGAAAAAAAAAAAAGAAAAGAAAAAGCAATAACCTAAAAACACTTGGGGAATGACGGACTGAACTGGGGAGGGGCCTCCTTGTCGCCTGCCCCACTCTGGCATCAGAGGCAACGTTCGTATAGTTTGGAGTTGCTGCCAGCCAGCTTCCTCGCCACGTGGGAAGAACAAACCCAAGAATGAACCTAACACAGAAGAAAGCAGGGCCAGGGTGTGTGCAGGGAGTAGGCAGAAGAGAAAGGACAATACGGAGATAATCCTGACGGCATCGTTCAGGCACCAGGATCCAGCCATGCCTGAAACTACACCTGCCCCTCCACCTGCCAGCGGTGTGAGGCGATACATTCCTCTGTGCTCAAGCTATTTTGAGTCAATTTTTTTGTTTGCACCAAAATATCTGACAGAAAACCCACAAAGCACAATGACTGGAGAGAGAGACAGAGAACATCTGACCCCCCCAAACTGGGAAAAGCTACAAAGGATGCATTTTTCACATCTTCCCCAAGCAAAGTACAATGACCTCCACATCCCCGAATTTCACGAACAATAAACAAGAACTTAAAATAAAATCGAACTCAGTGATAATGATTTCATTATTCACCATCAGGACCAAAATGGAACTCAGTGACTTCTTCAGCTGGCAGTCCCCATTGGCACAGCCCGGATGCACAACCCACACCCGCAACCTGCCCTGGTAAGTCACCAGCTTCGAAAGGACAATGACAGCCCCTGTCTGACACGGTCTCCACCAAGCGCTGGCTTCCTTCAGAGCAGCACTTGGCCTTCCTCCCGAATCTATTCTGCTCCCATAGATGGCCCTAACTTCAGCCCATAATTCAGAGCTGCGGGCAGGGCAAGGTAGGGTAGCACCTTAGCCAGCGGGGTGGCCATAATGAAAATGCCATCAACGAGGCAGCTCCCAAACAACAGAACCTGTCATCACATCATCACAGTTCCGGAGGCTGCAAGTCTAGATCAAGGTCCAGGCAGAGCCAGTGCCTGACGAGGGCTGCGTCCTGGTTCACGGGAGTGTCTTCTCCCCGTGTCCTCCCCTAGCTGGAGGGGCGAGGGAGCTCTCGGGCGCGTCACTCATCCCATCCACGAAGCCCCACGTGACCTAATCACCTCCAACAGCCCCATCTTCTAACACCACCACCACCATTTGGGGTTAGGTTTCAACACCCGAATTTGGGAAGTCACAAACGTTTGCTCTCTTGCAGCAGGTGGGGAGATAAAACCTTAAAGAACAGTGCCCCCCGCCATCTGCTATGTGGATCCTTCTCACCGGGAGGAGAGGCAGCAACGGCGATGACCTAAATGGTACCCTGAGTCTCCTGATACAGGACGGTGAGGACGCCACAGGGCTGGTAAAGCACAGATGCTGCAGCCTGGGGCCTGGGATCAACTCCAGTCCCGACGCCAGCGTCTTCCTCTGTCTCCCCGGGTCTCCGTTTCCCCGGCAACGAAAGGGGAATGGACCGCCTCGTGGGACACGCTTGCCGCAGCTCCTCAGAGTCTGTGCACCTGCTGCCAGCAGTCCACGTCGGCTCAGCAAAGGCTCCAACTCCTCCCCAAACCTCTGTGGTCCCACACAGTGAGGACACCCCTCACCTTCAACAGCCTCTCCCCCCACACACACAGTGAGGGCACCCCTCACCTAACAGCCTCTCCCCCCCACACAGTGAGGGAACCCCTCACCTTCAACAGCCTCTCCCCCCACACACACAGTGAGGGCACCCCTCACCTAACAGCCTCTCCCCCCCACACAGTGAGGGCACCCCCCCTCACCTTCAACAGCCTCTCCCCCCCCACACAGTGACACCCCTCACCTTCAACAGCCTCCCCCCACACAGTGAGGGCACCCCTCACCTTCAACAGCCTCTCCCCCCCACACACAGTGAGGACACCCCTCACCTTCAACAGCCTCTCCCCCCCACACACAGTGAGGGCACCCCTCACCTTCAACAGCCTCTCCCCCCCCACACAGTGAGGGCACCCCTCACCTTCAACAGCCTCTCCCCCCCCCACACAGTGAGGGCACCCCTCACCTAACAGCCTCTCCCCCCCACACAGTGAGGGCACCCCTCACCTTCAACAGCCTCTCCCCCCCCACACAGTGAGGGCACCCCTCACCTTCAACAGCCTCTCCCCCCCCACAGTCACCCTCTCACCTTCAACAGCCTCTCCCCCCCACACAGTGAGGGCACCCCTCACCTTCAACAGCCTCTCCCCCCCCACACAGTGAGGGCACCCCTCACCTAACAGCCTCTCCCCCCCCACACAGTGAGGACACCCCCTCACCTTCACACCCCCCCACACAGTGAGGGCACCCCACCTTCAGTGACCCTCCCCCCGCCACACAGTGAGGGCACCCCTCACCTTCAACAGCCTCTCCCCCCCCACACAGTGAGGGCACCCCTCACCTTCAACAGCCTCCCCCCCCCACACAGTGAGGGCACCCCTCACCTTCAACAGCCTCTCCCCCCCCCACACAGTGAGGGCACCCCTCACCTTCAACAGCCTCTCCCCCCCACACAGTGAGGGCACCCCTCACACAGTGAGGGACACCCCTCACCTTCAACAGCCTCTCCCCCCCACACAGTGAGGGCACCCCTCACCTTCAACAGCCTCTCCCCCCCCCCAGTGACACCCCTCACAGTGAGGGCACCCCTCACCTTCAACAGCCTCTCCCCCCCCCCACACAGTGAGGGCACCCCTCACCTTCAACAGCCTCTCCCCCACCTTCAGTGAGGGACCCCTCACCTTCAACAGCCTCTCCCCCCACACACAGTGAGGACACCCCTCACCTTCAGTGACCTCTCCCCCGCCACACAGTGAGGGGACACCCCTCACCTTCACCTTCACACAGTGAGGGGACCCCTCACCTTCAACAGCCTCTCCCCCCCACACACAGTGAGGGCACCCCTCACCTTCAACAGCCTCTCCCCCCCACACACCCCCCTCACACAGTGAGGGCACCCCTCACCTTCAGTGACCTCTCCCCCGCCACACAGTGAGGACACCCCTCACCTTCAACAGCCTCTCCCCCCCCACACAGTGAGGGCACCCCTCACCTTCAACAGCCTCTCTCCCCCCCCCACACACAGTGAGGGCACCCCTTCAACAGCCTCTCCCCCCCCACACAGTGAGGGCACCCCTCACCTTCAACAGCCTCTCCCCCCCCACACAGTGAGGGCACCCCTCACCTTCAACAGCCTCTCCCCCCCACACAGTGAGGACACCCCTCACCTTCTCCCCCCACACACAGTGAGGACACCCCTCACCTTCAGTGACAGCCTCTCCCCCCGCCACACAGTGAGGGGACCCCTCACCTTCAACAGCCTCTCCCCCCCACACACAGTGAGGGCACCCCTCACCTTCAACAGCCTCTCCCCCCCCACACAGTGAGGGCACCCCTCACCTTCAACAGCGTCTCCCCCGCCACCGCTCTGCACCAATTCTGTGGCGAGTCTCTCAGCTCTTCCCAGCCACCCCCACAAAGCACCATTCCCTTTGCGTTCTGATGGGTCCTGTGTTTTCAGGATTACCCCCACCAGTTTGAGATCTCTGCTTCAGTGGCCTACTAATTTTTCTTTCTTTTATTTTTTGAGATGGAGTCTTACTCTGTTACCCAGGCTGGAGTGCCATGGCGTGATCTCAACTCACTGCAACCTCCGCCTCCTGGATTCAAGTGATTCTCCTGCCTCAGCCTCCCCAGTAGTTGGGATTACAAGTGCCACCATCGCGCCCAGATAATTTTTTATTTTAGTACAGATGAGATTTCACCATATTGGTCAGGCTAGTCTCGAACTCCTGACCTCAGGTGATCCACCTGCCTCAGCCTCCCAAAGTACCGGGAATACAGGCGTGAGCCACTGCGCCCGGCAGGTAGCCTACTAATTTAAACAACTAATGTTCAAGCTATCTCCGGATTAATACCTGAACTAAAAGCTGAATTTCCTCCAAGTCCCAGGTTCTCAGCCCATCGTAAAAGCTAATTACAATGAGGTTCCCTACAGAAAAAGCTAAAAGCAATTTCTCCCGTCCCAACAGGGAAGAAAGCATTCAAGCCAGGCTGCTTCAGGAAGTGCCTGGAGCCTCCTGGGGCTGCCTGGCCCGTCCTGCAGTGGCCAGCTCAGCCCACTCTGGCCTTTCCCCGATGCGTCCGCCTTGCCCAGGTGCGAGGCCCAGAGGCAGCCTGCGCTGTGGCTCTCCATCAGCCCTGACTCTGCGTCTCTGTCCCTGTGGACTCAGCCTCTCCCAGTGGGAACCCTGCCTTCCCGTGTCCACCTTCCAATCCTCGTCCACCACCCGTCTCCAGGGCCAGCACCCAAGCGTTTGGCGTTTCCAGGCACAGGTGGCCTGGCCCTACAGACAGCCTGCATCCTCTTTGCTCAGGTCCCGGATTTGGGGCCCTCTGACCCCAGATGAGGGCGTCAGCGATGCCGTGGTGCTGCACCTGTCCAACCCCTGCACCTGACCCGGGGCCTCTTCTCCATCCCTCCGCAACGGCCCAGAACGTCTGGACACTGGGCCCAGTGAGCAGCGACCAATCTAATTTCATGTCTCTCTTTTTTCTCTAAAATTAATGCTGTTCCAAAGATAAACCCTCTAACGCAGCCGAGTCTGCCTAGAGAAATCCTCAAACCATATCCTTTCAGAGCCACGTTCAAATTCAATTTGTGAGAAGAATCTTCTTTTCATAAACCCATGGATCGAGCCATGTTGTTTTATTCTCTGCAGTGTTTTCTTTCACCTGATCTCCCATCTGTGTTTGCTGTTTTGTTATTCTCCGTTTCCCGTTCTCTGTGTTACCACACGCTTCGGTCCACGAGAAACTAACAAACATTTTTGACATCAGCAGTGTCAGCCTTAGGATAACACAATTCGAGCTCACTGCACTTAGCTGAGTCACTTACCACGTACTCTGTCCATCAAAATGTCATAAAGATACACAAAGCTTCTAGAACAAAGCCCGTCAGAATGTTCACTGAGTGAGTCAGAAAACAGGGACAAAAAGATAATTTTAACCTTCTAAAAAAAAAAAGAACAAAAAAAGGGAAAAGCTAAATGCCGCACCATCCTCAACACTTGTAGCTGCATAAAGAGTAAATATTTTAGGAATCCGTTTTAAGTCATCTGCCACCTGCTGAATTCTATTTTAGTGAGTGGCCTAACTCTGCCTTCACAGGAGAAGATGTGTTGATGGTGCAAATATTGATTCAATACAATGGAGAGACGTGTTCATCTCTGAGCCCAGCTTTTGAGAAATCCGTCTTACATTGAGTTAAAACACCAAAAAGCCTGAAAGCAGACTGGCGGTCCCCGGGGCGGGGGGGGGCGGCGGGGCGAGTGGCCGCTGGACGGCACAGGGCTCCTGGAAGTGGCCGGTGCTGACGCTGGCTGCAGTGTGGTGGTGATTAAACGCCACTTTACACCTGCACTGTAAAATGCTCACATATGACTTTAAGTGTGTGGTTTTCATGAAAGCAGCTCCCTTTCTGCCTTTTTTTTTTTTTTTTTTTTTTTTGAGACGGAGTCTCGCTCTGTCGCCCAGGCTGGAGTGCAGTGGTTCAATCTCAGCTCACTGCAAGCTCCACCTCCCGGGTTCACGCCATTCTCCTGCCTCAGCCTCCCGAGTAGCTGGGACTACAGGCGCCGCCACCGCCACCACGCCTGGCTGATTTTTTATATTTTTAGTAAAGACGGGGTTTCACCGTGTTACCCAGGATGGTCTCAATCTCATGATCCACCCACCTCGGCCTCCCAAAGTGCTGGGATTACAGGCGTGAGGCACCGCGCCCGACCACGACAAGCCTTATTTATTTTAAATCACCTTGTTTTAGGACACTAAACTCCCAAAACGTGAGGCCTGGGATCGGCATCAGGCTGGACAAGTGCTGCAGAGGCCACCTGCTGCCCCGCCCGGTCACTAAGCACCTGCAGGTCACCCTGAGCAGGGCAGGGGCCAGCCTCCACTGAGCACAGGGCAGGGGCCGCCTCCACCGAGCACAGGGCAGGGGCCGCCTCCACCGAGCACAGGGCAGGGGCAGGCTCCACCGAGCACAGGGCAGGGGCCGGCTCCACCGAGCACAGGGCAGGGGCAGGCTCCACCGAGCACAGGGCAGGGGCCGGCTCCACCGAGCACAGGGCAGGGGCCGCCTCCACTGAGCTGTCACCACCACAGGACACCTGGAAACACGAGGAACGGGGCCCAGAAGCAGTGTCCTAAAGCGTGGCAGCCGCTGCCTGAGCAGGCCTGGGGGTGGACGCGGTTGTGGGAGGCCCACAAAGGGACATCGTCTTGGGGAAGGGGGACCGAGGCAGCCATGGTGGCTCTGGGAGGGACAGAGGGGCCAGATCCCAGAGCTGCCCGCGTGGCTCATTCTGAGCTGGCCCCTCACAACCCATCAGAGTGGTGGATTCCCTGAGGCTGGTCATGGGGCCAGACATCTTGTGACCACAACTCCCAGGGCCTGAGAGAAGGGGGCAGCTGTCCTCGGGCTGGCCCGTCCTGCTCAGACCGGAGGCCTGGCCAGGTTCGAGGGCTCAACTCAGGTGGGCCCGGGCTCTCAGGGTGGGGTGACCTCTCTCACGGAGGTCTCATGTGGCCCCAGACCCCACACCAGGGCCTGGGTCTCTCCCAGGTTCCCACACACCCGGGGAGCGGCCATAGGATCCAGTCCTGCCCTGGCCTTGGGTCGCAGGCAGGAGCCCCACCCTCCATAGCCACCACCTGCCAAACAGGGGTGGGGGCTCTGGGCAGGGCTACTCAGCGGACCATACGGCAGTTCCCCCACATGTGGGAGCTTCTCAACCCAAAGGCCTGGCTGGAGGCTAGAGAGGGAGGGTTCCAGGAGGCCACCCCACCCACGGCTGCCTGACACTCATTGCTTCTGAAGTTAAAAAAAATAGTGGATACGAAAACGTTTATTTAAAATCATGTCATTCATGCTCAGCACTAAATATTTACCACCACGATCTCATCACCAATGGACAACCACTGTTAATATTTCTGTGTAGTTCATTTCACTGTTTACGTATATACGGTTTTCTTTCTACATAGTAGGAATACTATGATATACGTAATTTTAACATTTTTCATATGAAATTTTGATACAAATGTTTTAATTCTAAAATATAATTCTGGGTCAGGCATGGTGGCTCACGCCTTTAATCCCAGCACTTTGGAAGGCGAGGCAGGTGGATCACCTGACGTCAGGAGTTCGAGACCACACTGGCCAACATGGTGAAACCCCACCCATCTCTACTAAAAATACAAAAATTAGCCGGGCGTGGTGGCACATGCCTGTAGTCCCAGCTACTTGGGATGCTGAGGCAGGAGAATCACTTGAACCCAGGAGGTGGAGGTTGCAGTGAGCTGAGATTGCACCACTGCACTCCAGCCTGGGCAATAGAGCAAGACTCTGTCTCAAAAAAAAAAAAAAAAAAAAAAAAAAAGAAAATGATGTTTGAGAGAAAATTAGCTAAAAATGAAGGCAAATATTTCTGCTTCATATACATTGAACACAGTTGCCAAAACACTACATGTGGTAATATATTAACTCAAAAAACATGAGTTTGGCCGGGCGCGGTGGCTCACGCCTGTAATACCAGCACTTTGGGAGGCTGAGGCGGGCAGATCACAAAGTCAGGAGATCGAGACCATCCTGGCTAACACGGTGAAACCCCGTCTCTACTAAAAAAAAATACAAAATCTTAGCTGGGTGTGGTGGTGGGCGCCTGTAGTCCCAGCTACTCAGGAGGCTGAGGCAGGAGAATCACTTGAACCCAGAGGCAGGGGTTGCAGCGAGCTGAGATTGTGCTGTTGCCCTCCAGCCTGGGTGACAAGAGTAAAACTCCGTCTCAAAACAGGAAGAAAAAAAAAAAAATCAAGAAAGGAGAAATTTTACTGTAAGTAAACTATATCTCAATAAAACCAGAGAGGAAGCGGGAGAGGAAAGGAATGGGGAGGGGGAGGGAGGGGGAGGGGGAAGTGAGGACAGAAGCGAAGAAGAGAATGGGGAGGGAGGAGGAGAAACACGGTGGAAAGAGACGGCGCACACAGTGGTTCTCAAATGTGGCCGTGCACTTAAATGCAGATTCCTGGGCCCCCCTTCGAGTCACCACGTCCTCTACCGCACACAGGCACGAAGCTTCAGTGTCCCAACCCCAAGCGTGGACGACCAGCAGAATGAGCTGTGTGGCCCGTAGGGTCCCACGGAGACAGCCCAGCAGTGAAACACTCAGATGGGGTGGGCCCCAGGTACCCGGCCTGCCTCCGGGGCAGGTCCTAGGCGGCCCTCCAGGGCCCCAGCCAACAGGATCCAATAGGGCCAGGGGCTCCAGTGCTGAAGCTCCAAGAAGAGGGGACCCACAGGGTGACCAGCTCCTCCTTCATGAGAAGGAGACTGTCCTCTCGGGGTCACCATCTACACTGGGTTGAATTGTCCCCCAGAGGTTCACGTTCACCCAGAACTTCAGAATGTGACCTGATTTGGAAACAGCATCTTTTCTTTTTTTTTTTTTTTTGAGACGGAGTCTGGCCCTGTTGCCTAGGCTGAAGTGCAGGGGCATGATCTCAGCTCACTGTAACCTCCGCCTCCTGGATTCAAACAATTCTCCTGTCTCAGCCTCCCGAGTAGCTGGGATTACAGGTGCCCGCCACCACACCCAGCTAACGTTTGTAGTTTTAGTAGAGACGGGGTTTCACCAAGTTGGCCAGGCTGGTCTCGAACCACTGACCTCATGATCTGCCCGCCTCAGCCTCCCAAAGTGCTGGGGTTACAGGCATGAGCCACTGCGCCTGGCCAAGGGTGTTTCCAGATGTAACCAAGTTAAGATGAGGTCATACTGAGTTAGGTGGGCCCTAAATCCAATGGCTGGTGTTCTTAAAAGCACAGAGATTTGGGGACACAGACACCCAGGGGAGAAGGCTGTGAGACGACAGACAGCAGGGACTGGAACGGTGCTGCCACCGGCCACAGAACGCCGAAGGCTGCCGGCAGCACTCCAGAAGTCGGGGCAGTCAGGAAGGATCCCCGCTTAGAGCCTGCCGAGGGAGCGTGGCCCGGGCAACACCTTCATTCTGGGCTTCTGGTCTCTAGAACTGTGAGAGAGTAAATCTCTGCTTCAATTTGTCCAAAAGCCCCTTCACTCACCTTTTATTTTTAGTCAAACAAAATGCCAGTTCTATCATGAGTCACAAACATAAATAACACACCAGTTGATTCAAATTCATGAGCAAACTTCACTTGGAGGAGGGTAATTAATTATTAGCTGCAAGAGGTTGGGATACAAAACCCACAGAGTAAAAACAGCCTGAGGCTCATTCGTAGCTGAGAAAACCCCAAGATCTGTTACAACGGCCTCGCTGTTCTCCACTGCCAGCCTTCTGGGGCTCTCTCTGCAGGACGTGGCCGCCAGCTTCTGTGAGAGGTGCTGGCGTCCTCGGAGAGACCGAGAAGCCAAGTACAGGGTCCCCAGATAACCAGCCCTCCTGACTGGCTGCCGACCACACAGGGCAGGTGCCTTCAAGACTTTACACCCCCAGCCAGGCGCAGTGGCTCACACCTGTAAACTCAACACTTTGGGAGGCCGAGGCGCGGTGGCTCACACCTGTAAACTCAACACTTTGGGAGGCCGAGGCGCGGTGGCTCACACCTGTAAACTCAACACACCTGTAAACTCAACACTTTGGGAGGCCGAGGCAGGAGGATCGCTTGAGCCCAGAAATTCAAGACAAGCCTGGACGGCGTAGCAAGACCCTCTCTCTACTAAAAATAAAATAATTAGCCGGGCATGGTGACATGCACCTACAGGCCCAGCCAACTGGGGGGCTGAGGTGAGAGGACTGCTTGAGCCCAGGAGGTCAAAGCTCCATTAAGCTGTGATCGCACCACTGCACTCCAGCCCGGGCAATAAGCCAGACCCGGTTTCAAAACTGACTTTACCTCCCTGAAAGTTCTCGTTTCATGGTGCTGAGCTTCCATCAGTCCATCCTTCTCTCTGCCAGCTAGGGCCCAAAACACATTAAGTCACCATCACGCCCAGCTAATTTTTAAACTGTCTGTAGAGACGAGGTTTCCCTATGTTTCCCAGACTGTTCTGAACTCCTGAGCTCAAGCGATCCCAAAGTGCTGGGATTACAGGTGTGAGCCACCATGCCTGGCCCTCATGACCACTTTTAAAAATTGTTTTGGGCCAGGTGCGGTAGCTCACGCCTATAATGCCAGCACTTTGGGAGAGCGAGGCGGGTAGATCACCAGGTCAGGAGTTTGAAACCAGCCTTTCACCAACATGGTGAAACCCCATCTCTATTAAAAATAGCAAAAAATTAGCTGGGGCGTGGTGGCAGGCGCCTGTAATCCCAGTTACTCAGGAGGCTGAGGCAGGAGAATTGCTTGAACCTGGGAGGCGGAGGGTGCAGTGAGCTGAGATCACGCCACAGCACTCCAGACTGGGTGACAAAGCGAGACTCTGTCTCAAAAACAAATAAATAAATAGTTTTGTTTGGGCCTGGCGTGGTGGCTCACGCCTGTAATTCCAGCACTTTGGGAGGCTGAAGCAGGTGGATCACCTGAGGTCAGGAGTTCAAGACCAACCTGGCCAACATAGTGAAACCCCGTCTCTACTAAAAATAGAAAAATTAGCCAGGCATAGTGGTGCATGCCTGTAATCCCAGCTACTCTGGACACTGAGACAGGAAAATCGCTTGAACCCAGGAGGCAGAGGTTGTAGTGAGCCAAGATCACACCACTGCACTCCAGCCTGAGCAACAGAGTAAGACTCTGTCTCAGAAAAATTAAAAAATTGTTTTGTTTGATGAAGTCTAGATCTCTAACATTTATATGCCCAAGCCCCTTGGATGCTGTTGCTCTTTTAAGGTTTTGTGTGTATACAGCTAATGAAGCTGAAGAATCCTGGGAATAAAGTTGAAAATAAAGGTTAAGAGAGGCCGAGACGGGCGGATCACAAGGTCAGGAGATCGAGACCATCCTGGCTAACACGGTGAAACCCCATCTCTACTAAAAAAATAACAAAAAAACACTAGCCGGGCGAGGTGGCGGGCGCCTGTAGTCCCAGCTACTCAGGAGGCTGAGGCAGGAGAATGGCGTAAACCCAGGAGGCGGAGCTTGCAGTGAGCTGAGATCGCGCCACTGCACTCCAGCCTGGGCGACAGAGCGAGACTCCGTCTCAAAAAAAAAAAGAAAATAAAGGTTAAAAACGTCTCTGAATGTGAACAGTACCCACAGCAAGCACACACCAGCTGACTCTGCTGTTGCCTCTGATGCCCCTTGCCGCTCTCTTCACTCCAAAAGCACCCAGCACGGAGCAGCCTGCGCTCCTGGGACAGGAGGAACAGTGAGCAGGTGTGGCTGGCAGGATGAGGCAGGACTGTGGGTCTGCCTGCTCCAGCTGCGTCCACTCTCCACCACAGCGGTGCCCGGTGCCAGGCTGGTGGACAGCCGGGTGACAGACTCAGGGGCGATGGGTGGGCCTCCAGCCCCCCCAGAGCTGACCCTCTCTCTGCCTGGAGAAACCTGGCTGGCCTGTTTTGAGCCTCTCCCAGCCTGTCACTGGAAATCAGGTTCACCTGGGGCTGGGGTTCCAAAAGTAACGGGTCAAGCTAAAGGATGGTCATCAGGGTGGGAGCGGACCCCGCAGGACACAGGTGAGGTGGGGCTGAATTGAGGGTTTCTAATGGGAAAACTTTTTTTTTTTTTTTTTTTTTTTTTTTTTTTTTTGAGACGGAGTCTCGCTCTGTCGCCCAGGCTGGAGTGCAGTGGCCGCATCTCAGCTCACTGCAAGCTCCGCCTCCCGGGTCTACGCCATTCTCCTGCCTCAGCCTCCCGAGTAGCTGGGACTACAGGTGCCCGCCACCTCACCCGGCTAGTTTTTTGTATTTTTTAGTAGAGACGGGGTTTCACCGTATTAGCCAGGCTGGTCTCGATCTCCTGACCTTGTGATCCGCCCGTCTCGGCCTCCCAAAGTGCTGGGATTACAGGCTTGAGCCACCGCGCCCGGCCGGGAAAACTTAATACAAATGCAATGGTGTTATTTTCAAATGCACAGAAACATTTATGACACAATTTTTAAAACACAACATATTTTAAAAATTAATTTGCTCACAAGTTGTACCGCAGGAGTTAAAGAAATAGAAAACTGGCCGGGAGCGGTGGCTCACGCCTGTAATCCCAGCACTTCGGGAGGCCAAGGCAGGTGGATCACAAAGTCAGGAGTTCAAGACCAGCCTGGTCAAGATGGTGAAATCCCATCTCTACTAAAAATACAAAAAATTAGTCAGACATGGTGGTGGGCGCCTGGAATCCCAGCTACTCAGGAGGCTGAGGCAGAGAACTGCTTGAACCCAGGAGGCGGAGGTTGCAGTGAACCAAGATCGTGCCACTGCACTCCAGCCTGGGCGACAGAGCAAAACTCCATCTCAAAAAGAAAAAAAAAAAAAAAAAAAAAAACCAGAAAACCATCTCCTCCTTAAGGATTGCACCATAAAGAAGCAGGATAAAATATTATTTGACTTTCAGTTCAAACTTGAAAGTGATGACTGGCCAGGCGCGGTGGCTCACGCTTGTAATCCCAGCACTTTGGGAGGCCGAGACGGGCGGATCACGAGGTCAGGAGATTGAGACCATCCTGGCTAACACGGTGAAACCCCGTCTCTACTAAAAAATACAAAAAACTAGCCAGGCGAGGTGGCAGCGCCTGTAGTCCCAGCTACTCGGGAGGCTGAGGCAGGAGAATGGCGTAAACCCGGGAGGCAGAGCTTGCAGTGAGCTGAGATCCGGCCACTGCACTCCAGCCTGGGTGACAGAGCGAGACTCCGTCTCAAAAAAAAAAAAAAAGGAAGTGATGACTTCATAAATCGTGTTTAAAATCTCGAGGTGGTTGCCAAGGGAAACCAGAAGAGTAGCTGTATCGAGCAGCAAATCCATGGCTGTCTGCAGAATCAGAGGGAGCACGGAGTGTGCACGCGTGTCCCCGGGGAGCATAGAGTGTGCACGCGTTTCCCCAGGGGAAGATCTGCAGAATCAGAGGGAGCACGGAGTGTGCACGCGTGTCCCGGGGGAGCATGGAGTGTGCATGTGTGTCCGGGGGGAAGATCTGCAGAACTGGAGGGAGCACAGACTGTGCACGCGTGTCCCCGGGGAGCATCTGTCCAAGGCAGAGAGGAAGGAGCAAACCCCAGCAACTGGGTCACTCAGTAGCGGAGTTCTGATGTCCTCTCCAGGAAGAAAAGCTCCTTCTGAGGAGGGTTTTCCCAACATTAAACACTGGAAACAGGGGAGGGCCAGGCCCTGCACCTGCACCCCCGTCCGTCCATGCACCGTGTAGTCCTGAGGGAGTAGCTCAGCCTCTCTGGGCCTCACAATACATCCTCTCTCGAGATGACTCCCCCTCAGTAAGTGAGGGTTATTATCATCAGCTCTTAGCAAAAATGAAACAAAGAAAGAACAATGGGATTTTCATGCTGGGAAAAGGATGCTGAAGAAACAGCCAGGAGAAAGGATTGGAGAAGACGGTGAGGCCCTCATGCTGGGGAAAAGGGTGGGAGGCAAGAGGTGGTGGCATCCGGTGTAGTTATTCCACCTCCCTCCCTGTCACTAATAAACAGGCGCGGTGCCTCACGCCCGTAATCCCAGCTACTCAGGAGGCCAAGAAGGGAGGATTGCCTGAGGTCAGGAGTTCGAGACCAGCCTGACCGACAGGGTGAAACCCCATCTCAACTAAAAATACAAAAATTAGCCGGGCCTGGTGGCATGCGCCTGTAATTCCAGCTGCTCAGGAGGCTGAGGCAGGAGAATCACTTGAACCCAGGAGACAGAGGTTGCAGTGAGCCGATGTCACAACATTGCACTGCAGCCTGGGCGACAGAGCAAGACTCTGTCTCAAAAAATTTAAAAAAATGTGCAAAAGGCAGAAAACTCAGCACTCAGAGAAGGGTCACAATTTGGTGTTAGAAACACCAGCTGGGGTGGCGGAGAGACAGGGCCCTGCCGTGCCCCGACAGTATCCTGGGCCAGCCTGGTGATGCCTTTCTCCTTCCACCCTTGCCTGGAGAGAAACGGAACTTCCAAGGAGAAAGAGCCTGAACCAGGGGCCCAGCTGCCAGACAGAAACGGGGCCAGGCCACCGGGAACCAGGGGCCGGTGTGTGTGAGGTGTTGCTGCAAAACAGAAGACACTTCCCTGGGTAACAGGCAGAGCAGGGGGGTCCGCACAGTCTGTGGACTCAGATTGCCGACAGGGTCCAGGATCCAAGAACTCCGCCCTCCAACTACAGACCAAGAGGAAGACAAATGCCCAGGAGGGAGAATCCAGGCCTCGCTGACTGGATCAGAGCAAAGGGAACACCTGGGCACAGTTGCCTGGGCAAGGACAAGATGCATCTGACCGCCCCAGACAGCACAGGGCACGTCCACCCACAGAAGACAGAGTCTGACCCGGGGCACACACACGAGAGACAGGCAGGCCAACGGTGCAGACCCAGACCCACAAGTGGGCTCCGGGCTGGGACAAGGGTGGCCGTGCAATGTGGGGGAGCTGGGGTGGGGGGCAGGCATCCAACTGAAAACAATGCGTCTTCATCCCTGCCTCAGGCCTCACCCCAGCTGGAGGCAGCCGCTCATGTCAAAGGTAAAACGATGCTTGTAGAGAACATTTTTGTTATCTGGGAGCAGCAAAAGTTTGTTACACAGGACCCAAAGTCCTAACCACAAAACACTGATAATTTAGATTATGTTAAAATTAAGAGCTTCTGTTCATCCAAAGATACTATTAAAGGAGTGGAAAGGTAACGTGCAGATGAGTGTGGATATCCAGGACCACACAGCCGACAAAAGACTCACAGCCAGAATCTATGTTTTAAACACTCCTAGCAATCATTGAAAGAAATTCAACCAAAATGAAAAAACAGACATAAGACACGGGCATTTTTCTTCTTTCTTTTTGTTTTTGTTTTTTTTTTTTTTTTTGAGATGGAGTCTCGCTCTGTCGCCCAGGCTGGAGTGCAGTGGCACGATCTCAGCTCACTGCAAGCTCTGCCTCCTGGGTTCCTGCCATTCTCCTGCCTCAGCCTCCCGAGTAGCTGGGACTACAGGTGCCTGCCAGGCGTGAGCTACAGCGCCCGGCCTTCTTCTTTTTTTTTAATTTTTGGAGACGGAGTCTCACTCTGTCACCCAAGCTGGTGTGCAGTGGCGCGACTGCAGCTCACTGTAACCTCTGCCTCCCGAGTATAAGCGCTTCTCCTGCCTCAGCCTCCCACATAGTTGGGACCATAGGCACAGGCCCAGCTAATATTTTTTTGTTTTTTGTTTTTTGTTTTTTTTTTGAGACGGAGTCTTGCTCTGTCGCCGGGGCTGGAGCGCAGTGGCCGGATCTCAGCTCACTGCAAGCTCCGCCTCCCGGGTTTACGCCATTCTCCTGCCTCAGCCTCCTGTGTAGCTGGGACTACAGGCGCTGCCACCTCGCCCGGCTAGTTTTTTGTATTTTTTTAGTAGAGACGGGGTTTCACCGTGTTCGCCAGGATGGTCTCGATCTCCTGACCTCGTGATCCGCCCGTCTCGGCCTCCCAAAGTGCTGGGATTACAGGCTTGAGCCACCGCGCCCGGCCCTTTTTGTATTTTTAGTAGAGACAGGGTTTCACCATGTTGGCCAGGATGGTCTCGAACTCCTGACCGCTGGTGAGCCACCCACCTCGGCCTCCCAAAGTGCTGGAATTACAGATGTGAGTCACCACGCCCAGCCAACTTGGGCATTTTTCAAAAGAGGAAATTCGCATACACGTATGAAAAGGTGCTCAATTAGTTATCAGAGAAATGCAAAGGCAAACTGCACACCACCCAGAAAGAGAGAGACAGTCCCGTGCTGGGAGGGAAGGTGACGGAGTCGGGGCCTCCGGCTTTGCTTGTGGGAGCACCAAGTGAAAAATGCTTTGGGAGAATCTACTACAGGGAAACCTACATAGACATTTGCATGCCTGATACCCAGAGATTCGCACGCACAGGTAACTTTCAACAGAAACGCGAAGGATATGTACCAGGAATGTTCGCAGCAGAACAAGTCGTAATAGTCAGAAACCAGAAACCACCCAAATGCCCGTCACCCGCAGGAGGGAGAAATAAATCGTGGTAGAGCCACAAAAGGGAAGTGAACACGCCACGGGAATTAACACCCCACAGCCTCACACAACACGGCAGAGGCTCATTCACATAATGGGGGCCAGAGACACAGTCACAGAAATGCACGTAGGGCGAGGCGCGGCGGCCCACGCCTGCAATTCCAGCACTTTGGGAGGCCGAGGCAGGCGGATCACTTGATGTCAGGAGTTCCAGACCATTCTGGCGAACGAAGTGAAACCCTGTCTCTACTAAAAATAAAAAAATTAGCCAGACATGGTGGCATACACCTGTAGTCCCAGCTACTCGGGAGGCTGAGACAGGAGAATGGCTTGAACCTGGGAGGCAGAGGTTGCAGTGAGCTGAGACCGCACCACTGCACTCCAGCCTGGGCAACAGAGTGAGTCTACGTCTCAAAAAAAAAAAAAAAAAAAAAAGTCAGGCGCAATGGCTCACGCCTGTAATCCCAGCACTTTGGGAGGCCGAGGAGGGCGGATCACGAGGTCAGGAGTTCGAGCCAGCCTGGCCAACATGGTGAAATCCCGTCTCTACTAAAAAATACAAAAATTAGCTGGGCGTGGTGGCAGATGCCTGTAATCCCAGCTACTTGGGAGGCTGAGGCAAAGAATTGCTTGAACCCAGGAGGCAGAGGTTGCAGTGAGCCGAGATCGTGCCACTGCACTCCAGCCTGGGTGACAGAGCGAGACTCCGTCTCTTAAAAAAAAAAAAGGAAAACTCCAAAACTAAGAGAAAATTAGGAGAGGAAAATAATGTCTTTACTGAACTAATCAGTAAGTTAAAACAGCTAGAACAGTTTACTGAAATCAGAATTACCAACAAATAGGAAAGGCATAAGAAAATCACAAAAATTCAGGCCGTGCACTGTGGCTCACACCTGTAGTCCCAGGTTTGCAGAGGCTGAGCCAGGCAGATCACCTGAGGTTAGGAGTTCGAGACCACCCTGGCCGACATGGCAAAACCCTATCTCTACTAAAAATACAAAAACAAATTAGCCCGGCATGGTGGTGGGCACCTGTAATCCCAGCTACTTGGGAGGTTGAAGCAGGAGAATTGCTTGAATCTGGGAGGTGGAAGTTGCAGTGAGCCGAGATCACACCACTGCACTCCAGCCTGGGCAACAGATTGAGACTCCGTCTAAGAAAAAAATATATATATAATACACACACACACACCTGGAAACTCAAAGAGTACATGCATACTAGAAGTTTAACACAAAACATTCAACTCTGAGACATGGTCTGGTTAAGTAGAAGAACTGTGAGACAAAAAGAAAGAATTCCTCAGAAATTCACGAAGGGAAGGACAATCCTCCACACCGGGAAAAATCAGCCGACCTTGGGCTTCATCACAACCCATGCGAGCCAGGAGATGGTGGAATGACAGCTGCAAAGTGTTGGGGAAGAAAACAAATCTAAGAGTATTATACCCAGCCAAGATATCTTTGTATCGTTCAAAGAAAGACCATGGGGAGACGTTCTCAGACACAAAAACACTCAGGAAATACTCGAGTCCTTCTGAAAAAAACGACTGATAATGAAATCTAGCTAATTAAGAGAGAGACAGCACAATGAACAAAGACAGAAATGGTCAAAGGACTTTGGTGAGCAGTGACTATATTTAAATGTTGAATTGATACTAAATTCTTGTGGGCACTACAGCCGCAATACAGAAGCAAGGGCTAAAAACCTGAACAATATAAAAATAACAGCCTGGGCTACAAAACTCAGGATGAGTCGGGTGGAGGGGATGGAGTGTGGAGTTACGAAAGCCCTCACCTTTCTTTTTTTTTTTTTTTTTGAGATGGAGTCTCGCTCTGTTGCTGGGCTAGAGTATAGTGGCACAATCTCAGCTCACTTTCACCCTCTGCCTCCTGGGTTCCAGCAATTCTCCTGCCTCAGCCTCCTGAGTAGCTGGGATTACAGGCGTGCAGCACCACGCCCGGCTAATTTTTGTATTTTTAGTAGAGATGGGGTTTCACCATGTCGGCCAGGCTGGTCTCAAACTCCTGACCTCATGACCCGCCCACCTCGGCCTCCCCACGTGCTGGGATTACAGCTGTGAGCGACCGAGCCCGGTTGCCCTCACCTTTCAGTAACAGAAGCACTTATATTCACTGTTTCTCAGTGAAACATGTCATTAAAAAAAAAAAAAAGCATGGCCAGCTGCTGTGGCTCAGGCCTATAATCCCAGCATTTAGGGAGGCCAAGACAGGAGGATGGCTTGATCCCAGGGAGGTCAAGGCTGCAGTGATCTGCAATCCTCACCACTGCCTTCAGCCCAGGCAGCAGAGAAGACCCTGTCTCTGGAAAAATTAAAAACAAATCATAACGATCTCAACTTCTTACTATGTTTCAGAGTAACTTTTCTTAACCCTAAAACAAATGTTTGGTAAATTAAAAACCTGCAAGGGTACACCCACGATAGCAGTTTTTTCTACAGCAGCTCAGGCCAGGTTGACAACAAAGCTTTTGGTGGGAGGCGTCTTTTTTTTTTTTTTTAGATAGAGTTTCGCTCTGTTGCCCAGGCTGGAGTGCAATGGTGCGATCTCGGCAACTTCTGCCTCCTAGGTTCAAGCGATTCTCCTGCCTCAGCCTCCCGAGTAGCTGGGATTACAGGCATGTGACACCATGCTCGGCTAATTTTGTATTTTTAGTACAGACGGGGGTTTCTCCATGTTGGTCAGGCTGGTCTCAAACTCCTGACCTCAGGTGATCCGCCCGCCTTGGCCTCCCAAAGTGCTGGGATTACAGGTGTGAGCCACCGCACCCGGCCCGGTGGGAGGTTGTATTTTTAGCCTAAACCCTCTCTCCCTGTCAAGGGAAAGCATTTAGGAGAAAGCATTGGTCCGTTGTTTTGGGTCGTCTTCAGTTCAGCATGTAGCAACCAAAAGTCATGCAGCAGAAGCATCCCTGAGCCGTCGTTCAAACCAACCAGAAGGAAGTTTCACAAACATTCTGTGCGTGGCTCTCCTCACGCATGCCCCATGGCACTCACCTTCAATCAAACTCAACACCGTCAACCGTCTGCTCCCCCAAAACACGCACAGCTCTTACAGGGCCACATTCGTCTGGGCTACACGTTGTCGGGTGCTCTATTCCTCTAGCTCTGGTAGGGTTCATCCCTCACTGAGCCCAGACCCCGAGGGCACCGTGCAGACAAAGCCCCGTCCTCCAGGCGCTCAATCTCCAGGGCAGCGCTGGCCCCCAGACTTTGCCACAGCGACATCCGAACTATCTAGAAATGTGACTAATGGAAGCTTTTTGTTTTGTTTCCTTATAATGACACTTCCACAGCCACACGTGGCTCATGGCATGTGACTGGACACCACGGTCCTAGAGACCTGCCGCTGAGCGGGGAGTGGGGTGGGGACAGGTAAAGACGCAGACTCCCCTCCTGCCCCACGGAGCACACTCTGCACCCGTCGGCTGCGAGAGACTCCCCGGCGTGCTGCAGTTTAAGGAAGCCTCCGGGTGCTGGTCGTGAGCCCAAGCCCATCTCAGCTGCTCCCCCAAACTCCTCACCCCCTTCCCTAAGCTGAGGCGTGGCCGGGCACCTGAGTCTCACCCCACGCTCCACAGTCTCAGGCCACCCCCTCCAGCCGTGCCACGCTCCCCTCCCTTGGTCCTCATGCAGCCTGCCTGGAGCTGCCCGTAGGAGACGGCCTGCACCCTCTACTCTGCAGCCTCAGATCCCGCTTCCTCCCACCCGCTCTGGCAAAGCTCGTCTCTGGCAGGACCCTTCCCAGGCCCCAGAGCTGACACGGCCTTCCCACCAAGACTCCATCTCCAAGCCTCGGCTCCCCTCCTCCGCCCAGGACCCAGAGGGGGGGTCTCTGTTGGAAGTGTGGGTTCAGCCCCGAGGCGTGGCAGGCAGGTGGGCACAGCGGGGCTCCGTCCACAGCCGCAGGGTCGGCCTCGTCCGCGCGGTTCCAGGGACGCGGGTGGGTGAAGGCCCCGCCTGCTCCTCACTCCCGGCCGAGGTGTCCGCCTCTGCGCATTCCCCCTTCTCCTGGTTCCTGCCTCCGCCTTTCTTTCCCCGGAGCCGTCCACCCCCTCGCCGGGCGCCGGCTTTCAAGCCTCAAACTTCGGGGATCCCCGGGCTGTCTGCCTGGGAGCTCTGTGCGCTGCGGCCTCCCCTCGCCCTGGAACCCCCTCTCCGGCCGCTGTCGTGGGGGGTCCCCTCTTCCGCACGCGAGTCACCTGCGCTCCTTCCTCTCCCCCGGACACGCGGGACCCCTGGCCTCGGGACCGGACCCTGGTCTCCCCTCCCCTCCGATCCACGCGCAGACCCAGCACCTGGGAGCCTGCTCGCCGCGCTCCGCCCCAGGCGCCCCGGAGCTCGCGTCCCCTCCCGCCCCTCCCGCCCCCGCGGCCGAACGCGCACGTGCGGACCCGAGTCCTCCCCGGGTCCCCGCGGAGGCGGCCCCAGGTCGGGAGGGGCACAGCGACCGGCCCAGCCGCGGGCTCCCGCTGCGCGCAGACTGCGGAGAAGGATGGAGGCTGCGCCGCGGGGGCCTCGAGCGGAACGGGGGTGCCGGGTGTAACAGGGACGGTGCCGGGTGTAACAGGGACGGTGCCGGGTGTAACAGGGACGCCGCCGCACGAGGGCCAGGCCGGGCGGAGAAAGGCGAACCGCGCTCCTCCTCAGCCGCGCGCCCCCGGACCCGGACTCCCACCCTCCCCGGGCCCGCGCCCCCGCCTCTTCCCGACCCCTCCCCGGCCTCGTGCCTCCGAACCCGGACTCCCACCCGCACCCCCTCCCAGCCCCGCGCCCCTCCCCGGACCCACGCCCGCACCCAGGCGCGCCCTCCGCCCGCGCTCACCCGCCGGGTGGCCGTACGGGGACTCGGCCGCGCCGTCCTGCAGGCTCGCCAGGATCTCGCCCTTGCCCACGTCGCTGTCGCCCACCAGCAGGAACTTGAGCAGGAAGTCGTAGGCCCGGACCGGGCTGCCCAGCGCGCTCATCGTGCCGGCCCGGCGCCCCAACCCATGCCCGGCCTGCGGGGCTGCGCGCAGAGGCGGCGGCCGGGCCCCGAGAGGCGCCGCGCGGGCCCCGAGTCCTTGCTTGCAGCCGGCCCCGCCCCGCCGCCCAGCGCTGACAGCGCGCAGCCCCGCCCGGCCCCGCCATTGGTGGACCGCAGTTGCTAGGGCGGCTGCGCACTTTCATTGGTGTGGTTGTCCGTCCATCTTACTCTCGTCGCCGCCTCCGGGCTGAAGCCCAACCGCCCCACCTGGAAGGACGCTGTCGCCGCAGCCAATGGAGGCCCGGAGACGGAGCAGGGGCGGAGCCAGAACAAACAGGAGGCGGGGACTCTGCTCCCGCAGCCAATGGCGAGGCGGGGCGGGGGCGAGTAGGGGGTGGGGCCGAGTGTTTACACTCTCGCGTGCGCCTGTCAGCGCCGCGAACTCGCTCCCACGCCGTCGGGTCTGCACGCCCCGAGTCGGGCGGGGCGTGGGGCCGTGCTGGGTCCCGGCGTGGGGCCTCCCCACCTGCCCACCAGGGAGACCTCCGGTGCCGGGCCGGGTGGGGCTTAGGGGGTCGGTCCAGTTCGCGGACGCGGCCGGAAGGCCCCCCGCAGGCCGCCTTGCCGCAAGAGTCCCTGTCGCCGTAGAATCCAGGCTCGCGGTCTCTCCCCACAGTTCACCCAGGGCCTCGTCCTTGCCCCATTTACGCGGCGTGCCTGAATGCCTGTGTGTGCACATGCGCCTGTGTACGTACGCATGTGTTCGTGTGTGTGCATATCTGCGTGTGCATGTGTGCCTCTGCAGGTGTCTGCACATGTATGTGTCTGCGTGTGCACGTGTGCCTCTGCAGGTGTCTGCACATGTATGTGCGTGTGCATGTGTGCCTCTGCAGGTGTCTGCACATGTATGTGTCTGCGTGTGCACGTGTGCCTCTGCAGGTGTCTGCACATGTATGTGTCTGCGTGTGCACGTGTGCCTCTGCAGGTCTGCACATGTATGTGCATGTGTGCCTTTGCAGGTATCTTTGCATGTGTGTGTCTGCGTGTGCTGCTTCTGTCTATGCATGTGCTCCTATGTGTGTGTGCACTTGCTTGTTTGTGCATCCATGCATGTGTTTGTGTGTGTGCTGGAGAAGATGGGGTGGGACCCCTCCAGCCTTTAGGCTTCTCTTCTGCTCTCAAGAGCAAGGGGTGCCAGGGCGAGGCCTGCCCTTCGCTCTGAGGGTCTCACCAGGTGCACACTGGTTTATTTGGTGCAAAATTCAGGCAGCAGGCAAGCGGCGAACTCCGTCCAAGAAGAAGGATAATGCCTCCCCCACTTCATCCCCTCCACCCTGCGTTGTGTAGGGAACTGCTCTAGACCCCATCAGAAGTTTTTTGGGGGGAGGAACAGAAGAAGGAGCAGAAGAAGAATTACAAAAGAGACTGAAGTCAAGATTATTATATTTGTCATTTGCACTCATTTGGACCTGGAAAATGTTTACTTCGGAATGCCAATTTAGTTTGCATCACCTGTTCTTCTTCATTGATTGATTAGTTGCTTTAGTTACTAATGCAGTCACCTTTTTTTTTTTTTTTTTGAGACAGAGTCTTGCTCTGATGCCCAGGCTGGAGTGCAGTGGCGTAATCTTGGCTCACTGCAACTTCCACCTCCTGGGTTCAAGCCTCCCAAGTAGCTGGGATTAGAGGCATGTGCAACCACACCCAGCTGATTTTTGCATTTTTAGTAGAGATGGGATTTCGCCACCTTGGCCAGGCTGGTCTTGAACTCCTGACCTCAAGTGATCCGCCCACCTCGGCCTCCCAAAGTGCTGGAATTACAGCACTATTATTATTTTTTTTTAAAGGAAGTTCAGAGGAAGAAAAGAGGATGGAAGGTGGACACTAGAAAACTATAAGAAAGATAGCATTTAGTCCCTACCCCCACCACTCTGCCAAAAACTGGAAGAATTCAGGGGAGTTTCCTTCCCATCCCTAACCCTCAGTCTCCATGTTCCAATCAGCAGTGGGTCACATGGCTATTACCTAGTGAGGAAAGGGTACCTTTTTCTGCTCTCTCCCACCCACACATCCAGACTCACTGTACAGTAGGGGTCAGGAGGTCCTCAGCCCACCCTCGGGGTCACACCCAGCAGCCCAGCAGTGTTCACAGGGGGGCATGGAGAGGGGTGGCCAGACCACTTCCTGCAGAGGATCAATGATGGCGGAGCCCCTGCCTGCTCTTCTCCTGCCCCACAGAAGGTCCTCACCACGTCCTGGTTGTCGCCTCCAAGCTGGCCTTGGCTGAGCTGGAACATGGCCACTCCCACCTGGAGGGCCAGGTAAAATAACCACGTCAGAAGAGGGCTGTGTTCAGATATGGGCGTCCATCTTCTTGCCCCAAACATTGCTTTCACCAAACAGAGATGTTTATTTCTAAAGCCAAAGCAGAAGGGTTCCTCCCACCAGGGCCCCCAGCTTCCTGACGGACAGTGCTGTGGTGGGATACCTCTCCCTCCTCCCCAGTTTCAGTACATGTGTAAAGTCCAGGCAGAAGGAGGTGTCTGGATAGCACTAGCTCACATTCTGCCCAACTCAGAGCCAGGTTTCCAGACCTGTCCATCTCAGATCATCGGAACATTCCTACCTGTGGCCAGGCTGAAATCTCCTTGAACGTCCACCCGCCCATGACCTGGGGCTGCTCTGGAGGCTAGGCCTCAGTGGGCAGAAGGAACGAAAGGAACATTTACTGATGCTTCTCCACGGGTAAAATGTCATCAGAAGGTGCAGGTGAGGCTGGGTGTGGTGGCTCATGCCTGTAATCCCGGCACTTTGGGAGGCCAAAGCGGGTGGATCACTTGAGGTCAGGAGTTCGAGATCAGCCTGGCCAACGTAGCAAAACCCCATCTCTACTAAAAATACAAAAATTAGCTGAGCATGGTGGCACTAGCCTGTAGTCCCAGCTACTCAGGAGGCTGAGGCAGGAGAATCGCTCGAACCCAGGAGGCAGAGGTTGCAGTGAACCTGTCACACCACTGCACTCCAGCCTGGGCAACAGAGTGAGATGCCATCTAAAACAAAACAAAACAAAAAAAAGCGATCCTGTTTAGGCTTGTCTGCAATCACAAGAAAACAGGAGACAAAGGTTTACTATGTATGAAGTGATGGTTGTCTGGGTTGAACGGGGTCTCTAAAAAGATTTATTGAAATCATACCTTCTGGAAGCTGTGACTGTGACCTTCGTTGGAAATACTTTGGTCTTTGCAGATGTAATCAGGTTAGGAGGAGCTCAGTAGGGTAGGCTCTAATGCAACAGGACCATGAAAGGGTCTCAGAGACCTGTGGGGGTCCACGGGGCCCACTGTGAAAGCTGCTGTTCTGAACCATGCCCGTGCTCCTGCCCACCCCTGCCTGCGACCACGCAGGTGTGGCCCACGAGGAGACACCAGCAGTGAGACGTGAGGGCGTCTGCTGGGGGTTCGCCAACAGGAACCCAGACTCCGAGTCCCCCGTCAGCATCCGGGCACCGTGGGCCCACCGCGAACCTCCTGTCCTGTGACACAGAGCAGCTCCCTGGTGCCACCTCCAGATGGATTTTCTGTTGCTGGAAGTTAAACCAGCCTCAGTAATTCACATAATATCTATTTCAGCATTTTCCCATGGAAGGGGTACAGGGAGGGGGCATTTTTCTTTTTTCTTCTTCCAAATTTAGCTTAAAGGCTAACATGTTTTTCATTTTTTAAATAGTTCCGTCTGCTATGTGCAAACAGTGGAAATGCAACTTGAACTAGCCTAAGCAAGAAGTCGATTTTATGGAAGGATAGGTGGAGTGTCTCCTGACCGGCTGTGCCGTGGGGAAGGCCAGGTGTGGCCGGGCTGGAAGCAGCTGAGCCAGGGACCCAGTGCCGGCGAGGCTGGCCCCCCTTCGTTCCTCCCGCGGTGCCTGCCTGTCTTCCTGTCGCTGCAGAGGGGCTCCCTCCTCACAGGAGAAAACATGGCCCCAGGGTTTCACCCCTTGGAGAGAGAACAGCCTCACTCACTCTCAGGCCTGATCCCCAAATTCCCATGTAAGGGAATTCCCCGGTGGGGACCAGTGCCCACCTTCGGGTGAATCAACCACAGCGGGGGTCTCATCACACTCGGGGCCCTGCATCTCTGCACCTTAGTGCGTCCTCTGAACGCACAGAACTGAAACCCCAGCAGATGACGCAGTTTCCAGCCGGGAGGGCCAGCGGGGGCAGAGGCAAGAAGGTCCCAGCTGGACGAGGCTGGTGGGCGAGGCAGAGGCCGTCGCCAGGCCCCTCTCTGCTCTCCCCTGCACCCGCTGCCCCTGGCACAGTCTCAATTCCCCTCTTCCTTTCAGAAGAAGAGCCCCCTGCCGGTGGTTCTCACGCTGGAGCAGGGCACGGTGGCCACACTCAGAGCCTCCCATCCTGCACTGGGGGCCCAGGAATCTGCATTTCCAACATGGTTACAGATGGTGCTGATGCTACAGCTCCGGGAACCCCACTTTGAGAACTAAGTGGGGAGAGGTCTTTCCAAACACAGCTGCACCAGCGCCCACCCCCAACGGGAGACAGCGCATGCCTTCCGAATGCTCAGAGGGGAAGCCTGCGTCCGCCTCCCAGCCTGTGGTCTCCAGTCTTCCCCGCGGTGAGGGCCCCGGGCACCGGCTCGTCCGCCTCCCACGCCCTGTGGTCTCCAGTCTTCCCCGCGGTGAGGGCCCCGGGCACCGCCTCGTCCGCCTCCCAGCCCTGTGGTCTCCAGTCTTCCCCGCGGTGAGGGCCCCGGGCACTGGCTCCGCCCTTTAGGCACAGCAGGGAGGGTTCAGGGTTGGCTGCTGGCCATGGCTGAGACATAAGAGATCCAGGATGAGTGCTTGGGTGGCTTCTCCATCCACCTGTGAGACCCCTGAGGGCCCACCTCGTTGTCTCACCTGACTCCCACCCAATCCCCACCTCAAACCTGACCCCCATTCAACCCCCACCTCTCACCCTACCTCTCAACCAACCCCCACCCAACCCTCACCTGACCTCTTCACACCCCACCTCTACTGCAGTCTGGCGCAGCCCGTGTCCCCTACTCACACTGGCTGTGCCTCCCTGCAGCGCTGAGCTCATGGCCCTGTTGTGGCTTCTGCTCCTGCCCCATGCGAGGGCACAGCCCACGTCTGCTCTTCTCAGCTGTTTTGCCGAGGACACCAGACGACGTGTTTCTGGAATACTTCATGCCACTTCAGCACCTTGAACAAACCAGGCCCCCGTTTTGCACGTGCGTGGCCCTTCTCACTGGGTCAGCACCCCTGGGTCCTTCAGGACTCCACCCGGGGTGGGGGGCGACAGCTCCCGCAGGAAGCCCCTCTGCCCTGGTCCCATCAGAATCATCCACAGACACACCTGTCGCCTCCAGGGTGGGGCCGACCACACAGCAACGCCCCCGGCCTCTCCCGGGAATGAACTTTGACTTCTCCTCCACGCTGACCGCGCAGCCCTGAAAGGTTTGTAGTGAACTTGTAGAAAATGGAAAAGGTGACGCTGCTGGCCCAGCGTGTTTGGTTCTGTGGACCCAGCAGCCTGGTGTCTGACTTAGCAATTCCGTGACACTGCTGCTTCCACCGGCTGCAGAATCAAAGCTTTCAGGGGCGTGTCCAGCCAGCTCCTGAGTCTTTTCTGGGCCCCCCACTCGTGAGCCAGGTCAACCTAACGTGCGTTCGGCTCCCATTTATGTGAGGGTGGTGACGTTCTAACAACTTGAGACCACGACCATGCCCAGGGGAGTTTCCGGCGTGTTTCCAGACACAGCTGAGGCTGGGTGAGTGAGGGCTGAGATGTGCGGCCTCGGGCCTTTCCCCGGACCTGGCCCCTCCCTGGACACTCCCCCCACCCTGCCTGTCGTCCCCACACTCCCCTCAGCATTCATACACGGGGCACTGCTCTGTGTCCTGCACTCGGAGGAAACGGGGGGCTCAGGCAGGTGGGTGGTCTGTCCTCAGGACAATCCAAATCCCTGACCTAAACTTCTTTTTTTTTTTTTTTTGAGACGGAGTCTCACTCTGTCGTCCAGGCTGGAGTGCAGTGGCACTATCTCCGCTCACTGCAAGCTCCGCCTCCCAGGTTCACGCCATTCTCCTGCCTCAGCCACCCAAGTAGCTGGGACTACAGGCACCCGCCACCACGCCTGGCTAATTATTTGTATTTTTAGTAGAGACGGGGTTTCACCATGTTAGCCAGGATGGTCTTGATCTCCTGACTTCGTGATCCGCCCGCCTCGGCCTCTCAAAGTGCTGGGATTACAGGCGTGAGCCACTGCACCCGGCCAACCTAAACTTCTTCACTCCCATCTCGTGCTCACCATCGTGCAGCCCTTTTTTTTTTTTTTTTTTTTTTTTCTTTTTTCATACATAGTCTCACTCTGTCACCCAGGCTGGAGTGCAGTGGCCGGATCTCAGCTCACTGCAAGCTCCGCCTCCCGGGTTCACGCCATTCTCCTGCCTCAGCCTCCCGTGTAGCTGGGACTACAGGCACCCGCCACCATGCCCAGCTAATTTTTTTTTTTTTTTTTTTTTGTATTTTTTAGTAGAGACGGGGTTTCACTGTGTTAGCCAGGATGGTCTCCAACTCCTGACCTTGTGATCCGTCCGCCTCAGCCTCCCAAAGTGCTGGGATTAAAGATGTGAGCCACCGTGCCCGACCCATGCAGCCTCTTAATGAACCACTTCCCACCCTCCGGAGCCAGGACCCCCCGGAGCCAGGCAGGGCACGCTGTGGACAGGGACGGGTCTGAGCTGGTCTTGAGTCGGTGGAACCCTGGAAGAAGTGGCTCCGTCATTCTGGTTGCCTGGGCCATCAGGCCCTGCAGGTGTGGATCTGGGACAGTGAGGATGCAGGACTGGTCTGCAGCTGCAGATTCCAAAGGCAGGAGCCCAGAGTCCCCATCTTCAAAGACTACCACTTTGCAGGTACAGTTTCAGTAGATTAATCTGGGGGCACACAAACATTTGGTCCATCATACAGCCCATGGTGGGGGGTACCTGGGTACCACCGAGGGTGGGAACAAGCTGTGGAATGTGGAGCCCACCCTATAGAACCTGGGCGGGGAGGTGGGTGCGGCTGTCCCCTTGGCCTCTGGTCCAGGAGCCCTCGGATGGCCCTCAGTACTAAGGGAGGTTGTTTTCAACCCAGCCTGTCGATGCTTGGGCCCGAGGGTTCTTGGCTGGGGTGCACCCTGAGCACTGTGGGGTGTTGGGCAATGTCCTGGCCCCCGTACGTTAGATGCCAGCAACACCGCCACCTCCTGCAACAATCAGAAATGCCCCCAGAATTGTCAAAGTGGGGGTCCTGCCCTTCCCAACATTTGAAGAGAAATTTTATTTCCATGTGGCAGCCTCTCTCCCGAGAGCCTCATCCTGTCCCCGCACTGCAGGGCGCGTTCCCAATGTTGGCCTCGGTCCTGGTGGCTCCTGCCAGCATCTCCTGGGCAGCTGTGACTGCTGTTTCCACTGGGTCGAGGTGTCTGCCGTGGCCAAGCATGCAGTGGAGAGCATGGCCATGGGGACAGCAGGGCTGGGGGCAAGGGAGGATCCAGAAGCGTCTGGCCTGGGGCCGACGGGCAGTGACCACCTCAGGACACCCGAGGTTCACCCATGTTCGCCTCCCAGAAACCCTGAGAGATAGGTTTCTGTGTTGGCCAGGCTGGTCTCGAACTCCTGACCTCAAGTGATCTACCTGCCTTGGCCTCCCAAAGTGACTCATGTCTGTAATTCTGGCACTTTGGTCGTTAACTACATTCATGCTGCAGTGCAGCCGTCACCACCCTCCCTCTCCAGGTCTTCTCTATCTCCCCAAACAGACCTCGGTCCCGCCGAACCTCAGCTCTCCGTCCGTTCTCCCCCACCCCTGCAACATCATTTGCCTTCCGTCTCTACAGCTGTGACGACTCTAGAGCCCTCGTAGAAGTGGAATGACACAGTGTTGTATTTCTGTGGCTGGCTTATTTCACTGAGCATAACGCCCTCCAGTTTCATCCATGTTGTAGCGTGTGTCAGAAGCACCTACGTTTTGGGGCTGGGTGCAGTGGCTCAGGCCAATGATCCCAGCACTTTGGGAGGCCACAGTGGGCAGATCACTTGAAGTCAGGAGTTCAAGCCCAGCCTGGCCAACATGGTGAAACCCCGTCTCTACTAAAAATACAAAAATTAGCTGGGTGTGGTGGCGCATGCCTGTGATCCCAGCTACTCGGGAAGCTAAGGCAGGAGACTCACTTGAACCCAGGAGGCAGAGGTTGCAGTGAGCCGAGATTGCACCATGGCACTCCAGCCTGGGAGACAGAACAAGACTGTCTCAAAAAAAAAGTACTCCTTTTATTTTTTTTGAGACGGAGTCTCGCTCTGTTGCCCAGGCTGGAATGCAGTGGCACAATCTCGGCTCACTGCAACCTCCATCTCTAGAGTTCAAGTGATTCTCCTGCCTCAGCTTCCCAAGTAGCTGGGACTACAGGCACGTACCACCATGTCCCAATAATTTTTTGTAATAATTTTTCTTTCTTTCTTTCTTTCTTTTCTTTTTTGAGATGAAATCTCGCTCTGTCTCTCAGGCTGGAGTGCAGTGGTGTGATCTCAGCTCACTGCAACCTCTGCCTTCTGAGTTCAAGTGATTCTCCTGCCTCAGCCTCCTGAGTAGCTGGGATGACAGGAATGTGCTACCAGGCTGGGCTAATTTTTGTATTTTTAGTAGAGATGGGGTTTTATCATCTTGGCCAGGCTGGTCTTGAACTCCTGACATTATGATCCACCCGCCTTGGCCTCCCAAAGTGCTGGGATGACAGGCGTGAGCCACCGCATCCGGCCCTGGCTGAATAATATTATCGTATGGAAATGCTGCTTGGGGTCCATCCATTCTTTCCTCGGCGGACACTTGGACGGCTTCGTCTCTTGGCCACCGTAGGTTGAGCTGCTGTGAACACTGTATACGCGCCTCTGCGTGGATGTCTGTTTGAATTTCTCCTGGGCATATACGTAGGAGTAGAATTGCTGGATCACGCGGTAGCTCTCCATTCGATGGTTTGAGGAGCTGCCAGACGTGGGTTGTGTTTTTGCAGCAAGAACTCATTCTGCAGTTTGTCCTGCAGTGGGTGTTTTGCGGCATCAGTCGACGGTCTCTGGCCTAGAGCACGGTTGTGGTGCGTGGGGGGCCCCACTGCGGAAGGTGGAGAGGAGGAGGAACACCTGCCACCTCCGGGCAATACACGAGGAATTTTTTTACGTAATGCGACATTTTTATACCATCAGACTATTGGAAAGTATTTCTTTCTTAAGTTTCATTCTCTGATGCCTAGATAAAAATAGACTGAGGAACTGTAAAAAGACACTGACCATATTTCCCTGAAAGCCGGGCACTCGAGCATTGGAACTAACTCTTCTTTTTTCTCTCCTCTGCTGTCAAGAAGTAAATAGAAACGAACAGCTGAGCAGTTTGGATGTACGTTTGCTGATGACTCACCAAGCATTCACAGCCAGGGGGCCAGTTGCTCTTCTGCTATAGAAAGAAAATCTATTTTGGCCGGGCGCGGTGGCTCACGCCTGTAATCCCAGCACTTTGGGAGGCTGAGGCAGGTGGATCCCGAGGTCAGGAGTTCAAGACCAGCCTGGCCAAGATGATGAAACCCCGTCTCTACTAAAAACACAAAAATTAGCCAGTCATGGTGGCGGCGCCTGTAATCCCAGCTACTCCAGAGGCTGAGGCAGGAGAATCGCTTGAACCCGGGGGCGGAGCTTGCAGTGAGCTGAGATTGTGCCACTGCGCTCCAGCCTGAGCGACAGACTCTGTCTCAAAAAAAAGAGACTCTGTCTCAAAAAAAAAAAAAAAAAAAAAAGAAAGAAACAAAGAAAGAAAACCTATTTTAAGCAAAACTGTAACCTCATGGATGCCCAGATGTACCAGAGCCCTGAAGACAAAACCCATTTTCACATAGGGCTCCTGCCACAGCCCCTGCCACTGCCCCACCCACTGCCGCCATGCCTCACCCCCTTACCACCTGCCCTGCCCACTGCCCCCGTGCCCTGCCCCCTTACCACCCTTCCCACCCACTGCCCGGGTCCCTCTCCCCTTACCACCCACCCAACCAGTGCCCCCATGTCTTCCCCCTGCTGCATCCCCCACTCTCACTCCACCCACTGCCCTGGTTTTCCACCCCGTCTCCTGCCCCCATGCCGGGTCCCTGCTCCACCCACCCCTCCCACTGACCCCCATGCCCCGCCTCCTGTACCACCCCTGACCCCACCCACTGCCCCATGCCCCGCCTCCTGTACCATGCCCCACCCCACTGCCTCCCCTTTCCACCCACTGCCCCCATGACCCACCCCTGCCCCCGTGTTCCACCCCTGTCCCCTGCCCGCCCACTGTGCCCGGCCCCTGCTCCACCTGCCCTACCCAGGGCTTCACTCGCCCCACCCACTGCCCCCATGCCTGCCCTCTGCTCCACCATTCCACCTCTGCCCTCCTGCCATGCTGCCCCCATCCCTCTCTGCACACCCCACCTGCACCTGCTCATCCCCACCCTCAGCAGCCGGAGCTGTAGCTGCTGGACGGGTAGGGGAGGTCTGGGTGGGCCCGGGTGAGCCCATCGGAAGTGTGAGGGACCGAGGAGACCCCTCAGGTGTGTGTTCACAGACCCCAGGGTGATGAGGCTCCCACAGCCCAGGTGGGCGTGTCCTGCGTGGCCAGAGGAGCTAGGGGTGGGGGCCGGGGAAGACAGGGCCTCACACAAGGCTGGGCACAGCTCCTCTTGGCCTGTACCTGGGGAGGGCAGCGCTGATCCCTGGGCAGGCTGCGGCTCGGGCCTGCCCAGCTCTACGTGGCTGCTGCCTGTCCTGGACCCCAGGCGTCCACACCTCATGCTAGGTGTTCTGCAGCCTCCAAGGCTCAGACCCTGGGTGTACACACCCCATGCCAGTGGACACTGGAATGTGCAGCCTCCAAGGCTTGTGTCCTTGTGTTCTTGCCCCACCTCCTGCCAGGTTTCTGCCCCGATGGTTCACACCAGGCGGACCCGAGTAGAGAAGATGGGACGGGTCTGGGCTCACATGGGTGCTCTATCGTTTCTGTTCCGGAAAGTTCGAGCAGACCCTCCCGCCCCCCGTTCCCGCCTGGCTCTACAGTTCAGAGCCGCCAGGGTTCCCACTCAGGCTCTGGGGAGCTTGAAAACCCCTCAGTTGTCAGGGAGAGGGATGCAGGCTAAACATACAGGCTTCAATTGGAGCGGGTGCTCCAGCTGTTGGTGGCCAAAGGCAACCCGTTCTGAGCTACGTGGCAGCTCCTAAGCTGGTCACGGCCCCCACAGCGGCCTGCACGGGCAGCCTCCCCCAGCACCAGTGCCTGCTGTGGGGAGAATCTTGGGTTTTGAGTGGGTCAAGCAGGACCGGCTTCAAGGAGGGCAGGGGGAGCATTGCTCCCTGGTCTCAGCCCAGGCCCTTGCCTGAGGAGGTCAGCAGCTGCGGCTGAGGGGGAGGCGGGGCTGCCAGAAGGAGCAGGGCACTGGAGGAGGGGAGGACAGGAAGGAGGTGGATGAACGGGGACCCTTCAAGAGGCACCACCTTTCAAAGCCAGAGCAGGCACAGCCATTCCCCAGGGTACGGGGGGACCCATCTGCTCTTCCTAGCACCACGGCAGCTTCACTTAGAATGGAGGTGATGCTGCAGGCTGGTGGGAAGAGATGCCCCAGGCCCCTGCAGAGGCTGCACCAGCTGTGGGCAGCCCTGAGACGGCCAGACCCCACACAGGCTGACAGGAGCCACGTGGAGGACAGAAAGGCTCCAGCAGGCTCAGCTACGCCCCCTAGTTAGGGCCAACCCCCTCCTGGGAACACTTGTTTCTGTCCGTTCATGTCTTTAATCCACATCCCACCTGGCGAGTGTTGTGAGCTTCATTTTGCGTACTTGGAGGTGAGAGGGAGTGAGAACTTTGGCTGAGGTGGAATCCTGACTCCACCGCCTCCCAGCCAGGTTGCCAAGTTGTTTGGGCAGCAGTGCCCCCTCTGGGCCTCAGTTTCCCCGTGTCTCCAGTGGGAACGGCCCCTTGCACATGTGAGGTGTTTAGAGCTGCCGGCACAGGAGCTACCCAGTTATATCAGTTGACATTGGCTGTTGGGTGGAGCCTCAGTTCTGTGCCCGTTACCCGCCAACACCCCGGGTGTGCGCATTACCCAAGTCCAACAGAGTTTTGTTTAATTTTTGATGATTGCAGCACAGTAGCCAAACTCATCCTACTCATCAGCATATCCTGGGCATCTCAGGGAGCCACAAGATGAAAATGTGCCACCAGCTCCTCCACTGCCCTGGGCCATCCTGGCCACAGTAGACACCATGTTTTTTTTTTTTGAGTCAGATTCTCACTCTGTCACCCAGTTTGGAGTGCAGCGGTGCGATCTCAGCTGACCACAACCTCCGCCTCCTGGGTTCAAGTGATTCTCCTGCTTCAGCCTCCCGAGTAGCTGGGATTACAGGCCCACGCCACCGCACCCAGCTGATTTTTGTATTTTTAGTAGAGACAGGGTTTCACCATGTTAGCCAGGCTGGTTTCCAACTCCTGACCTCAGGTGATCCACCTGCCTCGGCCTCCCAAAGTGCTGGGATTACAGGCACGAGCCACTGCGCCCGGCTGGGAGACACTTTCTGAGTGCACTGTGCACCAGGCTCTGTGGTAATGTCAGGGGATCCTCGGGGTGTCGCTTCGCCAGCTGGAAACCTCTGTGGCTGGTCGCACCTTTGCCCAAGTTTTTACTCAGGACCACTGGGCTCGTTCTGTGCACTTGGCCTGGCAGGCTGTGCTCAGCTCATGGCACTGGTATGAATCTCAGATCTGCCAGGCATGGAGTGGCGAGGGGTATGTGAGCGAGAAATCATGAGGTCTGGCCACTGCACAGCCAGGCACCCTGGCCATGGTGGAGCAGGCCATTTCTGGTGCCACTGGGGGTACCCTGGGAGGCTGCAGCTGGACCAGGCACCACCGTGCCTGGCCGAGAAAGTGTTTTCAAGAGTGACTTTTGGCCAGGCATGGTGGCTCATGCCTGTAATCCCAGCACTTTGGGAGGCCAAGGCAGGCAAATCACCTGAGGTCAGGAGTTCAAGACCAGCCTGGCCAACATGGCGAAACTCCATCTCTACCAAAAATACAAAAATGAGCCGGGTATAGTGGTGTGCGCCTGTAATCCCAGCTACTCTGGAGGCTGAGGCAGGAGAATCGCTTGAACTTGGGAGGCAGAGGTTGCAGTGAGCTGACATAGCACCACTGCCCTCCAGCCTGGGCGACAGGGTGTGAGACTCCATCACCAAAAAAAAAAAAAAAAAAAAAAAAAAAAAAAAGTTCTCAACAAAAACGTAATGGTTGCATAGTTCTGATGAAAATGTTCATGTTCTTGGCATGGAGTTAAAATGTCCAAACGGGGCCGGACGCGGTGGCTCAAGCCTGTAATCCCAGCACTTTGGGAGGCCGAGACGGGTGGATCACAAGGTCAGGAGATCGAGACCATCCTGGCTAATATGGTGAAACCCCGTCTCTACTAAAAATACAAAAAACTAGCCGGGCGTGGTGGCGGGCGCCTGTAGTCCCAGCTACTTGGGAGGCTGAGGCAGGAGAATGGCGTGAACCCGGGAGGCGGAGCTTGCAGTGAGCCGAGATCGCGCCACTGCACCCCAGCCTGGGCGACACAGCGATACTCCGTCTCAAAAAAAAAAAAAAAAAAAAATGTCCAAACCGTCAAGGCCATAGATAAAAACAGGGACATCCACAGGCCCTGGCTGAGAGGAGAAGCATACAGGGAGTGGTTCACACACTCCACGGCCTTTAGAGTACCTTTTAATTCTCTCATTCTTCTCTAAAGTGTTCCTTGGTTTATCTATTACCATTTGTAGATTTTCATTTGTTCTTTTTTTTTTTTTTTTTGAGATGGAGTTTTGTTCTTGTCACCCAGTCTGGGGAGCAATGGCACCATCTCGGCTCACTGCAACCTCCGCCTCCCGGGTTCAAGCGATTCTCCTGACTCAGCCTCCCAAGTAGCTGGGATTACAGGAGCCCACCACCACGCCCGGCTAATCTTTTTTGCTTTTTAAAATTGTGAAATGCAGTATACACACAGAGAAGTGCGTGAACACACACATACATACCATTTAATAAATAATTATAAAGTGATCCACCTGCCTTGGCCTCCCAAAGTGCTGGGATTACAGGCGTGAGCCACCGCACCTGGCCTCAGGAGAGGATTTGTGTTTGCTTCTCCCAATGTCCGGGTAAGCGAGATTTCCTATTTGCTTTAGACTAAAATCTATACTTGAATTTTTTGTTTACCGTAGGTAATATTAATTAGGGTTGTAATCCATGCAAGGGCCGACTATGGGAACGGTTTCTATGAACCATCCTTTGCTGAAGGCTGAAACCTCTTCGTCTCCTGGCAGAGTTCGTCTTCAGGCCTTCTTGCAGTTAGTTCATCCTTGTGTTGAGAGCTGTGTCAGGGTTCTCCAAAGAGACGGAACCAGTAGGATGGAGACATAGATCCAGGAGACGGACGGGGGGAGCCGGCGTTTGCAATGACGGAGGCCGAGAAGTCTGTGAGCGGGAGACCCCGGGACTCGGGTAGCCGGGCTCAGCCCAGGTCGGAAGGCCTCGGAAGCGGGGAAGCCGAGGCCCTCCGCACGACCCACCCCGAATCCTGCCTTGCCAGGTGTCTGGGAATTCCTGGCCAGCCCAGCTGACGCCTGACACTGGCCGCAACAGCAGGGCTACCGTTAGCTGTCAGCCTCGGGGCCCAGGTCTAGCGCAGGTGTCTCCACTGCACCTGCACCCCGAGCGCGCCCGCCACTCCCTGTTCTCGGGTTCAGCAAACGCCCGGGGAAAAGCAGAGTCTTAACATTCTCGGCTCCCGGTACCCACACCTTGGGCTGACGTCCCTTGCTATTGGGTCAGCTCTTTGGAAAATATTATTTTAACTATTTCCATCAGCACTTCCACTTGTTTTGTGCAGGAGGGTTGAACCCAAACCGTCGGGGTCGGGGTTGGCGGGACAGGCTGAGCGGACCCCCGGGTCGGCCAGGCCCCGCCCCCTGACGTCATCTCACCCCCACCCAATCCCCCGCGCCTACCTGCCTCCCGGCCCCTCCCCTTCCCGCCCTCAATCCCAGCGCTCAACTCTGCGGCCACGCCCCGCCCCTTCCCGCCACCCAATCCCTGTGCTCGTCTCTGCCGCCAGGCCCCGCCCCTCTCGCTTTTCACCCAATCCTAGCGCTCATTTCTGCGGCCGGGCCCCGCCCCCACCCGTCCCCGCCCAGTCCCCGCGCGGTCTCACGTCTGCCTGCTCGGCCGCCGTCTCCCGCGTCTCTGTCAGGCCCGGGGCGGGTCCGCGGCCGCGGCGGGAACATGGAGGAGCTGCTGAGGCGCGAGCTGGGCTGCGGCTCCGTCAGGGCCACGGGCCACACGGGGGGCGGGTGCATCAGCCAGGGCCGGAGCTACGACACGGACCGAGGACGAGTGTTCGTGAAAGTGAACCCCAAGGCGGAGGTCAGGCCGCGGGTCGGGCGGGCCGGGGGACCGGTCTCCGTCCCGGGGAGGGTCGCGGGCCTCGGCGCGGGGCGCGGCCTGGGCTTCTCCCGCCGGAGGCCGGGGCTGGCTCTCGCGGACCTGCCGCCGCCGCCGCTTGGGGAGAACCCTTTGCGCGGGGCGAGCGGTGAACGGTGAACGGGGACGGCGGAAGCGTCCGGGGCGTCCGGACGAGTTTGCACCTGCGGGGAACTGTCCGGAGCAGGAACCGCGGCCGCCCCACGCCACCTGTTCTCCGTGAACTTTCGGGGGCGCCTCGGGCAATGGGGCGGGTCTGGCCGCTGCAGTCTTGCTCCCGGGGTTCGTGCCCTGCGGTGCTGGTTAAGTGGGGTCGTTCTAGCCGGTGAAGCTGGTTAAGTCCTCAGCTTACGTGGCTCTGGAGGTGCCCGTCCCCCGTGGGCCTCGGCCAGTGCGTTGTGAAACGGGGCGAAGGTGCTGCCCCCAGGCCAGCTGCTGCTCCTCACCACGCCCTGGCAGGCTCTGTCCTTCTGTTAGATTCGTTCTCTGGCCGGGCGCCGTGGCTTACGCCTGGAATCCCAGCACTTTGGGAGACCGAGGTGGGTGGATCACGAGGTCAGGAGTTCGAGACCAGCCTGGCCGACATGGTGAAACCCCGTCTGTACTAAAAGTACAAAAATTAGCCTGGCGTGGTAGCGGGCACCTGTAATCTCAGCTACTCGGGAGGCTGAGGCAGGAGAATCGCTTGAACCCAGGAGGCAAAGGTTGCAGTGAGCCGAGATTGCACCACTGCACTCCAGCCTGGGCAACAGAGCGAGACTCCGTCTCAAAACAAAAAAAATCATTGTCCCAGTTATTTACGTTTAATTCCCAGGACTGAATCCCACTTTCCATGATGTGGGATCATCTTATTCTGGAACACGGGTGTTCTCTCAAGACTCCCCTTGAAACCTTTGTTCTAGAGAGATCAGCTACGGGTCATCTTGTACGTGGCTTTTTTTTTTTTTTTTTTTTTTTTTTGAGACAGAGTCTTGCCCTGTTGCCCAGGCTGGAGTACAATGGTGCAGTCTCTCAACCTCACCTCCCTGGTTCAAGTGATTTTCCTGCCTCAGCCTCCTGAGTATCTGGGACTACAGGTGTGTACCTAGCTAATTTTTGTATTTTTAGTAGAGACGGGGTTTCACCATGTTGACCAGGCTGGTCTTGAACTTCTGACCTCAGGTGATCCACCCGCCTCGGCCTCCCAAAGTGCTGGGATTACAGGCGTGAGCCACTGCGCCCAGCCCAGGCCTGGCTAATTTTTACATTTTTTGTAGACACAGGGTCTCACTATGTTGCCCAGGCTGATCCCAAATTCTTGGCCTCAAGCAACTCGTCTGCCTCGGCCTCCCAAAGTGCTGGGATTACAGGTGTGGAGCCACCTCACCCAACCCACAGTCCATTCTAAACACTTTATAAATATTATCACTCCTTAAGAGAGAGAAGGTTACTGAGAAAGAAGATAAGCACTGTGTAAGCAGAATTTTCAAAACATTGTCTTTCTAAAATAAAGGGAGAATTGGATCCTAGCTGTACTTTTACTAGAGTAACTACTTGAGGAGAAAATAAGGGGTAATACTGAAAGCAAAATGCAGAGAGAGGGGAAGGAGGGTCTGTGAACCAGCTAGATGCCAAGGCTCCGCCACAGAAATATCCACCTGGATGTAGCCCTAAGTTTCTTACTAAAGCCGAGAACACTGATCTCCAGAGTAGACCCAAGGTACAGTTAAGCATCCGCTGGGGTGCAGTAGTACAAAAGATTAACATAAGGGAGGAGGATGGGAGAAAACCAATTACACAAGGATGCGAGGGACAGACAAGAATAATCAAGAGGAGGTCAGGCACAGTGGCTCACGGTGGCCTGTAATTCCAGCACTTTGGGAGGCCGAGGTGAGCAGATCACCTGAGATCAGGAGTTCGAGACCAGCCTGGGCAACATGGTGAACCACTATCTCTACTAAAAATACAAAAATTAGCTGGGTGTGATGGCATATGCCTATAATCCCAGCTACTCGCGAGGTTGAGGTATGAGAATTGCTTTAACCCGGGAGGTAGAGGTTGCAGTGAGCTGAGATTGTGCCATTGCACTCCAGCCTGGGTAACAGAGTGAGACTCTGTCTCAAAACAAAACAAAAAAGGGCTGGGCACGGTGGCTCACACCTGTAATCCCAGAACTTTGGGAGGCCGAGGAGGGCAGATCACCTGAGGTTGGGAGTTCAAGAACAGTCTGGCCAACATGGTGAAACCCCGTCTCTACTAAGAATACAAATTTAGGCCGGGTGTGGTGGCGCACCCCTGTAATCCCAGCTACTTGGGAAGGTGAAGGCAGGAGAATCGCTTGAACCTGGGAGGCGGAGGTTGCAGTGAGTCGAGATTGTGCCATTGTACTCCAGCCTGGGCAACAAGAGTGAAACTCCGTCTCAAAAAACAAACAAAAAAACAAAACCACCACAACAAAAATACAAAAATTAGCCAGGCATGGTGGCGCGCACCTATAATCCCAGGTACTCCGGAGGCTGAGGCGGGAGAATCACTTGAACGCGGGAGGTGGAGGTTGCAGTGAGCCGAGATTGCGCCATTGCACTCCAGCCTGCTGTGTGACAGAACGAGACTCCATCTCAAAAAAAAAGAGTGTTCCAAGCAGCGGTGACATGGCAGCCATGGTGGGGCACCGAGGCTGAGGAGGTGGGGACTCTGAAGAACTGAAAGAAGGCTGAGACAGCTGGAAGTCAGGAGCATGAGAAGAGTGTGTGTGTCTGTGTGTATGTTGTGTGTCCGTCTGTGTGTACATTGTATGTGTGTTGTGTGTGTGCATTGTGTGTCTGTGTGTGTGTAAGAGTGGAGCCCCAGGTGAGGATAGGAGAGGGGGCAGGGCAGTGGTGTGTGTAGCAGGAGGAAAGGAAAGGCCGCTGGCTCTGACCTCTTCTGCAGGGATCACTGCTGTGTGGTGAGCAGGGGGACCGAAGGGAGGAGTCACTGTGGTCCTGGGGATTCGGATGGAAACGGCATCTCAAGATGAGGTGGCTTCCAGTGCTAGGTAGGAGGTGGCATAGAACTTGGTGGTCTATGCAGGTGAAAAGTGACCCCAGGTCACTGGCATAGGCAGTCAGGGTGCCGCCTGCAGCTGAGAGGCTGTGTGAGTCTGTGTCCTGTAGGTGGAACAGGACTGCAGTTGAGGTGTTGTCTGAGGACACCGACAGGTAACCCACGTTCGAAGTCCCGCTGTTGCCGGATCTTAGTGCCTTTGACTTTCCTCTCCCCAGAGAACCTCCCGATTCAGCCATAGCACACAAATATAGTCCAACACTGGCAAGCTGAAGTCCTCGTTTTCCAGTCCAGCCTCTGAACCTGTAGCCTACCCTGTTGGCAAGTGCCTTGGAAAACACTGTCCATGTATATGGAATCCTGTCAGGGTGGTCTTGGTTTGAAGTTGTGATGCCAGAGGAAAACGTATCTACAGAACCTTCCCGGAAGTAACCTTGCCTCCCCCCGTTTCCACTTCCTCTCGTATTTTTCTGACAGGCCAGAAGAATGTTTGAAGGTGAGATGGCAAGTTTAACTGCCATCCTGAAAACAAACACAGTGAGAGTGCCCAAGCCCATCAAGGTTCTGGATGCCCCAGGCGGTGGGAGCGTGCTGGTGATGGAGCATGTGGACATGAGGCATCTGAGCAGGTGCGTCTCCACAGCACCCCTCGGCTGGCTTTATTACCTGAGCAGGTGCATCTCCATACCAGCCCCAGGCCGGCTTTGTTACCTGAGCAGGTGCGTCTCCACACCAGCCCCAGGCCGGCTTTGTTACCTGAGCAGGTGTGCCTTCACACCAGCCCCAGCTGACTTTCTTTTCCACCGAGTGGTTTCTCTGATGACTGAAGCTTGTACTGGGGGCATCATTTTAAGGAGTGTGATGCATAGAGCCCGTGATTCCACATATCATGAGTTCTGCAGAATGAACGGCAGGCACTCTCTGCAACCAGGGGCGGAAGCAAGAGGAATCTCCCAGAGTGAGATACTGACCAAAGGCCTTGCTGCAGGCCGGGCATGGTGGCTCATGCCTGGAATCCCAACACTTCGGGAGGCTGAGGCGGGTGAATCACTTGAGGTCAGGAGTTTGAGACCAGCCTGGCCAACATGGTGAAACCCCATCTCTACCAAAAGTACAAAAATTAGCTGGGCATGGTGGCAGGCGCCTCTAATTCCAGCTACTCAGGAGGCTGAGGCAGGAGAATCACTTGAACCCAGGAGGCAGAGGTTGCAGTGAGCTGAGATCGCACCACTGCACTCTAGCCTGGGCAATAGAGCGAGACTCAGTCTCAAAAAAGAGAGGAAAAAAAAAACCCCATTGCAAACTCGGACGAGGCTGGGAAAGATCGTCAAATAATCAACACCTTTATCCCCCTCTTGCTTCACCAGAACCGACTTTCGGTCCTCAAAATGTCCGACCTACTAGCTGGACACGGTGGCTCACACCTGTAATCCCAGCACTTTGGGAGGCCAAGGTGGGCGGATGACTTGAGGTCAGAGTTTGAGACCAGCCTGGCCAACACAGTGAAACCCCGCCTCTACTAAAAATACAAAAAATTAGCCAGGCGTGGTGGCAGGCGCCTGTAATCCCAGCTACTCAGGAGGCTGAGGCAGGAGAATCGCTTGAACCTGGGAGGTGGAGCTTGCGGTCAGCCGAGATCACGCCACTGTGCTCCAGCCTGGGCAACAGAGTGAGACTCCGTCTCGAAAAGAAAAACCCTCTCTGTGTGTCCTGAGACTGAGCAGTGGGTGTGTTGCCTTTTTCTGTGTATCGTCTGTTTAGTTGCTGCCTTTTGATTTGACAGTCATGCTGCAAAGCTTGGAGCCCAGCTGGCCGATTTACACCTTGAGAACAAGAAGCATGGAGAGACGCTCCTGAAAGAGGCGGGCACAGTGGGTATGGCACTGCGCGGGCCGTGGGTGCTTCTGCCTAGAGGAGGACGTTCAGCCAGGGTGGGCTCAGGTGGGGCCGTGCAGCAGCCATGGGAGGGTCGGACGTGGGCTGATGCCAGAGCAAGGGAACGTCAGCCTTGAGCCGCATCTCACAGTGCACTGAACACGGGGAATGTGATGTGTCTGTTGTGTCCTAAATGCATTTGAAAGACAAAACGTTTGCTGGACGCGAGATGCGCCTCGTGTTACAGTTGCTTTTACCTCTCGTTCCCGGGAAGAGTGTAAGCAGAGGCTCTCTGGCTTTCTATAAAAAGCCAGAGCTTGGACCACAGGGTCTGTTCCTGTAAAACAGTCATACTTGAGGCTCAGAATTACAGCCATCGTGTCTGACCTTTCTAGAGCGTAACGCGCTGTCAGGATTGAGGGAATTTTCTGGTATTGTAATCTGCTGACATTTGGAATCTGTGCACAGCCCACGTGGTAAATGTGGGCAGATTAGCTGACGATCGGAACAGATCACCAAGGGTCTGCTGTACGAGATGTGCTGTTAGACAGTCTGTTCTGTGAGGGTCCATAACGGGTCCCCCCAGGCTGCCTGTGTGGTGAGGATCCACTGAGAGGCCCCCCAGGTTGCCTGTCCTGCCCCTTCCTCCAGTCTTACGGAGTGTAGTCCATTGGGATTTTTCTTGAGTTAGGGAGACTGCAGAGGAGTGAGCTTATTTCTTTTCTTTTTCTTTCTTTTTTTTTCTTTTTTTTTTATGAGATGGAGTTTCGCTCTTTTCCCCAGGCTGGAGTGCAGTGGCACAATCTCGCTCACCGCAACCTCTGCCTCCTGGGTTCAAGCGATTTTCTTCCCTCAGCCTCTCAAGTAGCTGGGATTACAGGCGCCTGTCACCACGTCCAGCTAATTTTTGTGTTTTTAGTAGAGATGGAATTTCACCATGTTGGCCAGGCTGGTCTCGAACTCCTGACCTCAGGTGATCCGACCACCTCAGCCTCCCAAAGTGCTGGGATTACAGGCACAAGCCACTGCGCCCTGCATGAGATTATTTCAAAGCACAGTAGTTTATTTGACATACATGGCACCAGGTTTGCCACTGAGAGCCATCCTTTCTGATCGATTGGGGGCAGATTCTTTTTCCTCTTTATTTTTTATTTTTTATTTATTTATTTTTTTTGAAACAGAGTTTTGCTGTTGTTCCCCAGACTGGAGTGCATTAGCGTGACCTCGGGTCACCGCAACCTCCGCCTCCTGGGTTCAAGCGATTCTCCTGCCTTAGCCTCCCTAGTGGCTGGGATTATAGCTGCCTGCCACCACGCCTGGCTAATTTTTCTATTTTCAGTAGAGACGGTGTTTCACCATGTTGGGCAGGCCGGTCTCAAACTGTTGACCTCTGGTGATCCACCCACCTCGGCCTCCCAAAGTGTCTTTTTCCTCTTTAAGAACATCCTACTCTTTTTCTCCTGTCACAGTGTGGTCCTCCCCCACACCCCTGCGTGTCCTGTTGGGATGCGAGACAGGTCCCCTGAGAGGTGCCCGCAGGCTCCCTGTCCTGTGCGTGTCCTCTGGTGCTGCTGCTTGGGAGCAGCTGGTGTCTTTGATGCTGACGTCTGCTGGAGCAGGCTCTGTTCGGGGTGTTCGGTGAGCTGGTGGAGACCCAGGCCCTGTTTGTCTCTGGCAGGGGCATAAGCTGGTAGGTGCTCACTGAGGTCGTGTCTGAAGGTGACTCAGTTTAGAGAGTGGGCGCTGGGATCCCTTGGAACTAATTTTCTTTCTTTTTTTTCTTTTGCTTGCAAGGGAGAGGAGGTGGGCAGGAGGAACGGCCTTTTGTGGACCAGTTTGGGTTTGACGTGGTGACGTGCTGTGGATACCTCCCCCAGGTGAGTGCACAGCGTTCGCCTCTATTTCACAATCAGGTCAGCAGTTCGGACACAAGGGTCGGGGGAACACACCCCCTTCCTTTTTTTGTGAGCTTTAGTAAAAGTATTTGCACCGTTTTTTCTTTGCTGGTGTTTGAGAGGTTGACGTGAGATTGACCCACCTAGTATGCTAGGTAAGCATGAAGAAACGGAGGAGGAGCAGCAAGTTAGGAGCTGGATTTCCAGGTGGGTAAAAATGAGGGAATTTCACAAATGTTTTGTTTTAGGTATACTAAACTCTCAAAGAGGGTGCAATGACAAGGGTTTGTTAGCTTTTGGTTGTATGATTTGATGGTTGCTTCCCTCCACGTTTCAGCCCGGGGAGTGCTGCCCGATGCCCAGCACGTGTGGCGTGGACAGGGCTCCCGTCCTATCCTCGGGAGGAGGATACAGATGAACCTAGAAAACTTCCGGGGTTTCCTGGTGGGCACGGGGGCAGTAGAAAGACTTTGAAATGGGGAAGGTTGTCCAGAAACCTGCTTAGGGGCGGGGAGTGGTGCTCTCTGGTCCTGCCTGCTCTGGGGGATTTTTAGCCAGCTCTGCCCCCTTCCTTTCGTGGCTGTACTCACACTATGTGTGTGCACGTGTGTGTGTGCATATGTGTATGCGTGCATGTCTGTGTGTGCGCATGCATGTATGTGCATATGTGCACACGTGTGTGCATATGTGTATGTGTGCACACGTGTGTGCGCATGACTGTGTGATGCATGATGTTGGCATCCTGTGCTACTCCAGTCTTGTGTGTCTGTCTCCCTTCCCTCCTGGGTGGTGAGCACCTATGTCCTGGATGTCCTCTCTCAGGGTCCTTCTTAACGGGGCTCCATGTGACTTTTCCCGTCACCACTGTATGGGGAGGGGCTGTCTGGACAGATGTCAGAAGTGACCCACGGGTTCGGGGCAGGTCAGCCAGCTCTGGCCTCGGTACTCCAGTGTGAGTGGAAATTAAGAGGAAATGTTAGCCAGTTGCTTTAGCAGAAAAAAAAACAAATTTTTTTTTTAAATATAAAAAAGCCCTGGTGGCTCTTGCCTGTAATTCCAGCACTTTGGGAGGCTGAGGTGGGAGGATTGCTTGAGCCCAGGAGCTCCAGACCAGCCTGGCCAACATGGCGAAACCCCCTCTCTAGTAAAAATACCAAAAAATTAGCCGGGTGTGGTGGTGCGTGCCTGTAGTTCTAGCCACTTGGAAGGCTGAGGTGGGAGGATTTTGCTTAAGCCTGGAAGTTCAGGCTGCAGTGAGCTGAGATCGTGCCACTGCACTCCAGCTTAGGTAATGGAGTAAGACCTTGTCTCACAAAAATGAAGAAAGAAAGAAAATGTTCTGGGCCGGGCACGGTGGCTTATGCCTGTAATCCCAGCACTGGGAGGCTAAGGCGGGCAGATCACCTGAAGTCAGGAGTTTGAGACCAGCTTGACCAACATGGCAAACCCCGTCTCTCCTAAAAATACAAAAAAATTAGCCAGGCGTGGTGGCTCACGCCTGTAATCCCAGCTACTCAGGAGGCCGAGGCAGGAGAATTGCTTGAACCTGGGAGACGGAGATTGCGGTGAGCTAAAATCACACCACTGCACTCCAGCCTGGGTGACAGGAGTGAAACTTCATCTCAAAAAAGAAAAAGAAGAAAATAAAAAGTAAAAAGTAGTACAGTGAGATATCTTTTGTTACATATTGAACCTGTAAAGACCAAAAAGTGTGCTGCATGTGTGCCAGCCAGAGCACGAGGGAGCAGGCACCATGGCACCCTGTGACGCGAGTGTGACTTGGGGCAACGATCTTTATGGAGAGGAACTTGGTGACGCCTATCAAAAAAATTTTAAATTTAGTTTTAATTTTAATTTTAAAAGATAGAGTCTCACTCTGTTGCCCAGGCTGGAGTGCAGTGGTACGATCATAGCTCACTGCAGCCTCAAACTTTCTGGGCTTAAGCCATCCTCTGCTCCAACCTCCCATGTCGCTGGGATTACAGGCATGCACCACCACACTTGGCTAATTTTTAATTTTTTTGTAGAGACAGGGGTCTCACTATGTTGCCCAGGCTGGTCTCAAACTCCTGACCTCAAGTGATCCTCCCACCTCAGCCATGCAAAGTGCTGGGATTACAGATATTGGCCACCACTCCCGTCCCCCTTTCAAATTTTTTTTTTTTTGAGACGGAGTCTCACTCTGTCGCCCAGGCTGGAGTGCAGTGGCCGGATCTCAGCTCACTGCAAGCTCCGCCCCCCGGGTTTACGCCATTCTCCTGCCTCAGCCTCCCGAGTAGCTGGGACTACAGGCGCCCGCCACCGCGCCCGGCTAGTTTTTTGTATTTTTTAGTAGAGACGGGATTTCTCCATGTTAACCAGGATGGTCTTGATCTCCTGACCTCGTGATCCGCCCGTCTCGGCCTCCCAAAGTGCTGGAATTACAGGCTTGAGCCACCGCGCCCGGCCTCAAATTTTTAAAAAAAATTTATTAATTTATTTTTTGAAATGGAGTCTCTCCGTCACCTAGGCTAGAGTGTGGTGGTGCAATCTTGGCTCGCTGCAACCTCCAGCTTCCAGGTTCAATCAGTTCTTCTGCCTCAGCCTCCTGTGTAGCTGGGATTACAGGTGCCCGCCACCACATCCGGCTAATTTTTGTATTTTTATTTTTATTTTTATTTTTTTTAATTTTTATTTATTTATTTATTTATTTATTTTTTTTGAGACGGAGTCTCGCTCTGTCGCCCAGGCTGGAGTGCAGTGGCCGGATCTCAGCTCACTGCAAGCTCCGCCTCCCGGGTTCACGCCATTCTCCTGCCTCAGCCTCCCGAGTAGCTGGGACTACAGGCGCCCGCCACCTCGCCCGGCTAGTTTTTTTTGTATTTTGTAGTGGAGACGGGGTTTCACCGTGTTAGCCAGGATGGTCTCGATCTGCTGACCTCGTGATCCGCCCGTCTCGGCCTCCCAAAGTGCTGGGATTACAGGCTTGAGCCACCGCGCCCGGCCAATTTTTGTATTTTTAGTACAGAGGAGGTTTCACCGTGTTGGCCAGGCTGGTCTCCAACTCCTGACCTCAAGCGATCTGCCCGCCTTGGCCTCCCAAAGCGCTGGGATTACAGGCATGAGCCACTTCACCTGGCCCCTCTTTCAAAATTTTAAATGGACTTATGCTCTGACCCAGTAATTATCCTTCAGGGTTTATTCTACAGGCATATTGACATGTATGCAAAATGGCACAGACACAAGGCTATTTGCTGCACCACTCTTGGTACTATGATAAGGAAAATCCAGAGGACCGCTGGGTGAGGTTCTGGTGCATCATCTGATGAACTGTGGTCAGCTGCTACAAAACAACATAAAGAAAGCAGGACCTATCCTGGCTAACATGGTGAAACCCCGTCTCTACTAAAAATACAAAAAACTAGCCGGGCGTGGTGGCGGGCGCCTGTAGTCTCAGCTACTTGGGAGGCTGAGGCGGGAGAATGGCGTGAACCCGGGAGGCGGAGCTTGCAGTGAGCCGAGATCACGCCACTGCACTCCAGCCTGGGAGACACAGCGAGACTCCGTCTCAAAAAAAAAAAAAAAAAAAAAAAAAGAAAGCAGGAGTAGGGTCGGGTGCGGCGGCCCACGCCCGTAATCCCAGCACTTTGGGAGGCTGAGGCGAGTGGATCACCTGAGGTCAAGAGTTTGAGACCAGCCTGACCAACATGGCGAAACCCTGTCTCTACTAAAAATACAAAAAAATTAGCCGGGCGTGGTGGCAGGCGCCTGTAATCCCAGCTACTTGGGAGGCTGAGGCAGGAGAATCGCTTGAACCCAGGAGGCAGAGGTTGCAGTGAGCCGAGATCGCGCCCCTGCACTCCAGCCTGGGTGATGAGAGCGAAACTCCATCTCAAAAAAAAAAAAAAGAAAGAAAGAAAATGTTCTAGAAGCCTCTTCATTCTTGGAAGGCTACAGAGCGGATCCTGAAGCATCTCCATGCTGCCCACTGCTCCTGGGATAGGATCTGAGGTCTCAGCATGTCCATGAGACTCCAGTTCCCCCCGGGATGTGGTTCCCCCCTCAGCCTCCTGTGACTGCCACCCCTTCCATGTGCCGCCCCTGCAGCCCTCTCCGCTTTCAGATCCTTGTGGGTAGCTGAGCTCTCCCTCACTTCTGGCATTTTCCAGTGAACTCTGCTTTTGCCTTTGCTGTTACTGTGCAGGTGAATGACTGGCAGGAGGACTGGGTTGTGTTCTATGCCCGGCAGCGCATTCAGCCCCAGATGGACATGGTGGAGAAGGAGTCTGGGGACAGGGAGGCCCTCCAGCTTTGGTCTGCTCTGCAGGTGAGCGGGGCCTCACTGCACGCCCAGCACCTGCCACACGCCCCTCTTGCGTGAGCTCGGGGAGGTGCCAGGGCAGGTGAGGCCACCTCTGAGTCTGGTTCTGGATGGGAAGCGGGTGCCTGGCGGTGTCCTATCCGCTGCTGCCTGGGCTGGGGGCAGGCACCTGGAGTGGTGCTTAGGGAAACATGGGCACTCCTCGTGCATGCTTTGATCAATTTGCTGAGGCTCCATTTTCCTCCCTGCAGTTAAAGATCCCTGACCTGTTCCGTGACCTGCAGATCATCCCAGCCTTACTCCACGGGGATCTCTGGGGCGGAAACGTAGCAGAGGATTCCTCTGGGCCGGTCATTTTTGACCCAGCTTCTTTCTATGGCCACTCGGAATATGAGCTGGCAATAGCTGGCATGTTTGGGGGCTTTAGCAGCTCCTTTTACTCCGCCTACCACGGCAAAATCCCCAAGGCCCCAGGATTCGAGAAGCGCCTTCAGTTGTATCAGCTCTTTCACTACCTGAACCACTGGAATCATTTTGGATCGGGGTACAGAGGGTCCTCCCTGAACATCATGAGGAATCTGGTCAAGTGAGTGGGCCTTGCTCTGGAAGGGGCCTCAGAGGTTTCTCCACAGTCCTCTTCAGGGCACATTCTTGTTTCTTCACGTGGCCGGAGTAGCTTTAGACCAGCGCAGCAGTTTATTTCCAAGCCTTGCAAAGTATATAACACCTGAGAGGAAAGGTTTTGTCATCCCAGCGTTGACCACTTTGTGGGGGTTTGTAGGTGGAGGGAGCCGCACTGGAGGCAGGGTGTGAACAGAGGGCTGTGTGGAGTGTGGGTGACTCTGAGCCCCACTGCCGCTGCAAGGTGGAGAAACTAAGTGATCTCCCGTGGGGCGGGAGAGGGTGTCTGGTGCGCAGGGAGGTGGCCGGTGCTCCTGGGCACTGCTGCTCGTAGGGCACCTTCCCGCCACTCCTCCCTGCTCTCCTGTACCGGAGTGTCTCTGAGCTGCTCGTAGGGCACCTTCCCGCCGCTCTTCCCTGCTCTCCTGTACCCAAGTGTCTCTGAGCTGCGTGTCTCTGAGCTGCTCGTAGGGCACCTTCCCGCCGCTCTTCCCTGCTCTCCTGTACCGGAGTGTCTCTGAGCTGCTCGTAGGGCACCTTCCCGCCGCTTCTCCCTGCTCTCCCGTACGGGAGTGTCTCTGAGCTGTCTACATGGATGCTTCTTGGTTGGCCAGACTTGGGCGTATATGTGAAACCATCTTACTAAAAGCATCTTAAAATGACCAATTCCAAAATCAAGCATATTCCCGCTTCTTCCTGCATGATCCCTGGGCTCTGCCACAGGCTGAGCAAGTCTGTAAACGGATTCTGGGAGAGACCAAGCCGCTGGCCGTAGGGTGTCCGTGGGTAAATCCAGGAGTCTTCATTGCTTCTGTTATGACCCCATCTCTGCTGTTTTCTAAAGCTTGCTGAGTTGTCATTCCTTTGCAACATTAAAATACGTGCTGAACTAATATTTTTCCTTCCTTCAGTATTGTAGTAATGAGAAATATTTCATGAATGGCATTGATGCTAATAAATCCTTTGCGCAAAAATTTGAATAAACTTTCAGTGGTTTCAATGATGTACAAGATTGTATATTTCCCTCATTTATTGTAATTCAGTATTTAGTTGTTTGCTGAAAAACTTTTGTAATAATATTTTGTGACAATAAACAGGCACAACTAGTGATTTTGTTGTTTTTAGAGACAGGGTCTTGTTCTGTTGCCCAGGCTGCAGTGCAGTGGTATGATCATAGCTCACTGCAGCCTCCAACCCTCAGGTTCTAGCAGTCCTCCCATCTCAGCCTCTCAAGTAGCTGGAACTACAGGCGTGCACACCACACCCAGCTACTTTTTGTATTTTCAGTAGAGACGAGGTTTTACCATGTTGCCCAGGCTGGTCTCGAACTCCTGAGCTCAAGCAATCCTCCCGAGTGCTGGGATTATAGGCCTAAGCCACCATGCCTGACCCAACTGCCCTGCCCTGCCCTGCCCTGCCTGTCAGAGTCTCACTCTTTCCAAGCTGGAGTAGTGCGATGGTACGGTCTCGGCTCACTGCAACCTCCGCCTTCCACCTTCTGGGCTCAAGCAGTTGTCATGTCTCAGCCTCCCGAGTAGCTGCAGTAGCCGGTGTGTCACCACGCTGGCTAATTTTTGTATTTTTAGTAGAGACTGGGTTTCGCCATGTTGCCCAGGCTGGTCTCGACCTCCTGAGTTCAGGCAATCAACCCGCGTCAGCCTCCCAGCTGTTTCTTTTTTTTTGAGATAGCGTCTCGCTCTGTCACCCAGGCTGGAGTATAGTGGTGCGATCTCAGTTCACTGTAGCCTCTGCCTCCTGAGTTCAAGGGATTCTCCTGCCTCAGCTTCCCAATGTAGTTGGGACTACAGGTGTGTGTCACCGCACCTGGCTAATTTTTGTATTTTTAGTAGAGACGGGATTTTGCCATCTTGGCCAGGCTGATCTTGAACTCCTGGCCTCAAAGAATCCGCCCGCCTCGGCCTCCCAAAAAGTCCTGGGATTACAGGCCTGAGCCACCATCCCTGGCCCAACTATTGTTTCTTAAAAAAACTCTTTTTAACCTTGTCTTTTTGTTAGGCTAAAAGGATAGCTCAGAGCTTCAAAGAGCAGGACTAGCCTAAGAACTGTCTGTGATACTTGGCAGAGGTGCAGCTATTCTTACTCACCTGTGGAAGACGTTAAAGGGAGAATGAAAGTAGCTGTAGAACTGCTTTCGGGGAAGAAGCCACGTTGTGAGCTTGGCGGACACCCAGTCTGAGGGTCACCCAGGGTGCCATGAACTGGGCTGAAGGGGATGGATGGATGACTTCTCTTGTTAGCTTGTTTTTGTTCTAAGTCAGGGCCCCTCAGCAGAACGTAGAACAACCGAGCTCCTTTAGAATGCTGGTTTCTGTGTGGAGTGAGGAAGGACCATGAGTCTGGTTGTCAGTTTCCAACCTGACAGGTCCTAGACTACCGTTTGCCAGGACTGCAGGTTGTTTACTTTGACCTTGTGAAAAAGATAACTGTTCCCAAGACAAGTGACGTCCCAAAGCGGCACCATCCCCACGGCAAGTGTGCCGCTTGGCTCCCCACCGGGTGGGTCCATCCTGACAGCACTTGTGCCCCTCAACTCCCCACTGGGTGGGTCCATCCTGAGGGCACCTGTGCCGCTCAGCTCCCCACCTGGTGGGTCCGTCCCGACGGGCACGTGTGGCTCGGCTCCCCACCAGGTAGGTCCATCCCGATGGCACCTGTGCCCCTCAACTCCCCACTGGGTGGGTCCATCCTGATGGCACTTGTGCCCCTCAACTCCCCACTGGATGGGTCCATCCTGAGGGCACCTGTGCTGCTTGGCTCCCCACCGGGTGGGTCCGTCCCGACAGCGCGTGTGCTCCTCAACTCCCCACTGGGTGGGTCTGTCCCAATGGGCACGTGTGGCTCGGCTCCCCACCGGGTAGGTCCATCCCGTCAGCACCTGTGCCCCTCGACCCCCCCCAACCAGGTAGGTCCCACCGAGCGATGCAGTGGGTTTCCAGGAGGGTTTTGGTTTTGGCGGCTGCCAGGCCTGAGGCCGTCCACAGAGTCCACAACTGAGGCCGTCTGGGAAACCCGGGCTCCGTCCCTCTGTGGTCAGTCACGTAGGAGCAGAACGGCTGTCGGGCCGGGAAACGGGATGGAATGTGGATCCGTTCAGCTTTAGGGAATCGGAAGAGAAGGCTGGACGTGCAGCTCACACCTGTAATCCCCGCACTATGGGAGGAGGCTGAAGCAGGAGGATCGCTTGAGCTCAGGAGCTTGAGACCAGCCTGGGCAAACAGTGAGACCTCATCTCTAAAATAAATAAACAAACAGAATCGGAAGAGAAGAGTCTCCATTTCCTGTTCCGTATTTCACAGGAACCATCAGTGTCTGAAGCCCACGGCCCTGAGAGGTGAACGGCTTTCGGTTCCAGATGCTGCTGCATTTGGAGAGTGCGAGGCAGCTTCCCTGGGTTGTTGGTCGGCGGAGGGCTAAACTGGAGGGAATTCCAGGAGGCAGGGAGAGGGCAGGGAGAGGGCTGAGGTCAGGATATTGTTCGGACTTCCTTCATCGCGCCCACACCCCAGGCCTCGGTGACGCCGGCTCTGTGGCCAGGCTCAGCTCTGTCCTGTGGTCTCCCCACACCCTGCCCATGTCTGTGTCAGGTTCCTTTCTCGGGTCCTCCTCGATTCCTCCAGCTTGAGGTCCACATCCCACCTCCACTCCGTCCACACCTCTCCCCTGGGCTAGTGGTGGGATCACAAGCACGGGTGCCCAAGACCTGACCAGCACCGCAGACCAGGCCCTGTGCTAAGACATCCAGGCAGACGGGGGAAAAGATGGGTGGTACCACTCCCAGAACGGGAAACCGGATGGAGGGCAGGTTCTTTTTTGTTTGCCACGGAGTCTCATTCTATCACCCAGGCTGGAGTGCAATGGCACGATCTCGGCTCAGTGCGACCTCCACTCCCAGGCTCAAGCGATCCTCCTGCCTCAGCCTCCCAAGCAGCTGGGATTACAGACATGTGCCACCACGCCCAGCTAAAATTTTTTTGTATTTTTCATAGAGATAGGGTTTCACCATGTTGACCAGGCTGGTCTCAAACTCCGGACCTTGTAATCCACCCCCGCCTCGGCCTCCCAAAGTGCTGGGATTACAGGCATGAGCCACTGCACCTGGGCGATATAGGTCGTTTCAAAAACAGTATTATTTGCACACCATACAATTTATACTACTAATCCTGTAAGAAACTTGGGGGCACTTAACTGCCCTGCCCTTGAATCTTCAACAGCTCTTCACCCCCCACCTAGAGGACTTCCTAGCCTGATGCCCGCATATCTGTTTCTTCATTCAGGCACCTCTCCTCACTGAGAGACCTGAGCACTCGTACGGTTCTCCGTGTGACGCCTAATATCTGACTGTAGACTCATGAGTTGTAGGAAGGAAATTTTTTTTTTTTTTTTTTTGAGATGGAGTCTTGCTCTGTCACCCAGGCTGGAGTGCGGTGGCCGGATCTCAGCTCACTGCAAGCTCCGCCTCCCGGGTTTACGCTGTTCTCCTGCCTCAGCCTCCCGAGTAGCTGGGACTACAGGCGCCCGCCACCGCGCCCAGCTAGTTTTTTTGTATTTTTTAGTAGAGACGGGGTTTCACCGTGTTAGCTGGGATCGTCTCTCGATCTCCTGGCCTCGTGATCCGCCCGTCTCGGCCTCCCAAAGTGCTGGGATTACAGGCTTGAGCCACCGCGCCCGGCCTAGGAAGGAAAATTACAAGGGGCTTTGAGAAGATAACAGAGAGGACTGACTCTAGACCAAAGTGTTGGAATTCCAAAAAAGAGAACCAAGAAAACAGAGGGAGAACATCATAAAGAGCTAAAGATGGTCCCAGGATTGGAGGACCCACCAGTCCTGTTCAGGGGAGGACAGGAGACTCACCCTAACACCTCCGTGGGAATTTTTCACTGGTGTCACAGAGAAGACCCTAAAGCCTGCAGAGATAGAACAGTTTCCACACAAAGAATAAGAACCAGAATGGCCATGAGCTTCTCTACATCAAAACTGGAGCTGGCAAGCCGTGGCACCTCCTCAGTTCCTAAAGAAATGTCTGATCTCCAAGCTGGAATTCGATACCAAGCCAAACTGTCAACAAGGAATAAAGAAATTTACAGACGTACGAGGGCTCACATTGGCCTATCATGAACCTTCTGTCAAGATGCAATAGCAGGGTGGGCTTCAGATGAGAAAAGAAAGCCAGGGAGTGGCACATACCCTTTCGCAGCTACCACAGCCATTCTCCTGTCCTACCTGCTGTTCTGCGGCAGCCTTGCCACTCCTGTCATGAGGTGGCTGTTTGGCCGGGTGCCATGGCTCACAGCACTTTGGGAGGCCGAAGTGGGCGGATGACCTGAGGCCAGGAGTTTGAGACCATCCTGGCCAACATGGCAAAACCCCGTCTCTACTAAAAATACAAAAATTAGCAGGGCGTGGTGGTGGGCGCCTGTAATCTCAGCGACTCAGAAGACTGAGGTAGGAGAATTGCTTGAACCCTGGAGTTGGAGGTTACAGTGAGTTGAGATTGCACTCCAGCCTGGGCGACAGAGACTCCATCTCAATCAATCAATCAATCAATCAATCAATCAACCAACCAACCTCACGCAGATGTTGGTCTCATCAAAAGCTGTAGGCTTTATCTTCCCAGAGGCTGCCAACCTCTTAGAAGAGGTGTCTCTACAAAAGTGGGCACCTGCTTGTGGAACAGAGTCGCAGGGTTCCAGCTGGGCCTGGGGAGTTTCCTGCGACACATCCTGGGAATGCAGAGTCCTGGCCCCGTCCCGGAACCTTCCGGGGACTCGCTGCTGCAGGGCTTCCTCGGGAGACTCGTGGGTTGAAGTCCCTGCCCGGTCCCGGAACCTTCCGGGGACTCACTGCTGCACAGTTTTCTTGGGAGACTCGGCTTCCTCGGGAGACTCGTGGGTTGAGAAGGTGGGGCTGATGTCAGAAAGACACTCTTGACATCCCCCTGCCACCTCCCAGTGCAGGACCCTTGGCAGATTAATCTCTCTGTGCCTCAGTTTCCTCATCTGGAAGGCGGGGGTAGTGACCAGCCCTTCACAGGATGGTTGTGAGGCTTTGTTGACATTTCACTTGGGTGCTAGCACACAGCAAAAGCTCAATAAATGCCATTAGCCCCAAATCGCTCTTCCTGGGCCCTTTCTTATTTTGTAAAGTGAACTCACCATGGGCTGAATGAAAACCCAGCAGACAGTGGGGGAGGGCTTCACGGGCTCATGAGGGGGGTGGAGGCGGGTCGTGGTAGGGGCCCCCATGACCTGGTCCCCCAGCTCACTTTAGGCCGGGTGTGGTGGTTCACGCCTGTTATCCCAGCACTTTGGAAGGCTGAGGTGTGCAGATGACTGAGGTCAGGAGATCGAGACCAGCCTGGCCAACATGGGGAAACCCCGTGTCTACTAACACTACAAAATGTAGCTGGGCATGGTGGCGGTCGCCTGTAATCCCAGCTACTCCGGAAGCTGAGGCAGGAGAATCCCTTGAATGCAGGAGGCAGAAGTTGCAGTGAGCCGAGATCCCACTACTGCACTCCAGCCTGGGAGACAGTGAGACTCCATCTCTTTTTTTTTTTTTTTTTTTTTTGAGACGGAGTCTCGCTCTGTCGCCTGGGCTGGAGTGCAGTGGCCGGATCTCAGCTCACTGCAAGCTCCACCTCCCGGGTTCCCGCCATTCTCCTGCCTCAGCCTCCTGAGTAGCTGGGACTACAGGCGCCCGCCACCTCGCCTGGCTAGTTTTTTGTATTTTTTTTTTTAGTAGAGACGGGGTTTCACCGTGTTAGCCAGGATGGTCTCGATCTCCTGACCTCATGATCCGCCCGTCTCGGCCTCCCAAAGTGCTGGGATTACAGGCTTGAGCCACCGCAACTCCATCTCTTAAAAACACAAAAAACAGGCCGGGCGCGGTGGCTCAAGCCTGTAATCCCAGCACTTTGGGAGGCCGAGACGGGCGGATCACGAGGTCAGGAGATCGAGACCATCCTGGCTAACACGGTGAAACCCCGTCTCTACTAATAATACAAAAAACTAGCCGGGCGAGGTGGCGGGCGCCTGTAGTCCCAGCTACTCAGGAGGCTGAGGCAGGAGAATGGCGTAAACCCGGGAGGTGGAGCTTGCAGTGAGCTGAGATCCGGCCACTGCACCCCAGCCTGGGCGACAGAGCAAGACTCCGTCTCAAAAAAAAAAAAAACACAAAAAACAAACACTAAAAAAACCTCACATCAAATGACTTCAGCGTGGACTGGGCTTAGTACCCACCTGCTCGTGTGCACGCGTGTGTACCCACGTGTATGCATGCATGGGCACTCCTGTGTTTCAAGTCCCTTTCCCAGGACGTCCTGGAATCTGGGGTCCCACCCTGGGCCCGGTCAGCGCGTGCCATGGGAGCCCCCTCGTCAGCCTCTCTCTCCGATTGGCACCTGGCACCCCGTGCGCAAGCCCCACGTCATCACGGGGGCCTCTGGGGCCTGGTCTGCAGCGTGGGAAGCCGGCCAGGCCTGTGACCCGCGCCCGGGCCGAGGGCCGGACCTGCGTCCGCTGCGGGGAAGGGATTCCGGGTCCCTGCAGGGAGCTCAGGCCCCAGCGCGCCCGCGAAGAGCTGCGCGGACCCCGGCTCCTTCCCCTGCATCCCGGGCGCAGGAAGCCGGACCAACGCGGGGAGCGCACGGCGAGCCCGCCCGAGGCCGCCCCTCCCGCCGCCCGGGGTCACGCGCCGCGCGGTCCCGCCCCGCCCCACAGCGCCTGGGCCGGGCTCCGAGCGAGCCGAGCCCCGCGCCCCGCACCCATGGAGCAGCTGCTGCGCGCCGAGCTGCGCACCGCGACCCTGCGGGCCTTCGGCAGCCCCGGCGCCGGCTGCATCAGCGAGGGCCGAGCCTACGACACGGACGCAGGCCCCGTGTTCGTCAAAGTCAACCGCAGGACGCAGGTGCTGGCCCGTGCGCAGGCGGGGGCTCTGCGGGGCTCTGCGGAGCGTGGGGAGGCGGCGGGGTCGGGGGCAGGCGCATTTCCTGGGGCTGGGCCTGGGGAGGGGGCGGTCAGCTTTGGCCCTTGGGAGGTGGCACCTGCTGGGTGGGCCCGGATCAAGCGTTCAGTGAGGGTTTGTGTCTGCACGATCCGTGACCTTCCTTTGGCCTCGGTGCGCAGCGCACAGGGTTTTGGGGGTGGTTTTAACTTTTCTATCCAGCAAGCGTCAGGGGAGGTGAGGCTTGGGGTCCCTGGCTCCACTTTGGGCCGCCCCTCTCAGCCCACCGTCCTCCTGGCAGTGGGGAAGAAGCAGAGACATGGCTGGGCCCCTGCCAGGGAGGGACCCCATGGGCCAGGCCAGCGTTCTCCTTCCCACAGGCCGTGCCTGTGTTTAGACCTGATTTCTATCTCCTGCTGAAAATAGTTCTGTTTAAGAATGTATGGAAGGCCGGGCGCGGTGGTTCACACCTGTAATCCCATCACTTTGGGAGGCTGAGGTGAGCGGATCACCTGAGGTCAGGAGTTCGAGACCCTCCTGGCCAACATGGTGAAACCCCCGTCTCTACTAAAAAATGCAATAATTAGCCGGGCGTGGTGGCACAGGCCTGTAATCCCAGCTACTGGGGAGGTTGAGGCAGGAGAATCGCTTGAACCCAGGAGGCAGAGGTTGCAGTGAGCCGAGATTGAGATCGTGCCATTGCACTCCAGCCTGAGTGACAGAGCGAGACTCCATCTAAAAAAAAAAAAAAAAAAAAGTATGGAAAATATTATCGGAGAAAGTGGAGAAGGTTAGGCCTTGAGAGCCGAAAGGTGGGGAAAGGCAGGCCTGGGTGCCCTCCTGGCCTGAGTGGGCTCAGGAGGCCCTGTACACTCTGGTGGGGGGGCTGTCTGAGGGGCAGCAGGGGTCCTGGTGGGCAGTGCTGGCAGGAGGAACCCCAGAGCCATGCAGCCTGGGTGCACGATCGGATCCTCCTGCACCGCTGGCTCTGCCGGCTCAGAACCCAAAACCTTCAAAGTGGGGAGTCCCACTCACAGGGAAGCAGTTTTTGGTTCAGGCTTCCCACGGGCCCTGGGAAACTTCCTCAGCTGGTCCTGAAAGCTCTGCCGGGTGAGACCCCTTCTTCCCTCCCACCCCCGTGAAGGGCCTGCCCACGGTAGCTGCTCAGTCCTTGCAGGAGAGCAGGTGATGCTGGAGCCCCTGGGGCAGGCCCAGGAGTTCCCGGCATGGTGCTTGTGAGCTCACCCTGGGAGCAGGGCTGGGGTGTGCCGGCCGCCCTCCCACCTGGGGACGCTCACACCCACCCTTGGTGCAGGCTGGCCAGGGCTGCCAGGCTGGGGAGGCTGTCCCTGAGCTTTCCCTGGGGTACTTTGAAGGAAAGGGCGTTCTGTTCTTGTGCACCAGTAGATGCTTTGGTCTCATTCATGAGGTTTGATTTTTTTAAACATGCAATTCTATACATTGGGAGGCCGAGGCAGGTGAATCACTTGAGGCCAGGAGTTCGAGACCAGCCTGGCCATCATGGTGAAACTCCATCTCTAGTAAAAATACAAAAAAAACAGCAGGGTGGGGTGGCCCACACCTGTAATCCCAGCTACTCAGGGGCTGAGGCTGGAGAATTGTTGGAACCCAGGAGGTGGAGGCTGCCGTGAGCCGAGATCATGCCACTGCCCTCCAGCCCGGGTGACAGAGTGAGACTCTGTCTCAAAACAGACAAACATGCAATTCTATAGGCCGAGGTATTCACAGACCACGTTCATCAATGCATGTTTTCAACTAATGTGTGGTGTACGTGAGGTGAGAGTTCACCTGACGTACGGTAGGAATGTTTGTGGGAATATTTCAGAAACAGGAAGGCCCAGGTCCCGGGGGAGGCAGAGGCCGGCCAGGTGTACGGCGCCTTTGAGCTTCCCAGCCCCTGCCTTGGACCTGAGGCCCCGCCTGATGGGCCCAGCCCTCTTCTTCCCTGCCTGAAGTGTGTGCCCAAGTCAGCTCCACCGATGTGTGTGCTGTGGTTGCCCCACCCTAAGTAAGGCAGCAAGGAAGGTGGGAAACCCGGGGGTCCAGCTCCGGACCTTGGTTCACTCACACCTACCCACACCCTCAGTGCTCCCTGGTACCCACACGTGGCCTGTACATCCTCCTGTCGCGGCAGCCTGCAGACCCCACACTCCTCATGCCGCAGGCTCAGCCTCAGCTTGCAGCCTCTCTCTCTGACAGGGGCCCCTCTGCACCTTGCCCTCTGCGTTGGACGCCAGCTCCCAGCCAGCTATCGGTGACTGAAGGTCCTTGTGACTCCCACGTGTTCACTTCCATCAAGGGCCCGGTAGGCAGAGGCCCTGGCTGAGTCAACAAGGCTGATAAGGCTCACGGCTATGTTCTGGATGCAGGCCCGGCAGATGTTTGAGGGGGAGGTGGCCAGCCTGGAGGCCCTCCGGAGCACGGGCCTGGTGCGGGTGCCAAGGCCCATGAAGGTCATCGACCTGCCGGGAGGTGGGGCTGCCTTTGTGATGGAGCATTTGAAGATGAGGAGCTTGAGCAGGTGAGTGTGTGTGAGACCCATCTGCACACACGTGTACAGGCAGAGAGAGACTCCGGGACAGGCAGAGAGAGACTCAGAGACAGGCAGAGAGAGACTCCGGGACAGGCAGAGAGACTCCAGGACAGGCAGAGAGACTCCGAGACAGGCAGAGAGAGACTCCGAGACAGGCAGAGAGAGACTCAGAGACAGGCAGAGACTCCGGGACAGGCAGAGAGAGACTCAGAGACAGGCAGAGAGACTCCGGGACAGGCAGAGAGAGAGAGAGAGGCAGAGAGAGACTCCGGGACAGGCAGAGAGAGACTCAGGACAGGCAGAGAGACAGGCAGAGAGAGACTCCGGGACAGGCAGAGAGACTCCGGGACAGCAGAGAGAGACTCAGAGACAGGCAGGGACTCCGAGACAGGCAGAGAGAGAGAGCAGAGAGACTCCGGGACAGGCAGAGAGACTCCGGACAGGCAGAGAGACTCCGGGACAGGAGAGAGACTCCAGGACAGGCAGAGAGAGACTCCGGGACAGGCAGAGAGAGACTCCGGGACAGGCCTCCGGGACAGCAGCAGAGAGAGACTCGGGACAGGCAGAGAGAGACTCCGGGAGAGGCAGAGAGAGACTCCCGGACAGGCAGGAGACAGGCAGAGAGAGACTCCGGGACAGGCAGAGAGAGACTCCGGGACAGGCAGAGAGAGACTCCGGACAGGCAGAGAGAGACTCCGGGACAGGCAGAGAGAGACTCCGGGACAGGCAGAGAGGCAGAGAGAGACTCCGGGAGACTCCAGCAGGCAGAGAGAGAGACTCCGGGAGAGGCAGGCAGAGAGAGACTCCGGGAGAGAGACTCCGGGACAGGCAGAGAGAGGCAGAGAGAGACTCCGGGAGAGGCAGAGAGAGAGACTCCGGGAGAGGCAGAGAGAGACTCCGGGAGAGGCAGAGAGAGACTCGGGAGAGGCAGAGAGAGACTCCGGGAGAGCAGCAGAGAGACTCCGGGAGAGGCAGAGAGAGAGACGGGAGAGGCAGAGAGAGACTCCGGGAGAGGCAGAGAGAGACTCCGGGAGAGGCAGAGAGAGACTCCGGGAGAGGCAGAGAGACTCCGGGAGAGGCTCGGGAGAGGCAGAGAGAGGCAGAGAGAGAGAGAGGCAGAGAGAGACTCCGAGACAGGCAGAGAGAGACAGGCAGAGAGAGACTCGAGACAGGCAGAGAGAGAGGACAGGAGAGAGACTCCGGGACAGGCAGAGACAGGAGAGAGACTCCGAGACAGGCAGAGAGACTCCGAGACAGGCAGAGAGACTCCGGGACAGGCAGAGAGAGACTCCGGGACAGGCAGAGAGAGACTCCGGGACAGGCAGAGAGACTCCGGGACAGGCAGAGAGAGACTCCGGGACAGGGAGAGAGACTCCGGGACAGGCAGAGAGAGACTCCGGGACAGGCAGAGAGACTCCGGAGACAGGAGCAGAGAGACTCCGGGACAGGCAGAGAGAGAGAGAGACTCCGGGACAGGCAGAGAGAGACTCCGGGAGAGGCAGAGAGACTCCGGGAGAGGCAGAGGGACTCCAGGCAGCAGAGAGACTCCGGGACAGGCAGAGAGAGACTCCGGGACAGGCAGAGAGAGCAGAGAGACTCCGGGACAGGCAGAGAGAGACTCCGGGACAGGCAGAGAGAGACTCCGGGACAGGCAGAGAGAGACTCCGAGACAGGCAGAGAGAGAGAGACAGGCAGAGAGAGACTCCCAGGCAGAGAGAGACAGGCAGAGAGAGACTCCGGGACAGGCAGAGAGAGAGAGAGGCAGAGAGAGACTCCGGGACAGGCAGAGAGAGACTCCGGACAGGCAGAGAGAGACTCCGGGACAGGCAGAGAGAGACTCCGGGAGAGGCAGAGAGAGACTCCCGGGAGAGGCAGAGAGAGACTCCGGGAGAGGCAGAGAGAGACTCCAGGCAGAGAGAGACTCCGGGAGAGGCAGAGAGAGACTCCGGGACAGGCAGAGAGAGACTCCGGGACAGGCAGAGAGAGACTCCGGGACAGGCAGAGAGACTCCGGGACAGGCAGAGAGAGACTCCGGGACAGGCAGAGAGACTCAGGGACAGGCAGAGAGACTCAGAGACAGGCAGAGACAGGCAGAGAGACTCGGGACAGGCAGAGAGAGACTCAGGACAGGCAGAGAGAGACTCCGGGACAGGCAGAGAGAGACTCCGGGAGACAGGCAGAGAGAGACTCCGGGAGAGGCAGAGAGAGACTCCGGCAGAGAGAGACTCAGGCAGAGAGAGACTCCGGGAGAGGCAGAGAGAGACAGGCAGAGAGAGACTCCGGGAGAGGCAGAGAGAGACTCCGGGACAGGCAGAGAGAGACTCCGGGACAGGCAGAGAGAGACTCCGGGACAGGCAGAGAGAGACTCCGGGACAGCAGCAGAGAGACTCCGGGAGAGGCAGAGAGAGACTCCGGGACAGGCAGAGAGACTCCGGGACAGGCAGAGAGAGACTCCGGGACAGGCAGAGAGAGACTCCGGGACAGGCAGAGAGAGAGACTCCGGGACAGGCAGAGAGAGACTCCGGGACAGGCAGAGAGAGACTCCGGGACAGGCAGAGAGAGACTCCGGGACAGGCAGAGAGAGACTCCGGGACAGGCAGAGAGAGACTCCGGGACAGGCAGAGAGAGACTCCGGGACAGGCAGAGAGAGACTCCGGGACAGGCAGAGAGAGACTCCGGGACAGGCAGAGAGAGACTCCGGGACAGGCAGAGAGAGACTCCGGGACAGGCAGAGAGAGACTCCGGGACAGGCAGAGAGAGACTCCGGGACAGGCAGAGAGAGACTCCGGGACAGGCAGAGAGAGACTCCGGGAGAGGCAGAGAGAGACTCCGGGAGAGGCAGAGAGAGACTCCGGGACAGGCAGAGAGAGACTCCGGGACAGGCAGAGAGAGACTCCGGGACAGGCAGAGAGAGACTCCGGGAGAGGCAGAGAGAGACTCCGGGAGAGGCAGAGAGAGACTCCGGGAGAGGCAGAGAGAGACTCCGGGAGAGGCAGAGAGAGACTCCGGGAGAGGCAGAGAGAGACTCCGGGACAGGCAGAGAGAGCAGAGAGAGACTCCGGGACAGGCAGAGAGAGACTCCGGGACAGGCAGAGAGAGAGAGGCAGAGAGAGACTCCGGGACAGGCAGACTCCGGGACAGGCAGAGAGACTCCGGGACAGGCAGAGAGAGACTCCGGGACAGGCAGAGAGAGACTCCGGGACAGGCAGAGAGACTCCGGGACAGGCAGAGAGACTCCGGGACAGGCAGAGAGAGACTCCGGGACAGGCAGAGAGAGACTCCGGGACAGGCAGAGAGAGACTCCGGGAGACTCCGAGGCAGGCAGAGAGACTCCGGGACAGGCAGAGAGAGACTCCGGGACAGGCAGAGAGAGACTCCGGACAGGCAGAGAGAGAGGCAGAGAGAGACTCCGGGACAGGCAGAGAGAGAGGGACAGGCAGAGAGAGACTCCGGGACAGGCAGAGAGAGACTCCGGGACAGGCAGAGAGAGACTCCGGGACAGGCAGAGAGAGACTCCGGGACAGGCAGAGAGAGACTCTGGGAGAGGCAGAGAGAGACTCCGAGACAGGCAGAGAGACTCCGAGACAGACAGAGAGAGACAGAGAAAGGGATAGAGAAGGGGAGGGAGACAGAAACAGGGAGAAGCCTGTGGCTGAGCTGTCCTCACAACTGCCTGGTTATCAGAGGCAGGGCCAAGAGTTCCACCCTGACATTCTTAATGGAGATAAAAAGTTACTGCTTTCTGGTATATGACTGGTTTTCCTAGATTAGTTTGGCTGTAATGAGGTTGCATAAAATAAGTATATATATATATATATATAATTATTATTATTTTTTGAAACACAGTCTCGCTCTGTTGCCTAGGCTGGAGTGCAGTGGTGCAATCTCGGCTTATTGCAACCTCTGCCCCCAGGGTTCAAATGATTATCCCACCTCAGCCTCCTGAGTAGCTGGGACTACAGGCACCGCCACGACACCCGGCTAATTTTTGTATTTTTAGTAGAGATGGGGTTTCACCATGTTGACCAGGCTGGTCTCAAATTCCTGACTTCAAGTGATCTGCCCACCTCGGCCTCCCAAAGTGCTGGATAACAGGCCTGAGCCACCACACCTGGCCAAAATAAGTATATTTGAACCCATCATTTGCTTTGTACTTTATTTTTATTTTATTTTTTTTTCCGAAACAGAGTCTTGCTTTGTTGCCCAGGCTGGAGTGCAGTGGTGCCATCTTGGCTCACTGCAACCTCTGCTTTCTGGGTTCAAGTAATTCTCCTGCCTCACCCTCCCGAGTAGCTGGGATTACAGGTGTGCACCACCACGCCTGGCTAATTTTTGTATTTTTAGTAGAAACGGGGTTTCACCATGTTGGCCAGGCTGGTCTTGAACTCCTGACCTACTGATCCGCCCGCCTCAGCCTCCCAAAGTGCTGGGATTAGAGGCGTGAGCCACCGCGCCTGGCCTGTTTTGTACTTTATAGCACATTAATGCCGCTCACTTTGGGCGGAGTGAAGCCATCTATGAATGCTGTGGAGTCCTTACATTTTTTCTAATTATTAAAGTCATACATGGTCATTGTATAAAATGTGGAAAATACAAACTCATGTGAAGACATAAAGCCACCATGATTCCATTAGCAAAGAATGATCACTGTTAACATTTGGTATATGATTATCATGCCAGTCTTTTTTTTTTTTTTTTTTTTTTTTTTTTGAGATAGAGTGTCACTTTCTTGCCCACACTGGAGTGCAGTGGTCTGATCTCGGCTCACTGCCACCTCCACCTCCCAGGTTCGAGCAATTCTCTTGTCTCAGCCTCCCAAGTAGCAGGGATTACAGGTACCCCACCACCTCACCCAGCTAATTTTTGTGTGCGTATGTGTATATATATATATTTTTTGAGACAGAGTCTTGCTCTGTCACCCAGGCTGGAGTGCAGTGGCGCAATCTCAGCTCACTGCAAACTACACCTCCTGGGTTCAAGCAATTCTCTTGTCTCAGCCTCCCGAGTAGCTGGGATTATAGGCGCCCCACCACCTTACATAGCTAATTTTTTTTTTTTTTTGAGACATAGTCTTGCTCTGTCACCTAGGCTGGAGTGCAGTGGTACAATCTTGGGTCACTGCAAGCTCCACCTCCCGGGTTCACGCCATTCTCCTGCCTCAGCCTCCTGAGTAGCTGGGACTACAGGCGCCTGCCACCACGCCCCGCTAATTTTTTGTATTTTTAGTAGAGATGGAGTTTCACCGTGTTAGCCAGGATGGTCTTGAACTGCTGACCTCGTGATCCGCCCACCTCGGCCTCCCAAAGTGCTGGGATTACAGGCGAGCCACCGTGCCCGGCCTAATTTTTGCATTTTTAGTAGAGACAGCATGTTGGCCAGGCTGGTCTCAAACTCCTGACCTCAGGGATCTGTCTGCCTCGGCCTCCCAAAGTGTTGGGATTATAGGTGTGAGCCACCACACCCAGCCCGTCTTTTTCTTTCCTTTTTTTTTTTTTAAGACGGAGTCTTACTCTGTCGTCCAGGCTGGAGTGCAGTGATGCAGTCTAGGCTCACTGCAAGCTCTGCCTCCTGGGTTCTAGTGATTCTTCTGCCTCAGCCTGCCGAGTAGCTGGGACTACAGGTGCCCGCCACCACGCCTGGCTAATTTTTGTATTTTTAGTAGAGATGGGTTTCACCATATTGGCCAGGCTGGTCTTGAACTCCTGACCTCATGATCTGCCCGCCTTGGCCTCCCAAAGTGCTGGGATTATAGGCATGAGCCGCCATGCCTGGACCCCAGTCTTTTTCCTATTTGTGATTTACATTGGTTTTCACAAAAACATTTGTAGCCGATTTTTTTTTTTAATTTTTAAATTTCTTGTAGAGATGGGATCTCACTGTGTTGCCCAGGCTGGTCTTCAGCTCATGGCCTCATGCAGTCCTCCCACCTCAGCCTCCCAGAGTGCTGGGATTGTAGGCTGGAGCCACTGTGCCCCTGTGCCTGCCCCTGCATTTTCACTTATCATTACTTTTTCAGCACCCCTCCCTGAATTCCTGGTACCTCCCAAGACTTCTGTTGAAGCTCACTTGGTTAATTCCTCTTGGTGATTACATGATTTTATTTTCTGGAAAGGGTCATTGCCAGTGCTAGCATGGCGGTTCACACCTGTAATCCCAGTATTTTGGAAAGCCAAGGCAGGAGGAGACCCCATCTCTTAAAAAAAAAAAAAAAAGCCAGGAATAGTGGCACAGGGGTGTGGTCCCAGTTAGTTGTGAGGCTGAGGTGGGAGGATTGCTTGAGCCCTAGAAGTCAAGGCTGCAGTGAGCCATGATTGTGCCACTGCACTGCAGCCTGGATGACAGAGCAAGGCCCGGCCCCAGAAAAGAAAGAAAAAGGAAAACAAAGAGTCATCGCCTGGTGTTCACTTTTTACTGTTTAAAGAGTGGAGAGTAGTTTTTAGTGTATTTAAAACATTTCTCAAAATGGAACAAACTGGGTGGTGTTATTTATCATTTGTTATTTTACTTAGCTGCATTTCTTCTTTCCTTAGTCAAGCATCAAAACTTGGAGAGCAGATGGCAGATTTGCACCTTTACAACCAGAAACTCAGGGAGAAGTTGAAGGAGGAGGAGAACACAGTGGGTATGTTCAGATTGCTTTTTGGTACCCTTGACCCAGCCACACTGTCTACCTTAGATTGGTGCTCATGGTACTTCTTGGTGGCATTTCAATAGTAGGCCGAGTTATATCCATCTCTCTTTACACTACATTATGAAAATGAGATTATTAAATAAGAATTTTGATGTAGCTGACAAGCTAGTAGAATTGGCACATGATCCCTTTTATACCCAGCCCTCCTTTCTGTTGTGCTTGAGGTAATAATAACCCCTTTTATACCCAGCCCTGCTGTCCAGTGTGCTTGAGGTAGGACTGCCCTGGCAGATCCATATACTGACTAACTGCTATTGTACGTAGTACATCCTCAGACCACCCATATTCTAGCACGCGTAGCCCAGGCGTATACTGATAGCTCTGCTGAGGTCTGGCATTTAAGAGAAAGACAAACAGCTCCTTCAGGTCAAGGATCTCTGTCAACAGGTCGAAGAGGTGAGGGTGCTGAGCCTCGGTATGTGAACAAGTTCGGCTTCCACACGGTGACGTGCTGCGGCTTCATCCCGCAGGTGAGTGCCTGGGAGAGGGTGTTCCCTGATGCCGTAATGCTGGTCACCCACTCTTTATACGTGACAGAATGCCAGTCCCCCAGGCACCAGCAAGATTGACTACCTGATTTCTGAAAGCAGAGTACAAGCTGTGAAACCTGGAATGGGGAGAGCAGATGCCGAGGGTCACTGAGCTGAGCTGGGGCAGGCAGATGAGCATTCCACGCAGAGGGAGCCTCAAGTGCAAAGGTTGTGTTGCACAAGGCTCCTGATGAGTGTGAGGGACTGGAGACTGCGTGATGGGTGGTGTGCAAAGTCAGGGATTAAGTCCTCATTACTCAGCTCCTCTCCTGAGGCCTTTACAAATTATTATTTATTTAGATACAATTGAGATATAATTCACATAAGATCCACCATTTTAAAGGATTAGAATTAATTGGTTTTAGTACATTCACAATGGTGTGCAGCCATCACTGCTGTTTAACTCCAGAACATTTTCTTTTTTTTTTTTTTTTGAGACAGAGTCTCACTCTGTCGCCCAGGCTGGAGTGCAATGGCTGGATCTCGGCTCACTGCAAGCTCCGCCTCCCGGGTTCACGCCATTCTCCTGCCTCAGCCTCCTGAGTAGCTGGGACTACAGGCGCCTGCCACCTCGCCCGGCTAAGTTTTTGTATTTTTAGTAGAGACAGGGTTTCACTGTGTTAGCCAGGATGGTCTCGATCTCCTGACCTCGTGATCCGCCCGTCTCGGCCTCCCAAAGTGCTGGGATTACAGGCTTGAGCCACCGCGCCCGGCTTCTTTTTTTTTGTTTTTGAGACAGAGTCTCACTCTGTCGCCCAGACTAGAGTGCAGTGGCCAGATCTTGGCTCACTGCAAGCTCCGCCTCCCGGGTTCACGCCATTCTCCTGCCTCAGCCTCCCGAGTAGCTGGGAGTACAGGCGCCCACCACCTCGCCTGGCTAGTTTTTTTGTATTTTTTAGTAGAGACGGGGTTTCACCGTGTTAGCCAGGATGGTCTCGATCTCCTGACCTCGTGATCCGCCCATCTCAGCCTCCCAAAGTGCTGGGATTACAGCATTTTCTTTCTTTCTTTCTTTTAATTTGAGACGGTGTTACGCTCTTGTTGTCCAGGCTGGAGTGCAATGGCGTGATCTTGACCCACCGCAACCTCAGCCTCCCGGGTTCAAGTGATTTTCCTGTCTCAGCCTCCCAAGCAGCTGGGATTACAGGCATGCACCACCACGCCCAGCTAATTTTTGTATTTTTAGTAGAGACGGGGTTTCATATTGTCCAGGCTGGTCTTGAACTCCTGACCTCAGGTGATCTGTCCTCCTCGGCCTCCCAAAGTGCTGGGATTACAGGCATGAGCCACCGCGGCTGGCCTTAATTTTGTATTTTTAGTAGAGACAGGGATTCTCCATGTTGGTCAGGCTGGACTTGAACTCCCGACCTCAGGTTATCCGCCCGCCTTGGCTTTCCAAAGTGCTGGAATTACAGGTGTGAGCCACCGCACCCAGCCAGAACATTTTCATTATCCTAAAGCAGAATCCATTAGCAGTCACTCCCCATTTTCCCCTTCCCTGGTCCCTGGCAGCCTCTAATGTACCTTCTGTCTCTTTGAACTGACTTATTCTGGATATTTCATATGACTGGAATCACATAATATGTGACCTTTTGTGTCTGGCTTCTTTCTTTTTTTTTTTTTTTTTTTTTTGAGACGGAGTCTCGCTCTGCCGCCAGGCTGGAGTGCAATGGCCGGATCTCAGCTCACTGCAAGCTCCGCCTCCCGGGTTCACGCCATTCTCCTGCCTCAGCCTCCCGAGTAGCTGGGACTACAGGCGCCCGCCACCTCGCCCGGCTAGTTTTTTGTATTTTTAAGTAGAGATGGGGTTTCACCGTGTTAGCCAGGATGGTCTCGACCTCCTGACCTCGTGATCCGCCCGTCTCGGCCTCCCAAAGTGCTGGGATTACAGGCTTGAGCCACCGCGCCCGGCCATGTCTGGCTTCTTTCACTCAGCATCATGTTTCACGGCTCTTCCACGTTGTAGCAGGTATTAGAATGTTATTCTTTTATGGCTGAATAATATTCCATTATATGGCTAGACCACATGTTTCTTTATGTATTCCTTTTTTTTTTTTTTGAGATGGAGTCTCGCTCTGTCGCCCAGGCTGGAGTGCAGTGGCGCCATCCCGGCTCACTGCAAGCTCCGCCTCCCGGGTTTACGCCATTCTCCTGCCTCAGCCTCCCGAGTAGCTGGGACGACAGGCGCCCGCCACCATGCCTGGCTAATTTTTTGTATTTTTAGTAGAGACCTGGTTTCACCGTGTTACCCAGAATGGTCTCGATCTCCTGACCTCGTGATCCACCCACCTCGGCCTCCTGAAGTGCTGGGATTATAGGCGTGAGCCACTGTGCTCGACCTGTGTATTCCTTTTTATGGCTGAATAATACTGGGGCCTCTTGAACCATCATCTTTGAAATCTGTGAAGTTTCAAAGAAGTCTTTGGACAGCCCAAGTGCTCTGTGCTTCCCTCAAAGCAGCCGTTATTGGACCATATTTTGGTTTTGTTAGGAACACAGCACCCATTATATAGGAGCGAGTTCAGAGTCACTGCTTCTTGAAGAGAGAATACTTTCCAGCCTGTCTCCTGGTCGAAGCCCGTCCTGACTAGTTGGGTCCCTGCGGACAATGGCCAAGCTCTCCCCGGCGCAGGTGGAAGGCAAGTCTCCCAGCTGGAGGTCACTTGGGGCAAGATCCTCATGACGTCCAAGCAGATTTAGGGTTCCCAGCCCACAGGCAGTCCTCACAGCTGGGCTCGCTACAACTGCACATGGAGCTTCCCAGGTTTACCAAGGCCCCTGAGATCTCAGCCACTGCTGGCTCCCCTGGGGTCACACACTTATCTGGAGCCAGTGAGCAGCACCCTCTTCATCGTCCGGGTGAGCACGGCTGGGCGCAGCCTGTGGTCCTGCTGTGGATGCTGAGGTCAAGGGTTGCAAGTGGCTGGGTCTACAGGACTTGGCTGGCCCAGCAGGGTAGTGTTTCAAAGAAACGAAGTGAAATCTTACCCAAAGCCCCTGTGTGTGAAGTGGACGAGAAGGGGGCTGGTCTGTTTGGAGCACAGGGAGGCCCTCCATGCCCCTCAGACTCCAAGATCAAAGAACCCACCTCAGATCAGGTGCAGCCTGGCTAGGAAGGGTGAGGCACCAGGGAGGACACCCGCCCAGCTTCCTGCATGTCGTGTCTCGGACAGCACCAGGTTCCGGAGGCTTCCCCCTCCTTGGGAGGGCTGAATGGGTCCTGGGGGAGTGTGTGCTGCAGCCACTGGGGGGCAGTGCTGAGCGGTTGGCTCCTTGGACACCTGGGCACTAAGGCCCGCTCAGGCTGCCCGCTGGGTGGGCTGCGGTGCTTGCCCCATGCTCTGGACACGGCCCTGTACAGGCACCGTTCTAAGTGCTTCATCGGACTCAACTCACCCACTTGCCCTAGCAGGTAACCAGGCAGATAATGTCACTGATCCGTTGTATAGATGAGGAACGTGATGTGCAGAGTTCACACCGGGGTCTGTGGAGCTTGTCAGTGGGGCAGCCGGGCTTTGACTCTCGGTCTGGCTTCATAGCACAGGCCCTGACCACGGCACAGCCCCTGTGTCAGGGGAGGCCTGGTCATTGGTACCAGCTGTGTGCCCAGGTGGCCATTCCCTGGGCAGCGTGGAGGGTCACAGCCCCTCTGTTCAGGTGGCAGGACTGGACGAGCCCATGCTGCTCTCCTGCTCCCAGCACTAAGCCTGGTTGTCTTCCAGAAAGAGGACAGAGCTCAGACGCTGGGAGCTTGGATGGGCCAATGGGAAATGGCGGGAGGCTGCACGGTGCACCTCTGGGCTGGGGGTCTGACAGCTGGGCTGTGGGGAGGGGCCTTTCCATCCTGCTCTGGAGGTGCACAGAGCACTAGGGGCGAGTCCAGGGGCCGAGTCACCACAGCACGCATGTGCAGGGGGAGTCCTGGTGGGAGCCGCCGACGAGGGCAGTCCTCCCCAAAGGAGTTTTACAAAATAACCCTTTGCATAAAATCAGCTTTGTATTTTTCTCTACTGAGGTATAACTGACATAAATTGCACCCATTTAAGACGTATAATTTGGTACATTTTGACATGTTTGTACCTGTGAACCTCTTACCACAGTCGAGGTGAGTATACTGATTACCCCCAAAAGGTTCCTCATGCCCTTCCCTGCCCCGGGCAACCATTCATCGGTATTGTCACTGTAGATTAGTTTGCATCTTGTGGAATTTAATATAAATGGAATCATGTGGTATGTCTTCTTTCCGTCTGCCTTCTCTCACTCAGCATAATCATTCTGATATTTATTCAAGTCCTGAATCCTTTGATATTCATCCGTGATACGCATCCATGTTGCATGTGTCGAAAGTCCGTTCCGCTGTATGGATCTGACACAACCTGTTTATCCCTCTTCACACGTGGATGGGTTTCTGGGTCACTTCCAGGTTTTGCTTATACAAATAAAGCTGCTGTGAACCTTTGTGTACAAATCTTGGTCTGGACAAATGCTTCCACTTACCTTGGGTAAATACCTAGGAGGGGAAGGACTGTGTCCTACGGTAGGTCCATATTTAGCTCTTTAAGAAACTACCAAACTCTGGATTTCCAAAGTGGTTGCGCCCTGTTACAGTCCCACCAGCAGCATATGAGAGTTCCAGTTCCTCCACATCCTTGTCAACACTTGAGATTTTCTGTTTTAAATTACAGCCATCCTAGTGGGCGTGAAATATTATCTCACTGAGGCTCTACTTTGCATTTCCATAATGACTAAAGATGTGGGACATCTACTCGTGTGCCTGTTTGCTGACAAAATACCATCTTTGGTGAACCATCTGTTCAATTATTTTGCCCTATTTGTGAATAGGGGTTTTTCTTATTGAGTTTTGAGAGTTCTTTGTATATTTAAGATATGTCTTTTACCAGATATATGATTTGCAAATAGTGTCTCCTAGTTTGTGTATTTTCTTGGAAGTGTCCTTCAGAGGCCAGGCACGGTGGCTCGTGCCTGTAATCCCAGCACTTTGGGAGGCCGAGGCGGGCAGATCACTTGTCAGGAGTTCAAGACCAGCCTGGCCAACATGGTAAAACCCCATCTCTACTAAAAATACCAAAAAATTAGCCAGGCATGGTGGCAGGCACCTGTAATCCCAGCTACTTGAAAGGCTGAGGCAGGAGAATCGCTTGAACCTGGGAGGTGGAGAAGTTGCAGTGAGCTCAACCCAGTACTCCAACCTGGGCAACAAGAACAAAACTTGGTCTCAAAAAGAAAAAATTCCTTATTATCCTTTTGTTTGTTGTTGACATGGAGTCTTGCTCTGTTGAGCAGGCTGGAGTGCAGTGGTGCGATCTCGGCTCACTGCAACCCCTGCCTCCCGGGTTTAAGCGATTCTCCTATCTCAGTCTCCCAAGCAGCTGAGATTACAGGCGCCTGCCACCAGGCCGGGCTAATTTTTGTCTTTTTAGTAGAGATGGTGTTTCACCATATTGGCCAGGATGGTCTCGAACTCCTGAACCCGTGATCCACCTGCTTTGGCCTCCCAAAGTGCTGGGATTACCAGGCATCAGCCACTGCGCCTGGCCTCTGCTTACATTAGGTTTAATGTGCTCTTCTTTTTCTGGTTGGTTAAGGTAGAAGCTGAGGTCATTACTGTGAGATCTTTGCTAACACAGACGTTTAGTGCTATACATTTCCCCCAAGTACTGCTTTAGTGGCATCTCACAAATTATAAGTTGTGTTTTTGCTTTCATTCAATTGAAAACACTTTCTCATTTCCCTTTTGAAGTCTTCCTTACACAGATTTTAAAAGTGTGTTAGTTTTCAAATATTTGAGGATTTCCCAAACATTTTCCTATTTTTTGTTTTGTTTTGTTTTTCTGAGACGGAGTCTTGCTCTGTCGCCAGGATGGAGTGCAGTGGTACAATCTTGGCTCACTGCAACCTCTGCCTCCTGGTTTCAAGCCATTCTCCTCCCTCAGCCTCCCTAGTAGCTGGGACTACGGGCATGCACCACCACACCCAGCTAGTTTTTGTATTTTTAGTAAAAACGGGGTTTCACCGTGTTGGTCAGGATGGTCTCCATCTCTTGACCTCGTGATCCGCCTACCTCAGCCTCCCAAAGTGCGGGGATTACAAGCGTGAGCCACCAGGCCTGGCCTGCCTATTGATTTTTGATTGAATTTCATTATACTTTGCATGCTTAAATTCTTTTCAATTTATTGAGACTTGTGTGCATGGAGAGAGAAATCTTACTCTATTCCTCTTATAGGCCACTAATCCTATTGGATTAATAATTCACCCTTACAATTTTATTTAACCCTAATTACCTCCTAGAGGCCCTTCCTTCAAATACAGGTGTGTTAGGGGTTAGGGCTTCAACGCAGGAATGGGGGTGGGGGCACCATTGAGTCTGTAGCAGGATATGGGATTTATCTATTTTTCCTGCAGTTTTTCATGTATTTTGAAGCTCTGTTATTATAGGCAGAGGCATTCAGGATTATTATGTTTACTAGTTGACTCCCTTTGTGAAATGACTATACTTCATTTTCTTTGCTTTGAAATCTGCTTTGTCTTGTACTAATGTAGCCACTCTAGCTTGCTTTCTTTTTGTTTCTTTTTGAGACGGAGTTTCACTCTTGTTGCCCAGGCTGGAGTGCAGTGGTGCGATCTCGGCTCACTGCAACCTCTGCCTCTGGGTTCAAGCGATTCTCCTGCCTCAGCCTCCCGAGTAGCTGGGATTACAGGCGCCCGCCACCACGCCTGGCTAATTTTGTATTTTTAGAAGAGATGGTGTTTCCCCCGTGTTGCACAGGCTGGTCTTTAACTCCTGGGCTCAAGGGATCCACCTGCCTTGGCCTCCCAAAGTGCTGGGATTATAGGCGTGAGCCACCGTGCCCAGCCTCCAGCTTTCTTTTGACTAGTGTTAGCATGGTGTATCTTTTCCATCCTTTTAAGGGTTTTTTTTTTTTTTTTAAATAATGTCTTTTTGCACATAACTTATTGTTGGATTTACTTTATTTTTCCAATCTGTCATTTTCCTAGAGTATTTATTTTTGACATTTGTATTTAACGTGCTTAGTCATACGGTTAGGTTTGAGTCTGTCATCTTGGGATTTTTTGTTTGTCTCATCTGCCCTTTGTTCCCTCTTTACCTGCCTTCTTCCGGGTTGAGTATTTTGTTTCTGTCCTACCTCCTTTGTTGGCTTACTAGCTATCTTTGCTGTGTTTTTAATAGTCCCTCTAGGGTTTAGCAGCACGTGGCTCCGAATTGCAACACTGGCCTCTTTTCCCTTGTTGCCCAGGTGAATGAGTGGCAGGATGACTGGCCGACCTTTTTCGCCCGGCACCGGCTCCAGGCGCAGCTGGACCTCATTGAGAAGGACTATGCTGACCGAGAGGCTCGAGAACTCTGGTCCCGGCTACAGGTGGGCACAGCAGTAACTTCTGTGGCAAAGAGCTGGTTCTCTCATGATCCCACTGCATTTGGGTGGGGTCCTCTGTAAAACTGAGCTGGAGCAGGGAACACTGAGATCTGGAGCATAGCAGGTCAAGTCAGAGACACATCAGGGAGGAAGGGGGGCAGGGGTAGGGGGTTCCCCTGACAGGGAATCCGAAAGGGGTGAGAAGTGAAGACACACTTGGCTCCTAGTGCCCGTCTCCACTGCTGGGTTCCCAGGTATTTAACCTCAGACTTTCCTCATGTGAAACACAGGTGCTTGTAAATGGTGGCATTTACCATGATTACTTTTCTTACTATCAGTAACACTTGTCCACTCCATCCTATTCCTCTCCCATGGGAAGATGTAGGTACCAGATGCTCCAGAGTGACCAATTTCAAAACATAACTCTCGGCCAGGCGCGGTGGCTCAGGCCTGTTAGCAGCACTTTGGGAGGCCTAGGTGGGCGGATCACTTGAGGTCAGGAGTTTGAGACCAGCCTGGCCAACATGGTGAAACCCCGTCTCCACTAAAAATGCAAAAATTAACCGTGCATGGTGGTGCATGCCTGTAATCCCAGCTACTCGGGAGGCTGAGGCAGGAGAATTGCTTGAACCTGGGAGGTGGAGGCTGCAGTGAGTGGAGATTGCACCATTGCACTCCAGCCTGGACGACAGAGTGAGATCCTGTCTCAAAAAGAAAAAAAAATCAAAATATAACTCTCAAAATGTTAAAAAAGAATGTGCATGTCAATCCAGAGTGAGTAGAGACTTTAACTCATTAATGAGAGACTTTAACTCATTAACTCATTAATCAAAGAGACTTTAACTCATTAATGAAGAAACTAGGCTGGGTACGGTGGCTCACGCCTGTAATCTTAGCACTTTGGGAGGCCTAGGTGGGCGGATCACTTGAGGTCAGGAGTTTGAGACCAGCCTGGCCAACATGGTGAAACCCCGTCTCCACTAAAAATGCAAAAATTAACCGTCCATGGTGGTGCATGCCTGTAATCCCAGCTACTCGGGAGGCTGAGGCAGGAGAATCGCTTGAATCCGGGAGGCGGAGGGTGCAGTGAGCCGAGATGGCGCCATTGCACTCCAGCCTGGGTGACAAAGCGAGACTTCATCTCAAAGAAAAAACAAACAAAACCTGCAGACATATCTGTGTAGTGAAATAAAAGTGGAGAGAGTTTGTGAAGGTAGCGCAACACTGCTTCCTATTCTGCGGATTGATTAACATTGCAGCCCCGGAGGTTCTCCACTGCGTGGAGCTTCTGGACCTAAATTAGGAGGAAATCCTAAGTGAGACAAAGCTGGACTCCCTGAAGTCAGGTGGCCCCTATTTCTGGGCTCGCAGGCGGTGCTGGGGCTGGACACCAGAGCGGCTCGCGAGTGGGCTTTGCCTTATTTCCAAGAACGAGGCCGGGGCGCCCTGAGGCCGGCGGTAACGCAGCCGTTGCTCCCGTAGGTGAAGATCCCGGATCTGTTTTGTGGCCTAGAGATTGTCCCCGCGTTGCTCCACGGGGATCTCTGGTCAGGAAACGTGGCTGAGGACGACGTGGGGCCCATTATTTACGACCCGGCTTCCTTCTATGGCCATTCGGAGTTTGAACTGGCAATCGCCTTGATGTTTGGGGGGTTCCCCAGATCCTTCTTCACCGCCTACCACCGGAAGATCCCCAAGGCTCCGGGCTTCGACCAGCGGCTGCTGCTCTACCAGCTGTTCAACTACCTGAACCACTGGAACCACTTCGGGCGGGAGTACAGGAGCCCTTCGCTGGGCACCATGCGGAGGCTGCTCAAGTAGCGGCCCCTGCCCCTGCTCATGCCCTTGCCCCCCTTCCCCCTGCCCCTGTCCCCGACCCCCGTCCCCGACCCCCGGTTCCGTCCCCCCGGTCCCTGCCCCCCTGTCCCCGTCCCCTCTGTCCCTGTCCCCCGTCCCCGACCCCCAGCTCGGTCCCCCCCGTCCCCCCGTCTCCGACCCCCGGTTCCATCCCCCCCCGTCCCTGCCCCCCGTCCCCGTCCCTCCCGTCCCCTCTGTACCCGTCCCCGTCCCCCTTCCCCCTCCCAGATCCTGGGGACCAATAAAGCCCGCAGCGGGCCTCGGCTGGCGTCCTGCGCCTCCTTCCTCCGCGCGTGGCGCTGCTTTTCAGGGCCAGACGCACGGCCAGCTGTGCGCGGACGTGTTTGCGGCGATTCAGGGGAAACGCACGCGGACCCGGTGGCCAAGACCAAAGTCGGCGCAGCGCCCCCGTGGGATCCGCGGGTCCCAGCGCGGCGGGAGTGGGAGTCAGGGCGGTAGGCTCTGAGGGGTGGGTCCCTGGGCCCGCCTCGCGCCCCCACGCGTGCTCAGGCCCCGCCCCTCCCGCCCACGCGTGCCCGGGCCCCGCCCCCGTCGCGTCAGCCCCGCCGCCTGCCCACGCGTGCTCAGGCCCCGCCCCGGCGTCCCCCGGCCCTAGCCGCAGCCCCGCCCCCTCCCCGCCCACCGCGTGCTCAGGCTCCGCCGAGCGGTCCCGGCTCCATTCGCGCCCCGTGTCTGTCCGCGGCGCGCTCTTCCAGAACCTTTGGGCCCCGCCCCCGCTCGCGTCCTCACGTGCACGGCGCGGTCCCGCGCGCGGTAGTTTGGCGGCCGGCGCGTTCCGTAGCGAGGCCGGCGAGCGGGGTCGGAGGTCGCGGGGCGGGGCCAGCGTCGGTTGCCGCCTCAGCGGGCGCCTCCTTTTCATCCCTCATCTCTCATCCCCGGCGCTCGCGCTCTAGCGGAGTCGGAGCTGCGAGTCCGTGAGGCGGGGGCGCGGTCCCCAGGCAGCCGAGATGGCCTTGAGCGACGAGCCGGCCGCGGGCGGCCCCGAGGAGGAGGCGGAGGAGGAGACACTGGTCTTCCGCGCGGCGCTGGAAGCGTTCGGCGAGAGCGCGGAGACCCGGGCGCTGCTGGGCCGCCTGCGGGAGGTGCACGGCGGCGGCGTGGCGCGCGAGGTGGCCCTGGAGCGGTTCCGCGGTGCGTGGGCGGGGTCGCGCGCCCGCTTCCTCCCCCAGCCCGGGCTCGGCGCCCCGGGTGCACTTTCCTGGGCGGGGACCGCGGCCCGACGGCGCCGGCCGCTCTGCGAGGGCTGCCGGTGCGCGGTCCCGCGGGCCGTGGTGGGGCGCGGCCTTCCCAGGCGGGAGAGGGCCACGCCGGCGCGGCTTTAGGTGCACGGGGCAGACGCGCACCGCCCTTGGGGGGACTGTGGCCCGCGGAGCGCCTGCTCGCGCGCGGGGTGAAGCCTCTGCGGCCTCCCGCCGCGTCCCCGTCCCCGTCCCCGTCCCTGGAGGAGGTGCCCGGGCCGGGGAGACTCGGGCCAGCCCCCTCCGGACGGCCGGTCAGCCCTGCCGTGCCTGCCTCCACCGAGCGCGGTTCCTGTGAATGCCGTGTGGACCGGGAGATAGGGAACGGGAGGGGGAACGCAGGGAACAAACCTGCTGCAAACAAAGGGCGCCGTGGGTGGGGAGGGCAGCAGCCTGCCGGTTCCGTGGACGCGGTGGACGGCGCGGGCTGGCTGGCCGGGTCCGTGCCTCTGCAGGCGGGGTGCGGTGTGGGTACCCCGTGGAGGCCATTCGATGCATCTCAATTCTCCGAGTTCAGATCCACCTTTACCGCTGTCTCTAGTGGGTTATTTCCAAACAAGTCCTTAGGACCTCGTAGTTAAACAGTTACGTAGGGTTTTGTAAATCAGTGAAATCATCTTTGTAGACCCTTTGAGTAAGAAGAACTTCTGCGATGACAGCACTCTGATTTTAGGAGTCAGGCAGGGTGGGGGCCCGTGGCGGGGGAGTGCGGGCTACGGCGTCAGATGCTCCTGCCTGTGAATTCTGGCCCTGTCACTTGGACCTGATACTTCATTGCCCGTTTCTTCGGCTGTAAGCTGGGGCGAATAACGATACCTCTGTGCAGAACTGTTCTGAGGGTGAGGGACCCTCATCCAGGAACCAGTGAAGCCAGATTTCTGGTTCCTGGTGTAAGAGCCCAATGGGTTCTTTATTTTTTCCCTTTTTCTTTTTTTTTGAGACGAAGTCTTGCGCTGTGGCCCAGGCTGGAGTGCAGTGGTGCGATCTCGGCTCACTGCAGCCTCTACCTCCCGGGTTCAAGCGATTCTCCTGTCTCAGCCTCCTGGGTAGCTGAGACTGCAGGCGCGCGCCACCACGCCCGGCTCGTTTTGTATTTTTCGTAGAAGGGGTTTCACCATGTTGGCCACGCTGGTGTCAAAATCCTGACCTCAAGTCTTGGTCGCCTGCCTCAAGCTCCCAAAGTGTTGAGATTACAGGTGTGAGCCACCGCGCTCGGCCCCAGTGGGTTCTTCTTGCGGTCTGCCCAGATAGAGTTGATTTGTCAGGGCGGGGGAATTTCGATGGAGGTTTAGTTCATGCAGAGCTGGTTGAAAGGGAGACTAGACTAGAGTGTGTGTGTTTTTTTTTTGAGGCGGAGTCTCACTTTGTCCCCCAGGGTGGAGTGCAGTGATGAGATCTTGGCTCACTGTAACCTCCACAACCTCCACCTCCCGGGTTCAAGCGATTCTCCTGCCTCAGCCTCCCGAGTAGCTGGGACTACAGCTGCGTGCGACCACGCCCGCCTAATTTTTTTGTATTTTTAGTAGAGACGGGTTTCACCGTGTTAGCCAGGATGGTCTGCATCTCCTGAGCTCGTGATCCATCCGCCTCAGCCTCCCAAAGTGAGCCACCACGCCCAGCTGGAGTTTTATTATTACTCAAATCAGTTTCCCTGAGAATTTGAGGGTTAGGGTTTTTTAGAGGTAATCTGGGGGAAAGGATGCGGGTGGCTGATTGGATAGGGGCATACAATCATAGGGGAGTCGGAAATGATCCTCGTGATGTGCTGAATCGCTTCTGGGTGGGGCCCCAGGAGCAGTGGGCGGGTCCAGGTGGAGCTTTCATGGGTCGGAGGATCCTAGTGTAGGTGTCGGACTTGGAAACAATCTGAACAGACATCTTTAAAGGCCAGACTCAGATTCTGCAATGGTGATGTGGTCTGCAGGAGTAATTGGAGAACTCGCATGTCTTGTGATCTCAAGAATAATGGCTGGCAATTATGTTACACCTCAGCGGAATTCAGGCTCCCCGCCTCCTAGCCTGGCAGCCTCTAACTTTACAAAGGCAGTTGGGTTTTGGGGAAGGGCTCTTAGCATGTAAGCTGTCAGCTAAATGTCTCCCAAAGGTAACTTAAACTTGAAGACTAAAGGCATGAGGGGGTTGGCTGGATCAGATCTCCCGCATTGCCATAGTTTCCTCACTGATCTAACTTATGCAAAGGCAGTTTTGCTGGGAAGCAGTGGGTGTGTTCAGATGTGGAGATGGGAGCTGCCGGATTGGACAGAAGCAATTTCAGCTGCTGAGAGGAGGCCAAATAGGTGGCTCAGGGTCTGGGAAGCTGAGTCATGGGTTTGAAGAGCTGGCAGCTGTGTGGAAGGGAGCAGTGCCTGGGTATGTGAACCAAAAACCTGAGACAAGTCTCAATCAGTTTAGGTTAAGGATGTGCCCGTGAGGCAGCCTCAGGAGGTCACATGTCCCCAACGAAGTCGGGCTACAGCTTAGTTTTATACGTTCTAGGGAGACATGAGACATCAATGAATACCTGTAAGATGTACATTGGTCTAGTTAGGAAAGGCCGGACATCCTGGGTGGGAGGGCGTCCAGGTCATTGGTGGATTCAAATATTTCACGATTGGTGATTGGTTGAAAGAGTTTATCCAAAGACCTGGAATCCGTAGAAGGGATTGTCTAGATTAAGATAAATTGTGGAGACCAAGGTTCTTCTTATGCAGATGAAGGTTCCAGTTAGCTGGTTTCAGAGAGAATAGATTGTAAATGCTTTTTATCAGACTAAAAAGGTACCAGACTTGGTTAATTTTCTCCTGATCAGGGAAAAGACCTAGAAAGGGAAGAGATTCTTTACAGAATGTAGCTTTTTCCCACAAGAGACAACTTATTAGGGCCATTTCAAAATATGTCAAATATATTTTAGGGAAAAATATTTTGATTTCCTTCAGGGCCTGCTGTCATGTGATGCTATACTAGAATCAGGCTGGAATTTGGTGTCTTATTGCTTAAGATTTAATTACAATTTATTACTACTTTTTTTTTTTTTTGAGACTGAGTCTGGCTCTGTCTCCCAAGCTGGAGTGCAGTGGCTGGATCTCAGCTCACTGCAAGCTCTGCCTCCCAGGTTTACGCCATTCTCCTGCCTCAGCCTCCTGAGTAGCTGGGACTACAGGCGCCCGCCACCTCGCCCGGCTAGTTTTTTTTGTATTTTTTTTTTAGTAGAGACCGGGTTTCACTGTGTTAGCCAGGCTGGTCTCAACCTCCTGACCTCGTGATCCGCCCGTCTCAGCCTCCTAAAGTGCTGGGATTACAGGCTTGAGCCACCGCGCCTGGACTACTACTTAAGTTTTAATGCTAATACTGATCAGCTGTGCCTGAATTCCAGCTGGAGGAGTGCATAATGAGGCCTGTGCGGACCCCCGCCCACTCCCTTCCCATCATGAGGCCTGAACAAGTTTTTCGGGTTAAGTTTGGAATGCCGTTGGCCAAGAGGAGGGGTCTGTTAGATGGCTGGGGGGCTTAGAATTTTGTTTTCAGTTTACAGGCATGTTTGGCAGGGAAATGTGAGAGGAATGCCAGGGATGTGTGTCTCACAAGGACAGCCTTGAGCTTGGCCCTTAATGGCTGGCAGAGGCAGGGGAGAGTGAAGGAAGGAAGAGGCGAGGAGGAGACTGTTAGGAAGAGTATAGAGGAAGTGAGAAAAGAGGAACGGTGTGCCAAGCAAGTAAAGTGCACGAGGCTAGGCCACAGTGGCCCTCAAAAGGCTAGAGGGAGGTGGGGCATTCCCTCCAGGTGGCCTGTGTGGCCTCCGTCAGTGAGAGGGGAGGTGTGCTCTTGAGAACTGGGGAAGAGGTGGAGCTGCCCTGTGGAAGTTAGCAAGGGAAAACGGGGTTTCTCAGGCTCATGGGTATGTTTGGCCTAGTGATAATTAATTTTCATGTTATGTTTGTTTTTAGTAATAATGGACAAATACCAGGAGCAGCCTCATCTGTTGGACCCACACCTTGGTAAGAATAGAAGCTGCTGATTTTGATCTTTCAATTACAGATAACCACAGAGACCTTGGTGTATGGTTGGCACATGCATGTGCTTTGCCAGGATAAAGTGCCAAGAAGTGTCCCTGTCTTACTTGCTTGCAGGGCCCGGCTGGTTGGTTTTAGCCGACCTGTGATAGTGGCTTGAGTTCCAGATGTCACTCTAGGCTGGGGACTGGGGGGAGAGGTATCTGAGCTACTTTCTTCTTCTCTGCTAAAGAAACAGCATTTGCTCCTCATGTGTTTTTAGTTTACAGTAGTTTTAGTTTACATCTGAGCACATGTCTTTCTGATAATAGTCAGACAGCATCAGGTGTTTCACATGGGCCATCATTTAATCCTCACGGCAGCTGAAGAGGGCGTCTGTGGTCATCTGCAGTTTACAGATGGGGACACTGAGGCTTGGTTTTCTTACTTTAGTGTGAGGGGTGTGATTTCTTATTGTTGTCTTTATTTTTCATGTATTTCACACTGATTAACATTTTTTTTTCTACCTACAAATAAAACGCATGCTCCTGGCAGTTAACCTGGGAAAGAGGAAGGTAGCAATATTCACCACGTTGAGAGGCAGCATGGGTGGGGACTATACACCCTGGCTTCATAGCCGGGTTTCACCACTCAGTCTTTGAGCTGCTTTTTGCCTGGGTTTCCTTGCCCCCTGTGGTGTTGAGATCTGTGTGGGAGGCGCTAAGGGTCAGCCTTTCGTGTGCGCACACATGCCTCTTAAAGAGTAGCTGGTGCTGTGCATCCTGGTCTGGTTTTTTTTCTTTCAAATAACACATTTTGGCTGGGGGTGGTGACTCACGGCTGTAATACCAGCACTTTGGGAGGCCAAGGCGGGTGGATCACTTGAGGTCGGGAGTTGGAGACCAGCATGACCAACATGGTGAAACCCCATCTCTACTAAAAATACAAAATTAGCCGGATGCGGTGGCGCATGCCTGTAGTCTCAGCTACTGAGGAGGCTGAGGCAGGAGAATCGCTTGAACCAGGGAGCGGAGGTTGCAGGGAGCCGAGATTGCACCACTGTACTCCAGCCTGGGTGACAGAGTGAGACTTAGAGTTTTGTAGGAGGTGAACTTTCTGGACTGTCACGGGTCTGAGGAACAAGGAATGGATTTTTGCGGTTGGTGGATGGCATGGCTGGGTGGAGACAGAAGGTGTGCTTCCATCCATTGTCTTTCCACTTCTGGTGTTGCCAGACCCAGACCCAGCGTCTGGATGTCTTCCTTTTTTTTTTTTTTTTGAGACATAGTCTTGCTCTGTCGCCCAGGCTGGAGTGCAGTGGCGCGATCTCAGCTCACTGCAAGCTCCGCCTCCTGAGTTCACGCCATTCTCCTGCCTCAGCCTCCCAAGTAGCTGGGACTAACCAAATGCTGGCTGTCATGCCTGGCTAATTTGTTTTGTATTTTTTTTTTTTTTTTTTTTTTAGTAGAGACAGGGTTTCACTGTGTTAGCCAAGATGGTCTCAATCTCTTTTTTTTTTTTTTTTTGAGATGGAGTCTCGCTCTGTCGCCCAGGCTGGAGTGCAGTGGTGCCATCTCGGCTCACTGCAAGCTCCGCCTCCCGGGTTCCTGCCATTCTACCTCAGCCTCCCAAGTAGCTGGGACTACAGGCGCCCACCACCACGCCCGGCTAATTTTTTTGTATTTTTTTAGTAGAGACGGGGTTTCAGCGTGTTAGCCAGGATGGTCTCGATCTCCTGACCTCGTGATCCACCCGTCTCGGCCTCCCAAAGTGCTGGGATTACAGGCTTGAGCCACCGCGCCCGGCCTATCCTTTCATTTCTCTCAGCTTTTTCTTTGCTTATTTTGAAGCTCTGTTGTTTGGTGTGTATACTTACAGAATTGTTAAGCCTTCATGATGAATTGATCCTTTTATTATTATGAAACATCCATTTTATCTCTGATAATATTACTTGTTCTGACATTTACTTTGTCTCATATTCACAGAGCCACTCCAGCTCTCTTACGATTCGTGATTGGTTGGAATATCTTTTTCCTTCTGCTTGCATTTAACCTAGCTATGTCTTTTTGCTTGTTTGTTTTTGTTTTTTAAGAGACAGCGTTTTGGGTCAGGCGCCTGTAATCCCAGTACTTTGGGAGGCCAAGGTGGATGGATCACCTGAGGTCAGGAGTTCGAGACCAGCCTGGCCAACATGGTGAAACCCTGTTTCTACTAAAAATACAAAAATTAGCCGGGCGTGGTGACGTGACGTGTGCCTGTAATTCCAGCTACTTGGGAATCTGAGGCAGGAGAGTCGCCTGAACCTGGGAGGTGGAGGTTGCAGTGAGCCGAGATCACGCCACTGCACTCCAGCCTCGGGGACAGAGCAAGACTCTGTCTCAAAAAGAAAAAAAAAGAGACGGGTTTTGCTCTGTTGCCCAGGGTGGAGTGCAGTAGTAGGACCATAGCTCTTTGCAGCCTTGAAATTCTGGCCTCAAATGATCCTCCCACCTTGGTCTCCCAAAGTGCTGGGAAAACAGGCATGAGCCACCATACCTGGCGGGGCTCAGTGTCATGTTGATGTTCACTTTTACAGTAAATGTTTCATATGCTTTTCCCTAGAATGGATGATGAACTTGTTGTTGGACATAGTGCAGGATCAGACATCTCCAGCTTCCCTTGTGCATCTGGCTTTTAAATTTCTTTACATCATCACCAAGGTAACGTTACCATAGCCCTTCAGAGCTGACAGATGCTTTTGTAATATTCTTGGTCCAGAGGTTACCCTCCAAAATGTTATTTCTCAAGACAGATAGTTCTCGGACACAAGTTGTGGGTTTAATTCTGTCCCTTTTTACTGTATGTTGGGGATCAGAATTGAGTGATGTGGGCCCTTTGGCTGAAACAGTGTCAAGATATTTAGCATCTTGCATTTGAATAGATTGAAGCACCATCTAGCTAGGAAGGGAATGGGGTGAAGATGAGACTAACTCAGAAAAAGTTCTTACAAGGGAAAAGGAGGCCAGGCGTGGTGGCTCACACTTGTAATCCCAGCACTTTGGGAGGCTGAGGTGGGTGGATCACCTGTGGTCAGGAGTTCGAGACCAGCCTGGCCAACATGGTGAAACCCCATCTCTACTAAAAATACAAAAATTAGCTGGGCTTGGTGGCACATGCCTGTAATCCCAGCTGCTTGGGAGGCTGAGGTGGGAGAATGGCTTGAACATGAGAGGCAGAGGTTGCAGTGAGCCAAGATCACGCTGTTGCACTCCAGCTTGAGTGACAGCGCGAGACGGTAGAATGGAAGTGCCTCTCACACTTTTATGTGCAGATGAATTTCCTGGAAATTTTGCTGTACTATAGATTTTGAGCAAGTGGGTCTAGTTGGGGTCCCATAGTCTGCTTTTCTTGCAAACTTGCGGGTGTCTCTGTGCTGGCCCAGAGGCTCACTGTTGGCAGTTTTGACTATGGGAGTAGTCACAGCCATCTCAGGGTAGGACCTGGGGTTCGTAGTGATGAGGCAGTGTTTCTGTTGTCTGGTGGGAGAGTCTTTGGCCAGCGAGAGGACACTGCGGGTGCGCTGCCAACGACACGCAGGCCTCTGTAGCTCTGCTGTTTGAGGTTAGGATTTCTCCGGAAGGTGTGGTATCACTGAGTTTCATGGAAGTGTTAATGAATTTGAGCCCTTGAGGTTTGTATGCATTTATTCTTCATAAATGTCAGAGGACAGTCATGTAAATGAACATATTTAATGACTGATGGCGTAAATATGGTAATGAACAACACTAGCCAGTTTAGGAAGGAAGGATAGCCTTTTTATTTTATTTATTTATTTTTTTGAGAGATGGGGTCTTGCTCTGTCACTCAGGCTGGAGTGCAGTGGTGCGGTCAGCTCACTGCAGCCTCAAACTCTTGCTCTCAAATGATTCTCCCTGCTGCCTCAGCCTCTCAGACTACAGGCCTGAGCTACCGCACCTGTCTGATTTTTAAGTTTTTGTGTTGCCCAGGCTAGTCTCCAGCTGTTGGTCTCAAGCTGTTCTTTTGCCTCAGCCTCCCGAAGTGCTGGGATTACAGGCGTGAGCCACCGCTCCTGGCCATGGGTAGCTTTCTTGTGGTGACTGTGGTCTTATTGTGTCACTGTAATGTGACAGAATTCTCTTTGATCAGTGGGTCACATAGGTGGTGATTTTTGATGAAAGGGAATAAAGGCAATTTTGCTGTTCTCTGTATTTTTAAATTTTATAATAATTCAGCATCTCTTTATTTGATAGGTTCGAGGCTATAAAACATTTCTTAGTTTATTTCCCCACGAAGTTGCTGACGTAGAGCCTGTTTTAGATTTGGTCACAGATCAGAATCCCAAGGACCATGAGGTGAGCGACTCTGCCTCCCCCCTCGTCTCCAGCCCCTTCGTGCCTGTCCTTCCTCCCTGCTTGCCCCACCCTGCTGCACCTTCCCCTTCCTGTTTCTTTTTTTTTTTTTTTTTTTTTTGAGACGGAGTCTCGCTCTGCCGCCAGGCTGGAGTGCAATGGCCGGATCTCAGCTCACTGCAAGCTCCGCCTCCCGGGTTCACGCCATTCTCCTGCCTCAGCCTCCCGAGTAGCTGGGACTACAGGCGCCGCCACCACGCCCGGCTAGTTTTTTGTATTTTTAAGTAGAGACGGGGTTTCACCGTGTCAGCCAGGATGGTCTCGATCTCCCGACCTCGTGATCCGCCCGTCTCGGCCTCTCAAAGTGCTGGGATTACAGGCGTGAGCCACCGCGTCCGGCCCCCCTTCCTGTTTCTTTCAGTTTTATCTCCCTTTGTTTTGTGTCCTCTTTTCTTTCTTTTCTTTTGACTTTTCCTTCTTGTACAAGTTGCTTTAAATTGTTTTTGTTTAAAATTGCCCCTTTATAAAGAAAAATTATGCCTATGTATAGTTTTAACAATAAATCCATCATTGTTCATATGTTTTTTTAACTCGTGGAAGTATAAGTGTGTTGGGTTCCCAAGACCACCCCAGGTTTGATGCTTCCCAAGGAGGACTCGCAGCACTCAGCATAGATTCCTCCTTTTGGCTGTCACTTGTTAGGGCAAAATAATACACAGCACAATCAGCAAAGGGAAAAGGCACGTGGGATGGAGTCTGGGGAGAACCAGGCAGGAGCTCCCACGGTCCTCCAGTTGGGTCCCACAGCGGGGGTGACATTCCCCCAGCAGTGAGATGTGACCTCACCTGTGAGGTGTCTATCAGGGAAGCACGTTTGAGCCTCAGTGCCCAGGGCTTTCGCTGGCGTCTGGCCACGTGGACACCTCGGCCTGGCACGAAATAAAATTCCAGACCCCCAGGAGGAAAGCAGGTGCCAGCGTAAAGCACACGCTTTGTGCAGATTGAGCCAGCGAGGGGTCCTCATCAAGCAGGACTTGGTGGGAACCCTGCTGGTGTCCAGGCCCCTGGATGCCAGCCCACGGCCGGCCTCGCCAGGGGCCTTTCCTTGGACGGCAGTGGGGCCTGCTGTGCTCGCTGTCTTCTGCACGGTATGTATTCGGAAAAGCACATGGTTTATAACCGTGCTGTGCGGTGGCTTGTCTCGGCGTGGGCGTGCCTGCTGAGAGCTGTGGGGCATTTCCCTGCTGCTCTGCCCTCCATGCCCTTCTTTCCCTAGTGCCTCCAGCGCCCCCCAGTGGAATGATTGCAGGGACAAATTGGATCTAGTAAGAAAGGGTACTCCTTTTTTATTAGAAGTTGATAATTGTTTCTTTATTCTTTTTGTTTTGTTTTATTTTTTTGAGACGGAGTCTTGCTCTGTTGCCCAGGCTGGAGTGTAGTGGCATGATCTCGGCTCACTGCAAGCTCCGCCTCCTGGGTCCACGCCATTCTCCTGCCTCAGCCTTCCGAGTAGCTGGGACTACAGGCGCCTGCCACCTTGCCCGGCTAGTTTTTTGTATTTTTAGTAGAGACGGGGTTTCACCGTGTTAGCCAGGATGGTCTCAATCTCCTGACCTCGTGATCCTCCTGCCTCGGCCTCCCAAAGTGCTGGGATTACAGGTGTGAGCCACCGCATGCAGCCCTTTTTAAAAAATTTTTTTTATTTTAAAGACAGAGTTTCATTCTTATTGCCCAGGTTGGAGTGCAATGGCACAATCTCGGCTCACTGCAACCTCCGCCTCCCGGGTTCTAAGCGATTCTCCTGCCTCAGCCTCCTGAGTAGCTGAGACTACAGGCATGCGCCATCACGCCAGGGTAATTTTGTGTTTTTAGTAGAAACAGGGTTTCTCCATGTTGGTCAGGCTGGTTTAGAACTCCTGACCTCGGCCGGGCGCGGTGGCTCACGCCTGTAATCCCAGCACTTTGGGAGGCTGAGGTGGGCGGATCACGAGGTCAGGAGATTGAGACCATCCTGGCTAACATGGTGAAACCCTGTCTCTACTAAAAATACAAAAAATTAGCCGGGCGTGGTGGCAGGCGCCTGTAGTCCCAGCTACTCAGGAGGCTGAGGCAGGAGAATGGCGTGAACCCAGAAGGCAGAGCTTGCAGTGAGCAGAGATCGCGCCGCTGCACTCCAGCCTGGGTGACAGAGCAAGACTCTGTAGCGAGACTCTGTCTCCAAAAAAAAAAAAAAAAAAAAAAAAAAGGAACTCCTGACCTCAGGTGATCCACCTGTCGTCTCGGCCTCCCAAAGTGCTGGGATTACAGGTGTGAATCACCGTGCCCGGCCTTTTTTCTTTATTCTTAGGTGTTTGTACTTTTTATCTGTTTTTCACTTTCCCAAAAAGGCCAGTTTGTATGTTGAGAGGGGCCAGCGAAGAGAAGCTGTTATACTGATGTATTACGATTTTTCTTTGTTCATTTCGATGTCTCTTTTGTCTATGGAGCTGGCTAAGTTACAGCAGTGGGTGTGCGTGGTGAGGATTCTGGGGGGATGTGGTGAGGAGCTGGTGAATGGCCTACATTTCTGGCCCTGAGGGTGATGGCACTTGAATGGCTTTAGTGGGCATTGGGTGGGCCTGGAGGACAGTGACTTTAAGTAGATTGTGGCCAGTGGCCTCTGTTTTTCAAACAAGACTCATTCATACTGTGATTGAATTTTTAGACTTGGGAAACCCGCTACATGCTGTTGCTATGGCTCTCTGTGACCTGCCTGATCCCTTTTGATTTTTCTCGCCTTGATGGGAACCTCCTCACCCAGCCTGGGCAAACACGAATGTCCATAATGGACCGTATTCTCCAAATAGCAGAGGTAAATATCATGCAGATAATTAGCTGCTAATTAGTATTCACTTTCATGGTGATGCTGTCTTGATATTAGTGTTTTACTCAGTAAGCTTTTGATACTTACATATTTATTCAACTGCTGTTTTTGTCAGTGAGGTAAACTCCCATATGATAACTGCTTTTGAAATTGTGATAATTCATGTAGGGGTCAGGTTGAGTTAGCAAATCTCATTTCTTTGTAGATGATGCAAATACTCTGTTGAGGGTAATCATGGCAGGTAAGGAAGGGGTTTAGTGGCAATGGTAAGAGAAAATAAGGACCCATTTTACATTTAGTTCTTAACATTATATAAAAGATGTTCGTTTGTAGGAAAACTAGAAAATAAAGATAAGCATGAAAAATACTAAATTCAGATTTTATGAAATTCTAGCACCAAGAGATACGTTCTTTATTTTCTTCAAACTTTTCCTGATGTAAATATTATGCATATAAACACAGCGTATTGTATGAGTTATCTATTGGATCATAAGTAATTACCCCAAACTTGAGTGTTTGACACCCATTTATCCTCTTGCAGTTTCTGTGGGTTGGAGTCTGGCATGGCTGAGCTGGGTCCTCTGTGTCAAGCTTGTCCACAGCTGCAGTTAAAACGACGTGGGCAGGCTTTGCCCCAAGGCCGTTGGATTGAGGCCACTCTCAGTTCTTTGCCACCTGGGCCCCTCCAACTTAGCAGCTTAGTCCATCAAAGCCTGCAAGGGAGAGGCTCTGCTAATGACATGGAAGTCATGATAATATGTTACCTGATCATGGAAGTGATGTCCCATTGCTCTGCCAGATCCTGTGGTTAGCAGCAAGTCACTGAGTCCAACCCACAAAAGTGAGCACTAGGAGGCTGTCAGGCTCTGAGCCATCTCAGTTGTCTTGGTCTTCCTGCCACGCTGACAGCGATAACCTGGGTCAGTGTTCACTGAGTGCCTGCTGTGTGCCTGGCACCGTTCAAACACTCATAGATTAATCTTTTTTTTTTTTTTTTTTTTTTTTTTTTGAGACAGAGTCTCGCTCTGTCGCCCAGGCTGGAGTGCAGTGGCCAGATCTCAGCTCACTGCAAGCTCCGCCTCCCGGGTTCACGCCATTCTCCTGCCTCAGCCTCCCGAGTAGCTGGGACTACAGGCGCCTGCCACCTCGCCCAGCTAGTTTTTTGTATTTTTTAGTAGAGATGGGGTTTCACCGTGTTAGCCAGGATGTTCTTGATCTCCTGATCTCCTGATCTGCCCATCTTCATAGATTAATCTTTAATCACTTATGGATTAATAACCTATACATTGAGTTGGGCATGGTGGGTCACTCCTGTAATCCCAGCACTTTGGGAGGCTGGGGCAGGCAGATTACATGAGGTTAGGAGTTCGAGACCAGCCTGGCCAGCATGGTGAAACCCTGTGTCTACTAACAATACAAAAATTAGCTGGGTCTGGTGACAGATACCTGTAATCTCAGTCACTCAAGAGGCTGAGGCAGGAGAATCGTTTGAACCTGGGAGGCGGAGGTTGCAGTGAGCCGAGATTGTGCCACTGCACTCCAGCCTGGGTGACAGAGCGAGACTCCGTCGCGGAAAAAAAAAATTTAACCTATACATTGATTTATAGATCATCAGTGATTAATTAACTGTGATAATCATTTAATTTTCCTTCACGAGGTTGTTGACAATTCTTACCCTCATTTAACCAAGAAGGCAACAGGCATAAAAATTAATAACTAACTTTGCTCATAAATGGTGGATCCATATTTGAATCCAGGCCATTTATCTCTGGAGTCGGTGCTCTTCATCAGGGCTCAGCACTGCCCCCATGACCTGCTGTTCTGAGTCCTTTTTACCCTCAGCAACACGTTCTTAGTGTCCTATGATGTCAGAAAGTGTCCCCCTCATAATTGTTAAGGGAGAAGGTACTCCATTGTAACCTAATTTAAAATTCTCTCTGATAGATGGATGTTTTGTTTGTTTTTGTTTTATGTTAGAAGTAGTGTGGTGATGGGCTGGGTGCGGTGGCTCACTCCTGTAATCCCAGCACTCTGGGAGGCCAAGGTGGGCAGATCACGTGAGGTCAGAGTTTGAGACCAGCCTGACCAACATGGAGAAACCCCGTGTCTACTAAAAATACAACATTAGCTGGGCATGGTGGCACGCACCTGTAATCCTAGCTACTCAGGAGGCTGAGGCAGGAGAATCCCTCGAATCTGGCGGAGGTTGCGGTGAGGCGAGATCGCACCATTGCACTCCAGCCTGGGCAACGAGAGTGAAACTCTGTCTTAAAAAAAAAAAAAAAGTAGTGGAGCCAGGCGTGGTGGCTCACGCCTGTATACCCAGCACTCTGGGAGGCTGAGGTGGGCAGATCACAAGGTCAGGAGATCGAGACCATCCTGGCTAACACCGTGAAACCCCATCTCTACTAAAAATACAAAAAATTAGCCGGGTGTGGTGGCGGGCACCTGTAGTCCCAGCTACTCAGGAGGCTGAGGCAGGAGAATGGCGTGGACCTGGGAGGCAGAGCTTGCAGTGAGCTGAGATCTGGCCACTGCACTCCAGCCTGGGCGACAGAGCGAGAATCTGTCTCAAAAAAAAAAAAAAAAAAAAAAAAGGTAGTGTGATTTACCCACCCTTGTTTACTTGTCTGTGGAGAGGGACTACCAGGTCAAGGGAGCATGGTTTGTCAAGACTTGGCACTCTGTGATTGCCGTTAGAAAGCCTCCCCGGAGGCCAGGCGCGGTGGCTCATGCCTATAATCCCAGCACTTCGGGAGGCTGAGGCAGGTGGATCACAAGGTCAGGAGTTCAAGACCAGCCTGGACGAGATGGTGAAACCCCGTCTCTACTAAAAATACAAAAATTAGCTGGGCATGGTGGCTGGCGCCTGTAATCCCAGCTACTCGGGAGGCTGAGGCAGAGCACTGCTTGAACCTCGGAGGTGAAGCTTGCAGTGAGCCGAGATTGCACCACTGCACTCCAGCCTGGGCAACAGAGCAAGACTCTGTCTCAAAAAAAAGAAAAAAGCCTGCCCCAGAAAAAAGATCTTCTAAGTGTATAGTGTATTGTTTTGGGAAAAAAAACTAGCCAAGATAAGCATTGGAAACATTTTAAGGCAGCCCTCCCAAAAATAAATCTAGCTGGGCATGGTGGTGTCATGCCTGTAATTCCAGCACTTTGGGAGGCCAGGGCAGGAGGGTAGCTTGAGCGCAGGAGTTTGAGGGCAGCCTAGCCAATATAATGTGACTCAATCTCTACCAAAAAATGAAAAAAAAATTAGCCAGGTGTGGTGGTACACACCTTTGGTCCCAGCTCTTCCGGAAGCCGAGGCGGGAGGGTCACCTGAGCCCAGGAGGTTGATGCTGCGGTGAATTTTTTTTTGAGATGGAGTCTTGCCCTATCACCCACGCTGTATACAGTGGTCTAATCTCAGCTCACTGCAACCTCTGCCTTCGCGGCTCAAGCAGCCCTCCCACCTCAGCCTCCTGAGTAGTTGGGATTACAGGCATGCGCCATCATACCTGGCCAATTTTTGTATCATCAGTAGAGACGGGGTTTTACGATATTGACCAGGCTGGTCTCAAACTCCTGACCTCAGGTGATCTGCCTGCCCCAGCCCTCCCAAAGTGCTGGGATTGCAGGTGTCAGCCACGGCGCCCAGACTACAGTGAGCTTTGATCGCATCACTGCACTCCAGCCTGGGCGACAGAGCAAGACCCTATCTCAAAACAACAACAAAAAACCCCAAGACCAGCTACTCGGGAGGCTGAGGCAGGAGAATGGCGTGAACCCAGGAGGCGGAGCTTGCAGTGAGCTGAGATGGCGCCACTTCACTCCAGCCTGGGCAACAGAATGAGACTCCGTCTCAAAAAAAAAAAAAAAAAGTGTATACATCTACTCTGTACCCCCAAAATTTAAAAACTAAAAATTAAAAAAAGTAAGCATTTGTAGTAAATCTAGGTGCCCTTCAGTTTGATGGGGCCTCTTGTCTAGTCTGAATGCTCCAGTAATGATGGTTCAGTGTGCTGGAAGGCACATTAGGTGCTGGATGAATACTCTTGATTCTTTGTTACAATTGGGTAGTTCCTTTGTTTACATTTTCCTGCTCTGTTCTTGCAAATGTGTGTTTCAAGGGGGTGTGACCAAATGCTCTGTGTAGCTCAGGCACTTACCTGGTTGAGTGTAGCAGTTGGCAGCTGTAGCCCTTGGCTCAGATTGAAGACAGGTTTTTTTTGCAGCTTTGGACTTAGGCCTGTGCTGGTAAGGTTTATGAATCTGGGCCCTCAGGAAGCTGGTGAGGGTGGGACTGGTGACTGGGGTCCCTGAGGCTGGCGTGTGCAGGACTGACCATGCCTGCTTTGTGACTGTATGGGGTCCCCGAGGCTGGCGTGTGCAGCAGTGACCGTGCCTGTGCTTCCCCCTTTCTTGCAGTCCTACTTGATTGTCAGTGACAAGGCCCGAGATGCAGCTGCCGTCCTCATGTCTAGGTAAGTTTCCATGGCGTGTTTTTGGTGCGTAGCTGGTGGGTTCTGAGGGGTTTGTCCGGGTACTGTTACGTGTTTCATGCGTGTCTTTAGTCCTCAGATGGAGGACCCAGGGAAGTCTTCGGACTCCTCAGACTCTGTGGCTTTCTCTGAGGCAGCGTGCACCACTGTTTGGGCACAGAAGAGCTCCGACCCTGAAATGACCACCCTCAGTGGTGGTCTGGGGTGCCGGTGGGGGTCACCTGACAGGCCCATCGACAGGAGTGCAGGTCTAGAAGAGGCGTGGCGTCATCCCTGGGGTGCGGCCTCCCCACAGGGATGGGGTGGCAGTTACAAGAAACAGCTTGTGCCATCTCCCGTGGAGATGATGGGTGGTAGTGGGCCATTGTGACTGGGGATGAAAATCTCCGGCGTCCTGTGTTCACTGCACCCCCGTATGCAGCAGACGGGAAGGCGGTTTTCTCTGTTGAGCACAGCAGGCCTGCGGTGTTGGAAAGATACCAAGGATGTGTGTGTAGACTGAGCGAACCTGTTTCATGAGATGCAAAAAGGAAGAAAGCAGTATTTCTAAATCAGTATTTTACATGACACGTGATTTTAAGTATGTATGTAGTTTACGAAGTCAGAACAGTTGACGTTTTCCCCCTCTGCAATGGTGAAAGTCTAAAGCTGGTCATAAAACCTTTTAGTGGTTGTGGTTGGGAATATGGTCAGTGCCCCATGCAGTGTCACCTTCACTTGGCTGTGTAGCTGCAACTTGCACAGCTTCTTTCTCAGAGAAGTGGGAGGAGAGAAGCTTCCTTTCTGGGGCAGTTGGAGGCACTGGATGAGGGGTTTGTGACAGCCTGGAGCTGAGGAAGGAACCTGAGTCCCCTGGAGCAGGTGAGGCCCCTCCCGAGAGGGCAGAGGCTGCTTCCTGCCTTGTCAAGGATATAAAAAGATGATCGTCTAATTATAAAAGTAATCTGTGTGTATTTAGATAATAGAGTATGAAGTACAAAATGAAACCCTTGAGTGCTTTCATCCCGTGGGGGTGTGATGGCCCCTGTCCGTTGCTGTGGGACATTTAGACTGCTGCCCTCCCAATTTGGTATTAAAACTCTGTTGCGAATAGTCCACGTAAAATTGTGTACCATTCTGAATGATTTCTAGGGATGAGTTTCTACAAGTGGAATGAACATTTTCAGAGTCTGAATGCAATTACTGGAGAGGCTGAAGAAGTTGAAAGTTCTTTCCCCATATTTACTAGCTGGGTCAAACCTTAAGAATGTTTGCCAACTTCGTTCAATGGAAACTAGTTACCTGCTTTTATTCTTATTTTTCTTAGCAGCAGTACTGAGGGTTGGGTAGATTTTTGCGGAATGTGGCTCTGTGGAGTGCCGTGCCTGTGGGCCGGGGAGGCAGCGTCTGGGTGCCTGCTCCCTCCGTGGGGTCCTCCGGGACACGTGCTGTGGGCCGGGGAGGCAGCGTCTGGGTGCCTGCTCCCTCCGTGGGGTCCTCCGGGAGACGTGCTGTGGGCCGGGGAGGCAGCGTCTGGGTGCCTGCTCCCTCCGTGGGGTCCTCCGGGAGACGTGCTGTGGGCCGGGGAGGCAGCGTCTGGGTGCCTGCTCCCTCCGTGGGGTCCTCCGGGAGACGTGCTGTGGGCCGGGGAGGCAGCGTCTGGGTGCCTGCTCCCTCCGTGGGGTCCTGCAGGACACGTGCTGTGGGCCGGGGAGGCAGCGTCTGGGTGCCTGCTCCCTCCGTGGGGTCCTGCAGGACACGTGCTGTGGGCCGGGGAGGCAGCGTCTGGGTGCCTGCTCCCTCCGTGGGGTCCTCCGGGAGACGTGCTGTGGGCCGGGGAGGCAGCGTCTGGGTGCCTGCTCCCTCCGTGGGGTCCTGCAGGACACGTGCTGTGGGCCGGGGAGGCAGCGTCTGGGTGCCTGCTCCCTCCGTGGGGTCCTCCGGGAGACGTGCTGTGGGCCGGGGAGGCAGCGTCTGGGTGCCTGCTCCCTCCGTGGGGTCCTCCGGGAGACGTGCTGTGGGCCGGGGAGGCAGCGTCTGGGTGCCTGCTCCCTCCGTGGGGTCCTCCGGGAGACGTGCTGTGGGCCGGGGAGGCAGCGTCTGGGTGCCTGCTCCCTCCGTGGGGTCCTCCGGGAGACGTGCTGTGGGCCGGGGAGGCAGCGTCTGGGTGCCTGCTCCCTCCGTGGGGTCCTCCGGGAGACGTGCTGTGGGCCGGGGAGGCAGCGTCTGGGTGCCTGCTCCCTCCGTGGGGTCCTGCAGGACACGTGCTGTGGGGGGGAGACAGCGTCTGGGTGCCTGCTCCCTCCGTGGGGTCCTGCAGGACACGTGCTGTGGGCCGGGGAGGCAGCGTCTGGGTGCCTGCTCCCTCCGTGGGGTCCTGCTGGAGACGTGCTGTGGGCCGGGGAGGCAGCGTCCGGGTGCCTGCTCCCTCCGTGGGGTCCTCCGGGAGACGTGCTGTGGGCCGGGGAGGCAGCGTCCGGGTGCCTGCTCCCTCCGTGGGGTCCTGCGGGACACGTGCTGTGGGCCGGGGAGGCAGCGTCCGGGTGCCTGCTCCCTCCGTGGGGTCCTGCAGGACACGTGCTGTGGGCCGGGGAGGCAGCGTCCGGGTGCCTGCTCCCTCCGTGGGGTCCTCCGGGAGACGTGCTGTGGGCCGGGGAGGCAGCGTCCGGGTGCCTGCTCCCTCCGTGGGGTCCTCCGGGAGACGTGCTGTGGGCCGGGGAGGCAGCGTCCGGGTGCCTGCTCCCTCCGTGGGGTCCTCCGGGAGACGTGCTGTGGGCCGGGGAGGCAGCGTCCGGGTGCCTGCTCCCTCCGTGGGGTCCTCCGGGAGACGCGAGCGCGCTGGCTCCGGATCCGGGCGGACTCCTGGCGAGACACCGCAGCGCCACCTAGTGCGGGATGAGCAGGTGCTTCTCGGCCGAGCCAGTTTCAGCGCAGAACCCGTGAGCCTGGGGTCCGGGAGAGGGGGTGCCCGGGCGTCGGTGCCTTGGAGCCTTTTTCCCCCTTGGTCTCGCACGCCGATTCGCAGTGTTTGAGAATGGCGGATGCCGTCAGTGGAAGAGCTCTTAACAGTTGCTTGGCTGGTTCCTGGACACCTCCCAGACTCACCGCAGGTTCTGAGTTTCCTGTACTTCTCAGACCCCTTTTTGGTGTGGGGCTTGTTACAAGTCAGGCCAGGGCTGCGAGGGGTCCTGTGCCAGCGTTTGTCTGTGGTGCGAGTTCGTTTTCTGCTCTCCAGGGAGGAGCAGCCTGCTCTCGCCCACTCTGCTCTCAGGATTGGATGCTTCTCCCTGTAGCACTGGCGGCTGTACAGCTGCGCCCGTCTCCCTTGACGAACCGAGCTTGCCAACATCCATAGCCTTGTAGGTGACTCTTGGTGTTACATTGTTGATAGAACATGCAGATTGAGTGCTGCTTTAGAAACCCTTTAATAGAAAATATGCCTTTCGCCAGGCGCAGTGGCTCATGCCTGTAATCTCAGCACTTTGGGAGGCTGAGACAGGCGGATCGCCTGAGGTTCGGAGTTCAAGACCAGCCTTACCAACATGGAGAAACTCCGTCTCTACTAAAAATACAAGATTAGTTGGGCGTGGTGACACGTGCATGTAATCCCAGCTACCCGGGAGGCTGAGGGAGGAGAATTGCTTGAACCCAGGAGGTGGAGGTTGCGGTGAGCCGAGATCGTGCCACTGCCCTCCAGCCTGGGCAACAAGAGCGAGACTCCGTCTCAAAAAAAAAAAAAAAAAAAGAAAAGAAAAAAAAATATGCCTTTATTCTTTTTTTTTTTTTTTTTTGAGACGGAGTCTTGCTCTGTCGCCCAGGCTGGAGTGCAGTGGCCGGATCTTAGCTCACTGCAAGCTCCGCCTCCCGGGTTCACGCCATTCTCCTGCCTCAGCCTTCGGAGTAGCTGGGACTACAGGCGCCCGCCACCTCGCCCGGCTAGTTTTTTGTATTTTTAAGTAGAGACGGGGTTTCACCGTGTTAGCCAGGATGGTCTCGATCTCCTGACCTCGTGATCCGCCCGTCTCGGCCTCCCAAAGTGCTGGGATTACAGGCTTGAGCCACCGCGCCCGGCCCCTTTATTCTAATAGATTACTTCTTTTTTTTTTTTTGATACGGAATTTTGCTCTTTTTGCCCAGGCTGGAGTGCAGTGGCATGATCTCGGCTCACTGCAACCTCCACCTCCCGGGTTCAAGCGATTCTCCTGCCTCAGCCTCCCGGGTAGCTGGGATTACATGCACCTGTCACCACGCCCAGCTAATTTTTGTATTTTTAGTAGAGACAGGGTTTCACCATGTTGACCAGGCTGGTCTTGAACTCCTGACCTCGTGATCCACCCGCCTCAGCCTCTCAAAGTGCTGGGATTACAGGCGTGAGCCACTGCGCCCAGCGCATTTTTTTTCAGATAGCTATTTTTCTGATTATGAAAGGCAGGAATGGCAGGCATGGTGGTTCCTCCGTCTCCTGGCCCGCCCAAGTGTCCCTTCTGGGAAGTGGCCCCGTCGCTGTTGAGGGAGCGCGTCGTGCCTCCCTCCTGGCATCACTGCCGTCTCCTTCCCTCCCCCCCCGTAAAGATGTGGCCAAGATGCCAGTCAGACCTGCTGGCTTGGCCTGAAGAGGAGGCGGGCAGGCTTGGTCCTGCCCCCAGCACCTCTCCCACTCGGCTGCCCTGCTTCCGACCACATTGTCTTTGCATTTCTTGAGTTCCCTTGGCTCCCTTCTGCCCTGGGCCCTGGCTCTCCAGCTTCCCTGGGCAGCAGCACTTTCCTACCAGGTTTTTAGCGCCCCTCGTTGAGCTCTCTGGCTTCCCGTCTTCTCTCTAACCAGGGCGTGCCCTCCCCCCATTTCCTTCGTGACATTTCTTTGCACTTTGGAAGTCCCCAGCTGTTTGCCATTTCTTTCCAGAGTGTCAGCTGTGGGAGGGAAGAGCCTTGTATGTTCTCTGAGTGGCAGTGCCAGTCTCAATCATGGAGGCAGAGCTGGGGGCCTGGTCTGTGAACCGCTGGTGGAGAAATAAGGAGGATTCGGGCTAATTAGCTGGGCATGGTGGTGGGCGCCTGTAGTCCCAGCTACTTGGGAGGCTAGGCAGGAGAATTGCTTGAACCCAGGAGGCAGAGGTTGCATTGAGCCGAGATCATGTCACTGCACTCCAGCCTGGGTGACAACACGAGACTCCATCTCAAAAAAAAAAAGGAGGACTTGGGGTTTTGGTTTGGGAGCTCTGTGTGCTCAGGATGCCCTCTGCTGAGGCCAGGCTGCAAGAGGGGTGGGGAGTGTGAGCAGTCCCTGGAACATGAGGCCGATTCCAGCTGGGAAGACTTTCATGGGGCTACACGAGTGGCTGGTTGTGGAAACAGGCCTGTGCACATGACCCATGGCAGGTGCGGGGGAGGGAGGTCGAAGGGGCTTGGGGCCAAGCCTTGCACATGGGCACGATGTCCTGAGGTTAAGGGATGCAGAGTTGGGTCCAGGGAGGAGGGAGGGGCTGAAAAGTGGGAAGGGGCTCCCTGGCGGTAATGGGGACAGGTAAAACTGGGGGGGATGGTGGGGGCAGGTGGGAGGGGATGGACAGTAGGCCTGGGTGCAACCTGAGAGGTTGTGGTGGAGAACCAGCTGCTGAGGGCCCTGGTCAGGGTAGTGACTTGGTTTCTAGGGTTGGAGAGAGGAGGAACTAGCTGGAGGAGGACGGGACTCAGTACAGAGCTGGTGTCTTGCTGTAAGGTGCGTGAGGTGGGAGGGTGTAAGGAGGGGGTGTGTGTGGGGTGGGCTGGTGAGGCGTGGGCGAGGTCTCAGTGCTGAGGCCTTGGCTGAGCTGCAGCTTGTGTTTTTATTTCCTTTTGGCAGATTTATCACACGTCCTGATGTCAAGCGGAGCAAGATGGCTGAGTTCCTGGACTGGAGCCTGTGCAACCTGGCCAGTTCCTCCTTCCAGACCCTCCAGGGGGTCATCACCATGGACGGGATGCTGCAGGCCCTGGTAAGTGCTGCCCGCAGGGGCTGTGGAGGTAGCAGGGAAATGACACCTTACATGGGGACCACAGAATGATGTTACCTGTGGTTCCGTATTGATGCCAGTGGAACCCCGTGGGATTGATGTAACCGGGTCAGGGTCTTAAGGGGCAGTTTCCTTCTCCCACTGCTGTGGGTCCTGCCTCAGGCCGGGCTGGTTTGTGCGTTGGTGCTGGTGGATGGGCCTGGAGCCCCACCCGTCGCCAGCAGAGGGCAGTGGTGCCACGCAGCTGGGGCTCCCTGCGGTAGGCTTCCCCGCACCTGGTCTCCTGCTTAGTTCCTGTGTCAAGTGCAGAGGTTGAATGAGCTCTAATAAAACGAGGTGGGTGAGTTGAAACTTGATGCTGTTCCTTTGCACTGGGCTTGGGTTGGATGTTCCTGACTGCTTCGTTTGGATACAGACCCTGCCCTCTGCCTGCAGGTGTCTGGTTGGTGCCCTGGCTGCAGCCCTTTGCCAACCCTTTCCCTCCCTTTCGCTCCGGCTGTCTCTTGTGTTACCTTTTCTTGTGCTAACGAGGAGGAAAGATCAAGTCTCAGAAGAGGGCGAAGCCTCTTTTGGGTCAGCCTTCTGGAGGGGGAGCCAGCACCTGCTGTGGCCGTTGGCGCGATGGGTTCAGCACCTTCCTCTCTCTTTCATTACAGCAGGTCCTCACTTCTCATCCTTGTCTCACGCTGTGGAGCCTGTGGTCCCTCTGAGGAGCAGGGCACTTTGTTCTTCTTGTTTAAAATATATTTTTTATAGAGACAGGGTCTGGCTATGTAGGCCAGGGTAGTCTTGAACTCCTGTCCTCAAGTGATCCTCCTGCCTTTGTGATTCTCCCAAAGTGCTGGGATTACAGGCCTGAGCCTTCATGCCTAGAAGGACACTTTGGAGTGCATTTTAGGGCAGATGACGAGTGCCACCTCGTGGTGGCATCCTCCTGTCCGCGGCGTCATCCTGGCCGTGGCAGGTTCTGCCGGGGAGCGGGAGGCCGTCAGCTGGGTGAAGGGTGGGGGCCATGGGAGTGATAACCTGGGGTGGGGGCGTACGTTTCTTGAGGGGGAATTGGGAAGTGTCCTCAATGTCTGCTGCTTCCCGGTCATGCTGCCATGGTCTTCAGGAGGGCAGCCCTTCAGATGAGGAGAAGGTTTCAGACGTGTGAGAGAAAACTGCAGACGTGTTTCCCGGAGCCTGTGCTCTGCCCAGGTGATGTCTGTTTTCTTCAGGCCTCCCGTCAACCTCCACATGAATGTGACAGATTCAGCAGTTTTCAGAAGTTAAGATATAATTCACATACCACAAGTAGTTCATCCTTCTAAGGGAAATAATTCTGTACTTCTTAGTATATTCACAAAGCTATGCACTTCAGGACACTGTCATCACCCTGGAAGAAACTGTGATCGTACCAAGCAGTCCCTCCCTCACCCTCCCCAGCCCCCGTAGCCGTGGATCCATGTTCTGTCCCTGTGGACTTGCTGGTTGTGGACATCTTACCTTGCCAGAGTCGTACGCCGCACGGCCTTCTGCGTCTGGCCTTCGCTGAGCCCGACGTGTCCAAGGTTCATCCGTGTTGAGGTGCTGTCAGTGCATCGTTCCCTTTATTCCTTAATCATGTGCCAGTGTATGGGTATTTTCTGCTGTTACAAATTATACCGTTAACAACTTTCATGTGCAAGTTTTTGTTTAAACTTAATGCTTTCAGGCTGGGTGTGGTGGCTCACGCCTGTAATCCCAGCACTTTGGGAGGCTGAGGCAGGCAGATTACTTGAGGTCAGGAGTTCGAGACCAGCCTGGCCAACATGGTGAAACCCCATCTCTACTAAAAATACAAAAAATAGCCGGGCATGGTGGTGCGGGCCTGTAATCCCAGCTACTCTGGAGGTTGATGCAGGAGAATTGCTTGAACCTGGGAGGCAGAGATTGAGTGAGCTGAGATCATGCCACCAGCCTGGGCGACAGAGCAAGACTCTGCCAGGAGAAAAAACAAAACAAACACAACTTAATGCTTTCAGTACCTTGGGTACATAGCACTAGGTTTTAATAAAATTTTAAGCAAAATTTGGAATGTTTCCATCTTTCTGAAGTCTTTAAGATTTTTCTGGTGGCGTACCTGCCGTGCTGATGAAATAGAGGACCTGCTCGTGCCAGGCATTTTTGGGCGTTGCAGGTACAGATGTGCCATCTGCGTCCCCAGGTGCCCCTCATTCTGGCCACGCTGGGGCAGTGTCCTCAATGTCTAAAGAGGATTCATTGCTGTCTAAAGAGGGTTCATTGCTGTCGTGGAGGTCAGGGCAGGCTGAGGCTGGCCTTGGAGGGTACGGGGGTGGAGGGGTAGGGCAGGGAGGATGCTGGTCTCAGATGTGCCCACGTTGGTCCATGGATCCTCAGGGAATGTGCATTTATGTTTTAGGCAATTCTGGTAAAGGTGGTGGATACACATGGTTAATTTGAAATTTAGGTGCAGTTGGATTCTTCATTTTTTTGCCTTGAGTCCCACTGAGGAAACGTGAAGAAGGGGAAGATGGCAGTGGCCAGCAGGGGGTTCCTGGGATTCCGGTAGCTTCACCCTCATGTTGTGATGCTGGGTGCATGGACAGCCTCCCACATGACCAAGGACGTGCTCTCAGGGCCCTAAGACCCCAGAAGAACGGGCCGCCAGCACCAAGAAGTATGACATGCGTGTGGAAGACCATGAGCCTTACCTGGCTGGTAGCATGGGGTGTGGTACCTGCCGCAGCTCTCTGACCCGTCGCAGCGGGAGGGGGTCCCTGCTGTGTGACTGGGACCACTGGACCCCAACCATCGCAGCGGGAGGGGGTCCCTGCCGTGTGACTAAGACCACTGGACCCCAACCATCGCAGCGGGAGGGGGTCCCTGCCGTGTGACTAAGACCACTGGACCCCAACCATCGCAGCGGGAGGGGGTCCCTGCTGTGTGACTAAGACCACTGGACCTGACCCATCGCAGCGGGAGGTGGTCCATGCTGTGACTAAGACCACTGGACCCCAACCATCGCAGTGGGAGGGGGTCCATGCTGTGACTGGGACCACCTGGCCTGAGGTTGGACCGGCGAACTGACAATGTTGGCACCTACATGTGTGTCAGGATCCATGTAGATACGTCCCCCGCACCTGTTTCTTGGACTGTCGTGTAAGCAGCTCTTCAGCTTCACAGGCTTCCTGATCATGTTCTGGGTGGGAAGAAGTACCCAGCCTGCCAGCCCGTGGGGCCAAAGCTGTGTCTTTACAATAATCTGCACCTGGAACCGTGGCGATCCCACCAAAGAACCTGTGGCTCACAAGATCTGAGGAGGCTTCCTGGGCTTCTCTGCCCTCTAACTAGGATTTCCTCATCCCTAGAAATTTAACCTTAATGAAATCCCTAATAAAACTCGGTGCTGTGGGGAAAACGTCTCAGGTCAGGAGAGCACACGGGAGGTCTAACAGGATGTGACTAGTGCTGTTGTTTCCAGTGGCTCTGCAGGGAAGGCTGTTAGCCCTGCCCCGAGCGTGGGTGCTGCTTTGGGAGGGGAGGCACATTTGATCTCTGTCCGGTCAGTGTCTGAGACCACCTTTGTCCAGTCGAAAATCTGCACTCTTGACGGGCTTCTGGGGGTCTCCTGCAGCTCTCATCAGCCTGGCCTGGGAGCCTCTCCTTCTCTCCCCTCCCCACCCCATGTTGTTGGGTCAGCAGGATACCCCAGCCTTGGGGCTGGAGCCAGCTGTGGCTGCCCAGGGACTTGTAGGCAGTTGAGGCACACCGGCTCCTGGCCAGGCTGGCTGTGGGAGAGGCAGCCTCCTGGTGAGGGGCTGTGGGCCACTGCGTTCAGGCTGCCTTGGAGGGCTCCACGGTGCATCCTGGCGGTGTTCCCTGGGCACAGGGCTCCGAGTCCTTCTTGGCTTGGGAAGGTCATGTGGCCACGTGTGTCTAGTTCTGCAGCTTCTTTGTCTGCGGGTTCGGTTCTTTACTTTTTTTTTTTTTTTTGATGATTTTGCTGGTTTTCTCTAGATTGTTCCCAAGTTTTCTGTTCCTCCATCGCAAGGTGGGAGGTGCGCGGTGCACAGCCTGGATGTGGAATACCCAAAGGGCGGGTGGGCGGGCCAGCTCGCTGCCCCTTTCCCCTGCCAGCTGCTGGGACAGGTGGAATTCCTGTAGCAAAATCAAGCCAGCCAGGAGTGGGGAAGGGCTTTTTACTTTGACATCTCCAAGTTCCACGTTGAGGTGGAGAGAAGTTCGTTTTTCCCCTTCCTCCCAAGGTGTGAAAAGGTTTTCTCAAAGGCGTAGGAAGCCGAGCCTTCTGTCACCCCCAGCATGTGCTGGCACAGAGTGAGGCGTGCTGTCCCTGCTGTTTGGTGCAGAGCACCCAGGCAGTTTGGCACCAGCACCTCACAGCTATGCAGAGATTTGCCCTCAGCGAGAGTGAGTAATTGTCTGACGCAGCCGGCTGAAATCCCTGGGAAGGGGATGAATGAAACTGCCGTGAAGCAACGCCTGGCAGGGCTGGGCTTCTGGCAGCTCCTGGGGCTGGCGTGTCCCTTCCAGAGCGTCTGAAGCCCTGGGCGGCTGCTGGAGAATCTCGAGTCTTTCCAGAGCCATGCGTGTTGTTTCCTTCTCTCTCTTTGAAGGGTCCGTTTGGTCTGATCCGGGTGGCCCCAGCAGGAGGAAGTCGTGCTGGGTGCTGAGCGGGCGGGAGGTTTCACCCTGGGCTTGGCAGAGCTGCAGGCAGAGGCCGGGTGCCCGCCGTGCATGATGAAACTCGCAGGCGAATTCTGCTTAGGGTTTCATCTGTTTCCTTTGATGCACTTGGCTTCATTGTCATCCACCTGTTCATTACTGTGGGCGAAACAGGTGAACTCTCAACAAGTACCGTCGAAACCAGGATCTGATCTTCATTTCCCTCGAAGCATAGTTCCCTTGCAGTGAGGGTTTTTAGCTCCTGTGGGAGGGAAGCTAGTGTTTGGCAATGTAACTTCCCTGGAAGGCCCCTGTACTCCAGCTCTAAAAACACCCTTTGGGTTAGTCCCACTTTAAGCATTAAGATTAATGCAACTTGAGGAAATTCAAGGAAGGAGAAAAACACATTAAAAATGGAAAATGGGCTGGGTGCGGTGGCTCATGCCTGTAATCCCAGCACTTTGGGAGGCCGAGGCAGGTGGATCACTTGAGGCCAGGAGTTTGATACCAGCCTGGCCAACGTGGTGAAACCCTGTCTCTACTAAAAATATAAAATATTAGTTGGGCTGATGGTGGGGCGCGCCTGTAATCCCAGCTACTTGGGAGGCTGGGAGAATCGCTTGAACCCGGGAGGCAGAGGTTACAGTGAGCCAAGATCGTGCCACTGCCCTCCAGCCTGGGCGACAGAGCAAGACTCCATCTAAAAAAAAAATTGACAAAAAGGAAAATGGCTGTCATTTGCATGTGTGACTCCGCTTGCTGATTGATAGTTGTGCTCTCTTGGTTGTGCGCTCTTTGATTGGAAGAGTGTTGACTGTATGGCGTGGGTTTCTCCCTGTGTGTTCTCACAATGGCTGGGAGGCGGCGGCAGGGCAGGGGACTCGGACTGTGAGTCGGGGCTGTTGACAATGGAAGTGGTAATAGGATACTCTTCCCCTTATCGGCTGTTAGGCTCGAGTGTCCCCTTCGCAGTGCGGTTTCTTTTTATTTTTATCATTGACAAAAGCACAACTCTTGTTAAAGGATAAAATAGTCACAAACAACAGCATTAAAAACCAAGAAAGCCAGAGAACACTGGCACCGTCAGCCTCACCCCCAGCTCCTGCTGGGCACTTGTGAAGAGAGGCACTGAAGCCACTCTGCTTTTTTATAGTTAATAAAAGCAGTCAGGTCTCCGAGTAGGAGTGGTTGTGGCCCAGAGTGCGTGGGCCGGGACCGGGGCTCGAGCCGCTGTGAGCTCTGCTGAGGCCCTTTGCTGACTCCGGCTCTCCTGTGACCCGAGGCAAGGGTGAGCACCAACGCCCGCCCCACCTGGGAGGGAAGGGGCAGGCCTCTCACTGGGAGGTTGGGGTGAGGCTAATTAGCACAGTCACAGTCTTTGAAGGTGAAAGAAGACAGCTGATTATCTAAAACGTTTCTCATTTAGGCTGTGATTTCTTTTCAGATTTGGAGAACAGCACCCTACTGTTCCATTCAGGCCAGAGGAAGATGACCACGTGGCCCTTTTTAGTTGTAGTGCTCTCTTGGGGCAAGGTTTTGGATGGAAGCAATGGGGCAGGAGCTGTCTGAATGTGGGTACTTTCCAGAGATCTTGCTCCTGTAGCGTTGGGGTGAAACGAGGTGCCCCAGGCCACACTGGTTCAGTTTCCTCGTGGCGTTAAGTAAAGACCTGGAGCAGCAGCTGACACTTGTTTCGCATTGCTCAGCATTTTATGTGGGGCGGGCACAGTGGTGTGAGTCTCACAGAAACCTGCGTGGTGAGCCGCACGCCTTTGTTCCTGTCAGCCCTGGCCCATCCCTGCCGAGGTGGCACGACCTGCTCTCACAGGCAGCCTGGCGCGGGGTCATGTGCTAGACGGGGAGGGGGCTGGGTGGGTCACCAGCCTTACCCCCCTCAGTTCTTAGTGAGGAACAGACAGGCAGAGAGCTGGATGGTGCGCCAGGCTGGGCTGGTGCTGAGTGGGCTAGAGCTGGGTGTCAGTGGCCCATGACCCAGTCATCCTGGCCTGTGGCCTCTGTGCAGGATGGGGTGCCCCTGCCCCTCACCTGCCCCGCCCTCACCCGTGCCCCAGTCATCGTGGCCTGTGGCCTCTGTGCAGGATGGGGTGCCCCTGCCCCCTTTCCTGCCCCGCCCTCACCCGTGCCCCAGTCATCCTGGCCTGTGGCCTCTGTGCAGGATGGGGTGCCCCTGCCCCTCACCTGCCCCGCCCTCACCCGGCTCACAGGCCCGCGATGCCTGACTGCCCACGCAGTCACCTTAGAGGCACCTTCCCTCTAAGGCAGATGTCCCTCAGGCTTTGGCCCTGGCTATTGATATCTCAGCTCTGATTCACCCTTGACCTTTATTTCCTGATTTCTGTCCTTGGCTCTCGAGCCCTCCTCCTGTGGACCTGTTGGGTACACGTGTGACGCTTCAGAACCCGCAAGTCCCAGGTCACACTTGTTGGACCGTCACTTTCCCCTCTCGGCCTGTTTACTCGGGAGCCCAGCAACAAACGGGAGCTTCTGTGCTGCTGTCCATGCATGTGGCCCAGGAGCCAGGCTCATCCCTGGGACACCGTGTTCCTCCCGCTGTCTGCTCACGCCCGTCTGTGTAGATGTGGCTCTAACATGTCTCTTTCCTGGTTCATTGCTCATCTGTTCTCACGTGGCTGTGCCGCCAGCCTGTCCTGGGGGTCCTCGTCCCAGCACGTGGCTCTATGCTTTATGTCATCCTGAGTCTGCCCTGCTCTGCCGCCTGGTCCAGATGGGAGCCATTTCCCTCTGAAATGTTCCCTCTGGAGGCGCTGGGCTCCCCGACTAGCCTCCTGCCTCTCCTGTGGCCGTCGGCTGCAGTAAAGGTGCTGGTAGAGGGTGTGAGCCTTCTGTTCATAGAGTGCCAGGCTCCGTCCCATGCTGCCTCTGTGCCCTTGATGCTGGCAGCACACCTGCTGTCCTGTGGCCTGGGTAAAGGGTGGCCTCGGAAGCCTGTGGCCTGGGTAAAGGGTGGCCTCATCTTGGCCTCAGAAACAGTAGGGCTCAGGCTGTGGCCCACGCCTGGGGCTCCCCAGCCCCGCCGTGTGTCCTGGTGTCTTTGCTTGGCTCGCCGGCCTCCGTGGGCTCCCCAGGCGGCAGGCGGCTCTCAGCCATGCTCTCCGTCCTCATGCTTTGTTTATGCCCTGGCAGAGCTGCTCAGGTGGCCAGCCCATGGGACCCCTGTGCACCCTGCTGCTCCCAGCGTATGTCAGCAGCGCCATCCGGGAGATGTGGCATCAGCACAGCCTTGTCCTTGTCTCTGCCCGTTCTTCCTTCCTTGCCTTTATGTGTCTCCTTTTTTCTCTTCCACACGGGGTCCACAGGGGATAGCCACATCCCCTGGCCTCTTGGTTGGTGGATCTTCCTCCTCCTGCTGGGCTCAGAGCTGTGCCACCCCCACCTGCACTGCAGAGAACCTCAGACCCCTCTCTGACTTGAGACGCTGGAGCCTTAGCCCCCTGCTTCCCAGGCCAGCGACCCTTCAGGTCCCTGCAAAGCCACTGCTTTTCGTGGTCTCTTCTGCTGCCGCTGAGCCCGTGGGCTGCTTGGTGGCTTGGGAGCTACATATAATTGTATTTTGTCTGGTTTGTTTTCAGGCTTTCTGTGGCGGGAACTGTGTCTCTTGCATCTTTTTTTTTTTTTTTTTTTTTTTTGAGACGGAGTCTCGCTCTGTCCCCCAGGCTGGAGTGCAGTGGTGCCATCTCGGCTCACTGCATGCTCCACCTCCCGGGTTCACATCATTCTCCTGCCTCATTCTCCCAAGTAGCTGGGACTACGGGCGCCCTCCACCAGGCCCGGCTAATTTTTTTTGTATTTTAGTAGAGATGGGGTTTCACTGTGTTAGCCAGGATGATCTTGATCTCCTGACCTCGTAATCTGCCTGCCTCGGCCTCCCAAAGTGCTGGGATTACAGGCGTGAGCCACTGTGCCCGGCTGTCTCTTGCATCTTTTATGTATCAGTACGTTGGGCAAATGGGAGATGCATGATGGGTGTTTTTTGGTTAATTGAGAAATGGTTAATTTTATGTAAAAGCATAAATAGTGATAACAGAACTATATTTGGGAGGGACTAGACTTCTAAAATTGGGTTCTGTCTGTAAGGCTAATCTTCCCTTTCCCTTTTCTTCATCTTTCCTGCTCACAGGTTTTCTTTTGATATTGTGGAGATTGCTGTGTGTGACTGCGTTTTTGCTGCTGTTAGAAGTTCATTCTTTTTTTCTTTATGAGACAGAGTCTCTGTCACCTGGGCTGGCGTGCAGTGGCACGATCTTGGCTCACTGCAACCTCTGCCTCCTGGGTACAAGCAATTCTCGTGCCTCAGCCTCCTGAATAGCTGGGACTACAGGTGCGTGCCATTATGCCTGGCTACTTTTGTATTTTTAGTGGAGATGGGGTTTCACTATGTTGGCCAGGCTGGTCTCGGACTCCTGACCTCTGGCGACCCACCCATCTTGGGCTCCCAAAGTGCTAAGATTACAGGTGTGAGCCACCATGCTAGGCCCTAGAAATTGATTCTAATCCTTTTAGATCTTGTAGGTTTCCTGTGTTTGAAATTCTTAAATTAACAGGGAATTTTTTTTTTTTTTTTTTTTTTTTTTTGAGACAGAGTCTTGCTTTGTCATCCAGGCTGGAGTGTAGTGGCACAATATTGGCTCACTGCAACCTCTGCCTCTGGGGTTCAAGCGATTCTCCTGCCTCAGCCTCCCAAGTAGCTGGGATCACAGGTGCCGCCACCACACCCAGCTTATTGTATTTTTAGTACAGACGGGGTTTTGCCATGTTGGTCAGGCTGGTCTCAAACTCCTGACCTCAAGTGATCCGCCTGCCTCAGCCTCCCAAAGTGCTGGGATTACAAGCGTGAGCCACTGTGCCTGGCCATGGATCATTAACCTCTTTTCTAGCGTCTTACCTCTGGTGGTTCACGATTAATAAAGGGCTTTTGCGAGCTTTTGTTCGGCCTTGGGAGGTGCGTGGGCTCCCTGCTCCTCTCTCCTGTGGAAACTGTTGCCTTTGGGTGAGGGGTGCACGCCGGAGGTGTCACACACACCTGAACGTGAGCGCAGTCACTGTCACGCAAAGCTGGGCTGTGCAGAATGAGCTTGGAATAGCAATCAGAAGGCTCGGTGATGGCGGATTGTTTAAACTGGAATACTGTAATGCTGCTGTCTGTTTACGGCTGTGAGGTCACTACGTGGGCTGCTGAGAGCATTTTAAAACGCTGAGTGAGTCATGAAATAGTCATGTGTCCCCTAACAGTGGGAGTTAGTCCTGAGAACTGCGTTGTTGGGCAGTGTCATTGTGTGAACACCGTAGCGTGCACTTAAAATAGATGGTGTGGCCTGCTGCACACCCAGGCTCGGTGGTGTGGCCTGCTGCACTCCCAGGCTCGGTGGTGTGGCCTGCTGCACTCCCAGGCTCGGTGGTGTGGCCTGCTGCACACACAGGCCGTGTGGTGTGGCCCTGCTGCTCCCAGGCCGCAAACTCGTACAGCACCTGACTGTGCTGAATACTGCAGGGAACTGTAACACAGTGGTGTTTGCACATCTAAGCACAGAAAAGGTACAGTAAAAATACACTATCAGTTGGGCGCGGTGGCTCACGCCTGCAATCCCAGCACTTTGGGAGGCCGAGGTGGGTGAATCACGAGGTCAAGAGATCGAGACCATCCTAGCCAACATGGGGAAACCCCATCTCTACTAAAAATACAAAAATTAGCTGGGCATGGTGGCGGGCACCTGTAGTCCCAGCAACTTGGGAAGCCAAGGCAGGAGAATTGCTTGAACCCGGGAGGCGGAGGTTGCAGTGAGCCAAGATTGTGTCACTGCACTCCAGCCTGGGCGACAGAGTGAGACTTCGTCTCCAAAAAAAAAAAAAAATTATATATATACACACACACATATATATACTCATATATATACATGTAAATACACATACATATGTAAAATCATTTTATGGGGCCCACTATCATCATGTGGTTCCTCATTGACCAGAATGTTCTATGATGTAGGACTATAGTGCGATACACTGTCATGAACAGATTGATAAATGAGGTGGAGGATGATGCCTGTGAATGACAGACGTAGGAACCACAATCGTCTTGTGTTCCAAGCTCTCTTTGAGGGCTGTGTTGCCTTGGTTTACAGATGAGGACATGGACTGAGGTCAGGGGCTGCCAGGTTGGTACTGGGGTGTGGAGCTGGGCCTTGTGTGGTCCCCACCTGCGAGCGAAGGCGATTAGTGTTTACCTTACAGTCCAAGGTTAGGTGAAAAATAACACCTTGTTCTTGAAAGATAAAAGCTAGATGTGACTATTTCGATCATTGAAGCATTTCTGTGTGAAATTACCTTTGTTTTTTGGTGGCAGTGGCACGATTGCGGCTCACTGCAACCTGCACCTCCTAGGCTCAAGTCATCCTCCCACCTCAGCCTCGTGAGTGGCTGGGATTACCTGTGCACGCCACCACGCCCGGCTAATTTTTGTAGTTTTTGTAGAGATGAGGTCTCGCCATGTTGTCCAGGCTGGTCTCGAACTCTTGGTCTCGAACTCTTGGGCTCAAACAGCCCTCCTGCCTCGGCCTCCCACAGCACTAGAATTCTAGGCATGAGCCACCACACCTGCCTGAAATTAGTTTTCATTTTGATATTTGTTTTCTTAAAATTCTTTATAATTTGCCAGAAATATATTTTGTCAGAAACAGTTATTTTTCACTCTGGGGTTCTGATTCTAATCAGTCATTTACTAATTCAGCAATTAAAATTTTCACTTGTCAATGCCTTTTTTCCTCTGAATGTATGGTGGTCCTGAGGGGGATGCATTGTGCTTGCTCCTGGGGGCGGCGGTGGTCTGGCCTGGCCCCACCTGCGCCACCTGGCCCCACCGTCGGGACAGGCTCTCTTGTTTCCGAGTGCTCTCCCGTCTAGGGCAACCACTGTTCTTTCTTGGGGTGGTGGTGGGGGCTCTCTGAGGTGCCCCTCGCTTTGGTTTTGGCAGGCCAGCAGATGCGCTGGGAGTTGGGATTTTTCTGGGCTCCAGCAGTGGTGTGGTGGGAAGGCTCCTTTCCTGCGCTGCTGCTGAGGGGAGCCTCGGGCGTACCGGTTCCTCCGTGAAGCCTTGTACGTGCTGCGAGGTGCAGCCCGGCGTGGGTTTCACTGCCCTCCAGGAAAGGCCTGGCCCTGGTGGGCTTACTGCAGCGCAGGCACGGACCTGGGGCTGTGCTCTCAAGGGATGCCAGCGGGAAAGGGTGGTTTTGGTGTTGAAGATCCTCTTCCGTGTCTGTCCTGTGGCCTGGGTGTGGCTTTGGACGTGGCTGCCCTCCGTGTGCTGGGCCTGTGGGGCACGGATGCGGCGGTTGTTTCCCAGGATACTGTTTCTTGGTGTGGAGGCAGGACTCCGGATGGCAGAAAGGGGAGCAGCCTCGCCCTCCTCGTCTGCGGAGTCGGCACGGTTACGTGGGGCCACAGGGTGACCTGCTGGCGTGGAGCTAGCGTGGTCTCGGCCTCTGCCTTGGTGCCGGCCGGCCCTCACAGCTTCTCAGAAGCCTGTGTTACCAGCGAGAGCCAAACCTGAGCTGCTGTGGTGTGGGGCCCTTCTCCCAGGGCCTCCCTCGGGTGGAGCTGCTTTTCTTGGCCTAGATTTGGCGGTGCCTGAAGGGAGCCTCAAACCAGCATCTCCTGCTTGGCAGCGGGCGAGCTTGCTCCTGAGTAGCTCGACAGCCTGTGATTTACTGGGCTTGGAGAACATGCCCCGGGGAGGGGAAGCTGGCTCGCACGTTGCAGAGAAGCCAGCTTGGGTGGGTAGCCATGGAAAGGTGGGGTGGGTTAGGATGATTGCTGAGAAACTCCTTTTGTTTGCACCTTGTGCTGTGCTGGTTTCTAGAACAACAAAAACAGACCTGGCGGTCATTCCTCGTTTACTGTGCCGTGGTGGTTTTCTCTAATGCCTGGTGTAATTGCCTCTGTCTAGTATATGCTTTTCAGCAGGTGGTTTTAAGTTGGTTCCCATTATGCTTCCATGAAAGTGGGCTGTGCCCCCCGTTTTATGGCCTAGCTCATGAGCACTCAAAGACCGTTGATGACTAGAATGCGCTCTCTCTGGCCGCGTCCTCCTGCCGACAGGTTCCCCATGCCGCCGCCACACTGATCACTGGCTGCTGCACACTTTCTCAGGCGAAGACAGCCTCACTTTTAAGTGAAATAAATGGGCCGGGCGCGGTGGCTCAAGCCTGTAATCCCAGCACTTTGGGAGGCCGAGACGGGCGGATCACGAGGTCAGGAGATCGAGACCATCCTGGCGAACACGGTGAAACCCCGACTCTACTAAAAAATACAAAAAACTAGCCGGGCGAGGTGGCGGCGCCTGTAGTCCCAGCTACTCGGGAGGCTGAGGCAGGAGAATGGCGAGAACCCGGGAGGTGGAGCTTGCAGTGAGCTGAGATCCAGCCACTGCACTCCAGCCTGGGCGGCAGAGCGAGACTCCGTCTCAAAAAAAAAAAAAAAAAAAAAAAGAAATAAATGGAAACAAAGCCCTGTCTTCATTGACTCGTTCCTCCCGTCGTCCCTTTTGCCCTCCTGAGCCCATGCCTGGGAAAGTGGGTAACTTTTGGGGCTTTTCTCTGTGTGTGCTGACTGCCTAGGAGGCTGCCTGTGCAATTCAGCTGGAAACTGTCCCCAGGGGAGAGAGAAGAGTGAGGAGAAAAATAACCTTTGACCTGTAAACGTGTGGGGTGCTTATGGGGTGATGGTTTCTCCCTTACTGCAGATGGTGGCTGGCCCTGGCCTTGGTGCTGTCTCCTGTGTGTGGCTGGGGACAGCGGAAGCCGGGCTGGGCCTTTCCAGGTGTGGGGCGTCCAGGCGAGTTACAAGAGACGCTGCTTGCTTTTGCGAGAACTCATCACCACTTGTATCTTAGTCTGCTGTTGAGAATGTTGTACTACACTTCGCAGGAATTTAGTAACTAAAGAATGTTCATGTGTGAGGGCACTCTAGGAATTCACCAGTGTCTTGGATTCTTTTTATTTAGTGAGAGAGACCAGATGACGTCTTAGCCCGTTGCCGAGTGACACAGGGGGACGTGTTACCCCGTTGTTGAGAGACACTGGAGAACATGGTAGCCTATTGTTGAGAGAGACCGGGGGACACGCTAGCCTGTTGTTGAGGGAGACCGGGGGACACGCTAGCCTGTTGTTGAGGGAGACCGGGGAACACGCTAGCCTGTTGTTGAGGGAGACCGGGGCACACGCTAGCCTGTTGTTGAGGGAGACCGGGGGACACGCCAGCCTGTTGTTGAGGGAGACCGGGGGACACGCCAGCCTGTTGTTGAGGGAGACCGGGGGACACGCCAGCCTGTTGTTGAGAGAGAACGGGGGACACGCCAGCCTGTTGCCGAGAGAGACTGGGGGACACGCCAGCCTGTTGTTGAGGGATACCAGGGGACACACTTGCCTGTTGTTTTAGGGAGACCGGGGGACATGGTAGCCTGTTGCTGAGAGCGGTTAGTTTTTTCCCAGATCTTCGTCCTGCATCGCTGCACAGCTGCTCTTCTGGTTTAGGTTCTGGCCTTTCCCGCTGGGGTTTTCCAGCAGCCTCTGTAGCGGTCTTCGTTGTTTTAGCGCTTCCTCGTTCATCCCCACGTTCTCCATCCCGCTGCCGTTGGAGTCGGGTCACATGGCCGCGGCTGCAGGTGATGCGGGGGTGCCCTTCGCCTACAGGACGAGATTTCAGCTGCTCCCAGGTTTACTGTTGTGGAACAACGAACCCCACAGCTGGTGGTGTCAGTGACAGCCGCACTCTTGCGTGGAACGACTCTGTGGCCTCGCAGGGTGGGGTGTAGGGGGTGGTTTGTTACTGCCCTTCGATGCCTGGGCCTCTGCTGAGAAGACCACATGGCAGGTGCCTGGAAGGGCTGGGTGCGGCGGAGGCCCTCAACTGAAGCTGGCCCTTCCTGCGTGGCAGTCGGCTTCCCGGAGGGAGTGTCTCGAGGGGCGGTGTCTGGAGAGAGCCTGAAAGAGGGTGCCGGGCTTCCGACCTGAGATGGGAGGTCACTGCCATTGCTCCTGCCTGCCTCTGTTGGTTGTGGCAGTTGGAAGCCTACCAAGGTTGGGGGTGAGGGACCCTTGATTGTCCATCTGGCAAACTGTTCCCCACGGATGTGGCCAGCTGGCCGCTGTGACAGCTTCCCTGTGAAGTTTCCTGTCTTCTTATCCCCCAGGCATGGTTAGGCTTCTTGTTGCACATTAGGTGGGCTTCAGGCCGTCAGCCCACCTCCCAGGGAATTTGAGTGTGTGCTGTGCCCTGCGACTGCCCCCGAACCCTGCCTCCCGTTGAGGGGAGCTCGCCTGTGCCCTACAGTTTCTGCTCAGCAAGTGTTTGCTGTGTAAACCAATGACTTAGGGTTAAAACACATACTAAGTTGGATACATCTGGATTGGTGTGAAGTAATTTAACTTTCAATTTTGTATTTCACACAAGCTAAAGATAGGGAAGAGTTCTTAAAGTGAAATGAGAACTCGTTTTGGGCAAACAAGGATCATCCCCATTCACTTGGTAGGGAACGTGTTACTATCTATTTCCCTAAAAAGAGAGGGGCTAAGTCTCTGACCGCCTTGGTGAATGTGTTATTCTGAGTGGCTCGGTGAGGTGGGTGCTACCACTGCCCCGTTTTACAGACGGGAATGGAATGCAGAGACCCTGCTCTGCTCCGCAGGTGTGCCTGGTTGTCTTCCTGGCTGTCTCCTTTCCGTTTTGCTCATAGGTGTGGGATCTGCTCCGCAGGTGTGACTGGTGGTCTGCGTGGCTTCGCTGCTGCTCTGCTCAGCGCTTAGGAGAGCCTCCCATCGGGCTCCGTGGAGAGAGTCTGAGTCCCCTCTCCTTTTAAGATGTTTCTATTCTACACTTAAGTAAGAGATCAGGCAGTTTACAGGGTTCTAATGCAAGGAAAAGGCGCCAGTATTTAGTGAAAGCCCCTTCACCTTGGCCGAGCAGCCCTGATGGGCGGCACCTGCTGCTTCGTTTTTCCGTGTGGTGGGCGACGGCGAGGACCCAGGCAGGGGTGGCGCGGTGTGTGGTGCAGATGGTCTGAGACAGATGCAGCTCTCACCTTGCCTGTGAGATTCTGTTTTCTGAAGGAAAGGAAATTCATTCGCTTTTTCTTAGAAGGGCTCAGCTCTAGGCTTCTTTGGTTACAGGGCTTGGATATTTATGTGAATCATCAGTTTTGTCCTCCAGACTTTAAAGCAGAAGGTAAAACCTCAGGTTGAGAATTCAGGAGGGCTAGAACCAGTGTTTGAGAGAAAATCTGATATTCCTGTTTGGTCTGATGGACTCCAGGTGTTGACGTCCGTGTGTGTGCGTCGTGGGGACCCGGCTGCCAGGTGTGTGTGTGAGACCCGGGCTGAACCGGTCGCCTTCTCATTTGTTGGTGAAGCATGAATGCAGATGGAAGCCTCTGTGTGAGGCGGTTTGGCTGCAACTTCACTCCTTTGTGTCTTTATTTATACACAGATGCTTTTAAAACCTACTGAGATGTCTTGTTTTTCCAGGCTAGGAGGGCCCTGAACTTAAACCCGGACGTGTTTTGTGATGCCGTGATGAGGGAGGGGTGGAGAGGCTGCAGCCTCCAAGAGGGGACTGGACTTACCATTGCATCCCTGTTTTCAGATGAACTTTTGGGAGATGATTTCACTAGACTCTTACTTACCACGTACAGAAAGCGTTTTCTTTGTTATTAGGTGGTGAGTGTTTAGAATAAAAATTCTGAAAGATGTGATGAATTGTTTTTACAATTTGTGTTTTAAACTTGTATTTGTAACATTAAAAGACTTTTTTTTTTTTTTTTTTTTTTTTTTAGGCACAAATATTTAAACATGGAAAACGTGAAGACTGCTTGCCCTATGGTAAGGTTTTTTTTTTTTATTTTTTTATTTATTTTTATTTTTATTTTTTTGAGGCAGAGTCTCCCTCTGTCGTCCAGGCTGGAGTGCAGTGGCCAGATCTCAGCTCACTGCAAGCTCCGCCTCCCGGGTTTAGGCCATTCTCCCGGCTCAGCCTCCCGAGTAGCTGGGAGTACAGGCGCCCGCCACCTCGCCCGGCTAGTTTTTGTATATTTTTTAGTAGAGACGGGGTTTCACTGTGTTAGCCAGGATGGTCTCCATCTCCTGACCTCGTGATCCGCCCGTCTCGGCCTCCCAAAGTGCTGGGATTACAGGCGTGAGCCACCGCGCCCGCCGGTAAGGTTTATTTTTAAGAGAAGGTATCTTTGTGATGTGAGTTTGCTCATATACAGTCAGGAGTCTCTCCTTCACGTTTTCTTCATAGGTATAGGAACTGTACGTTGCTATGTTTGGACACTGTCTATCATTCTTTCTTTTGTTGTGGGTTTTAGTAACTGGCCTTTTTTTTTTTTTTTTTTTTTGAGACTGAGTCTCTCTCTGTTGCCCAGGCTGGAGTGCAGTGGCACAATCTCGGCTCACTGCAGCCTCCGCCTCCTGGGTTCAAGCAATTCTCCTGCCTCAGCCTCCTGAGTAGCTGGGACTACAGGCGCCTGCTACCACACCCTGCTAATTTTTTGCATTTTTAGTAGAGACGGTGTTTTACCATGTTAGCCAGGATGGTCTCGATCTCCTGACCTTGTGATCCGCCCACCTCAGACTCCCAAAGTTCTGGGATTACAGACATGAGCCACTGCGCCCGGCCTAATTTTTGTATTTTTAATAGAGATGGCGTTTCACCATGTTGGCCAAGCTGGTCTTGAACTCCTGACCTAGTGATCTGCCTGCTTCGGCCTCCCAAAGTGCTGAGATTACAGGCGTCATAACTGGACTTTTCGTCACTTTCCTAGTCCTTTCATAAAGAGGGATTGCTGCTCCCTCCCTCGTGAGGGAGGTCTGGGCAAAGCCTGTGTTATGATCGGAGGTTGGACCTGGCTTTTGGGGCCCGGTAGCAGCCATGTTCCTCTGATAGCCACAGCCACCACCTCTTTTGCCTTCTTCCTAATTCTCTTAATGTATTCTTTTTGAGACTGGGTCTTACTGTGTCTCCCAGGCTGGAGTACCGTGGCATGACACAGCTTGCTGCAGCCTCGACCTCCTGTGCTGAAGCCATCGTCCCACCTCAGCCTCCTGAGTGGCTGGGACTACAGGCGAGCTTTACCATGCCCGACTAATTTGTGTATTTTTTGTAGCAGTGGGGTCTTGCCGTGTTGTCCAGGCTGGTCTTGAGCTCCTGGGCTCAAGTGATCTGCCCTGCCTTGGCCTCCCAAAGTGCTGGGCTTAAAGGTATGAGCTGCCACGTATGGCCCAATTCTGTTAATTTTAGATTGAACCTCGATTTCTGAAAATAAGGGCAGTGTTCCTCTCCATGCAGAGGTTTGCCATCTGGAGAAAGAAACTTCTTAGAGCCTTTGTGTTTTAGAAGCTACTGAATATCAGATTTGAGTAACTTTCTTTTTTTCAAAGTTTTTCATTATGGAAAATTTGAAACATGTATAAAGAAGAGAGAGTGGTGCATACGCCCCGTGTCCCTCTCAGGAGTGTGCGAGTTCTCACGTGCGGCCCGTTTCATCCCTGCACCTTGCAGGAGGGACACGCAGTGCCATCTCACCTGCGTGTGCTTCCATGTATGTCTCTGGAAGGTGGGGCCCTTAATGTCCTCACCACACCTGAAAACGCAGCAGCAGTGCCAGGCCCTGCTGGCGGGAGGAGCGTCCTTGGTGGCGTGAACACAGACCTCCTCCCTCTTGGGCTGTCGTGCTTGTCACCCTCGCTTGTCCTGCCCACTGTCGGAGCCTTCTGAGAAGTGACTCAGATGCTCTTACAGCTGACCTGGTTTTATAGGCGAGCATTGTGAGTTAAACAGTACCTCTGCCCGAGGTCATGGCGCCCACCTAAAACTGGTGAATGTTCACTTTCTGTCATTTCCCAGCCTCCAGGCAGAGCTTCCCGCAGGGTCCTGCAGCTCCAGCTCCCATCCCCCTGCCCTGTCCCCACCCCACTGCCCCTTTCTCCATCTCCTTGTCTTCCATCACCTCACCTAACTCTCAGCTCTGTCTTCAGCTGCTTTTCTCCTCTCCCTTGTCAGCTGGTTGCAGTCTTGTCCATTTCACCTCCAGCCCATCTCTGAAGCCGCCATGCACGTCCACCCCAGCCTTTGTCTGTCCCGGGAATGTTGTCCTCCTGGCCTCAGCTTGCCCCCACAGCCTCCCGGGTGTCTCCTGCTCGCAGGCTCTGCCTGTCCTGCTGTGCCCAGCGCTGCCTTGAGCCTCCCCTTGGCTCAGCCTCTTGTCCTGCTATTGTTGTTGCTGCATGACACCGAGTGATTCCCCCTGAAAAACAGAGCAAGCCACAGGAACCTGTGTGCTCTCCCTAGCCGCAGTGTGCCCTGTGGCATGTGTGTTCTCCCCAGCCGCAGTGTGCCCTGTGGCCTGTGTGTTCTCCCCAGCCACAGCGTGCCCATGGCCTGTGTGTTCTCCCCAGCCGCAGCGTGCCCATGGCCTGTGTGTTCTCCCCAGCCGCAGCGTGCCCATGGCCTGTGTGTTCTCCCCAGCCGCAGCGTGCCCATGGCCTGTGTGTTCTCCCCAGCCGCAGCGTGCCCATGGCCTGTGTGTTCTCCCCAGCCGCAGCGTGCCCATGGCCTGTGTGTTCTCCCCAGCCGCAGCGTGCCCATGGCCTGTGTGTTCTCCCCAGCCGCAGCGTGCCCATGGCCTGTGTGTTCTCCCCAGCCGCAGCGTGCCCATGGCCTGTGTGTTCTCCCCAGCCGCAGCGTGCCCATGGCCTGTGTGTTCTCCCCAGCCGCAGCGTGCCCATGGCCTGTGTGTTCTCCCCAGCCGCAGCGTGCCCATGGCCTGTGTGTTCTCCCCAGCCGCAGCGTGCCCGTGGCCTGTGTGTTCTCCCCAGCCGCAGCGTGCCCGTGGCCTGTGTGTTCTCCCCAGCTGCAGTGTGCCCGTGGCCTGTGTGGTCTCTGTGGCTGCAGTGTGCCCGTGGCCGGTTGGGCCTTTGTGTGTGCTGCCCCGCTTCAGGTTGGCTCCTGCTCTCCTGACCTCCACTGCTGTTGCTTTACAGCAAGGAAGTTGAGTAGGTTCAACTCTAGCAGCTCTTGGTTCACAATTTGGGATGATGGGGTCTCGGTGATGTCTCCTGCCTCGAGGCCCCTGTGGAGCCGGCTGTTGGCTTCAGGGACACAGGTGGTGCAGTCAGAAGATGCCTGCAACCCTCCCCATGCTGAGTCCGGCTCTTGTTTGCAGCTGCCACCGTCCTCAGGTGCCTCGATGACTGCAAACTCCCCGAGAGCAACCAGACCCTGCTGCGGAAGCTGGGGGTGAAGCTCGTGCAGCGACTGGGGCTGACCTTCCTGAAGCCGAGGGTGGCGGCATGGAGGTAGGCACCGTGAGGGCGGCGCCTGGGGAAGGGTGCTGTGGGGGGCAGGTGCCATTGATGGGGGTGCAGGTGCTGTTGGGGCAGGTGCTGTGGGGAGGCAGGTGCCCTGTTGTGGGGTGGGGAGGCAGGTGCCGTGGTTCTGGACACAGTCGGGGGCACTGTCTGGCCGGTGCTGTGGCTTCCGGGTCCAGTGGTGATGACAGAGAAGGCGCGTTAGTAACAAGTGTTTTCTGCTTTCATTCATTTCTTTAATCCCAGAAGTGTTTCTGATTTTGAGAGGAATGGTTTTCTTTTGGTTATTTTCTGACTGCATCTCCCAGTTGGAGGAACTGCAGCTGGCGTGACAGGAGGGCGGCGTGCGCCTCGTGTGGCTCGGAGTCGGCGCAGCCTCCCTGGTGTGGTGGCGTGTGCGCGTCGTGTCGCTCAGAGTCGGCGCGGCCTCCCTGGTGTGGTGGCGTGTGCGCGTCGCATCGCTCAGAGGCGGTGCGGCCTCCCTGGTGTGGTGGCGTGTGCGCGTCGTGTCGCTCAGAGGCGGCGCGGCCTCCCTGATGTGGACGCGCTGTGGGGAAAGCTGCATCTGATCCGTGATGAGTCTGAGTGACAGGCTCCCTTTCAGAGACTGTCGGAGAAGGTGCAGCCGTCTTTCTTGCTGCAGTGTTGGCGGCTGGTCTCTCAGTGCTGCTGTGGGGAATGTTCAGTGCTGTACCAGGCAGAGTTTTCCGGAGAAGCAGCCCACAGGATGTGTGCATCGGCGAGGCTGTGAGCTGGAGACCAGGAGAGCTCATGGTGGTTCTTGGCCAAAGACCTCAGGGTGGAGACCCAGGAAGAGCTGATTGGTTTTAGTCTGAAGACAGAACAAGGCCAGCTGAGAGATCACCAGGCAGGAGGGCTTCCCTCGTCCTCGGGGAGGGCCGGCCTTTTGTTCTGCTGGGGCCTTCCGCTGGCTGAACAAGGCCCCCTGCCTGACTTTATCTACAGATTCACATGCTTTGCTCGTCCAGAGCCCCTCACATAATAAGCACTAGAAGCAGGTGTGATGAAATAGCGGGGCGCCCCATGGCCCAGTCAGCTTGACATGTAAAGTTAAGCATCACAAGCACTGAAGTGTTGATAGGGAAAATAATCCAGAATTCCTAGTTCTCTCGATAATGATGTACGTGTTGCTACATACATTTCATGTAATTCTAACGTGGCTGAGTTTTAGTTCCTGTTCTTGTGTTTATTTTTCTCTTCCATCTTCCTGTACGTTTCCTTTTTCTTATGTATTTCTAACTTGTTTCCATTTTTATCTCCTCGGTTGGATTTTCATGGTCTCTTTTAGTACCATTCTTTTCTTGATTACCTTCTGTTAAAGAGGATGGACTTACGCTCTGGGGGCTGTTAGATTCCTGGTTCTTCTCACTCTTCCTGCCCAGCCTTGGCTTGAGGCTTTGTTAGGGTGGGTCTGTCTCAGCTCTTTTCCTCCAGGGATGGGTCTTTCCTCCACAGCAGGGTCCTTGCTTTAAGTCTGTAGCCTCTCAGGGTCTTCGGTGGAAGTCACGGCTTTCCCTCCCGTCCTGCTGGGCCCTCTGAGGGTTGCACAGTCTCCAAGTTCTCTGCAGCACTCGGCCTCCCAGCTATTCTCTGACAGGTGCGTCTGAGTCTCGCGTTGTGCTTCCTCATCTTGGGGTGCCCAGGGATCCACGGGAATTTGGGGGCAGAGTTTTGGGGCCCTTTCTCAGCAGCTCTCTTCTCCTCTCCTCTCCCCCAAATATGAACCCTCCACCCAGTGAGACTGCTGCTCCCTGGGCCGTTTCCCTGGTACAGTTTAGAAAGTACCCCTGCGGGGAGGAGGTGGAGGTGGTGCACCTGCAGCTTTCCCTCGCTGGGGATTGTTGCCCTACCTTGGTTGCCATCACCTGCCGGCCAACAGTGGCTTTACGCCTTCTGTCCGAGTCTCACCATTGTTGAGGTCAGGAGGGCACGTACGGAAGCAGCCTGAGGTCATTGTCTTTGTGGTGCTATCTGATCTTTGTGAGGTGGCTGCGCTGCGCACTTCCATGAGGAGAGTGGCGGCTGCGGTGCACGTGCCTGTGGGGCGTTAGGGGAGACTGGGGTCTGGGGTGTGCACCTGCCTGTGGCACATTAGGGGAGACTGAGGGCCGGGGTGTGCTTGCCTGTGGGGCGTTAGGGGAGACTGAGGGCCGGGGTGTGCCTGCCCGTGGGGCGTTAGGGGAGAGTGAGGGCTGGGGTGTGCCTGCCCATGAGGCATTAGGGGAGAGTGGGGGCCAAGGTGTACCTTGGAGTTTAGGGGAGACAAGGGGCTGGGGTGTGCCTGCCTGTGGGGTGTTAGGGGAGACTGGGCCCGGGGTGTGCACCTGCCTGTGGGGCGTTAGGGGAGAGTGGGGGCCGGGGTGTGCCTCCTCGTGAGGCATTAGGCGTCTTGCTGGGTGCCTGACGGTCTCCGCCACAGTCTTATGATGGCTGATGATACTCTGTTCATCCTAGTTACCCTACATAACAGTGTACCCTTAAATTTAGTAGCTTGAACAGTGCACTTTTTCCTCACAGTTTCAGTGGGTCTGGAATCTGGATGTGGCTCAGCCAGGTCCCCAGCCAGGGTCTCTCCTGAGGCTTTGTGAAGGTGCCAGCCTGGCCACTGCCATCTCAAGGCCTGCGTCGGGGGCTTCTGCTTCCATGCTCCTCAAGGGTTCCGTCGGGACCCGGCGCCTTGTGCGCTGTTGGCGGGGACCCCTTTGAAGTCCTTACCACATGGGCCCCTCCGCAGGGCAGCACACACCGTGGCAGCTGGCTTCGTTGGAGGCTGAGAGGCGGGGGGAAACCGCGGCTGTTTGAAAGGTGGCAACTCTCGCCAGACTCTGCGTATTCTCTTCTTTGGGAGGGAATCATTGGGCCCATGCCACACCCTGTGTGAGAGGAACGCCAGGAGGTGGGGGTCACGAGGCCATCTTGGAAACCCGCACTCTCCTTGTTTCCTAGACTTGGAAACTGAGTGCCAGAGAGCTGGAGCTAGGATGAGTCATTTGAGGCAGGTTGATGGTGTCACCATCAGTGTGTGAGTTCTGGTTCTGCCTCCGAAGCCCAAGTTGTTTGTCCTCTGCAAAGCTGTCTCAGGCTACAGCCACAGCAGCTGCCCTGAACTCTCACTGGACACCTTTTCTGCATGAGACCCAGTAAGCGGGACCCACAGCCAGGCCACCTGCCCTGCGCTCACCCTTGGCAGGAGGGGCCCTTGCTCAGTGCGGGGCTGGGCTGCACTCCAAGCACATACTCTCACCGCTCCTCACACAGCTTCTGAGTAGGTCTGTGTTCCCATTTTATAGCGGGGGAAGTGGAGGCGTGGAGTGGCTCAGGAGCTGTGCAGACTCACACAGCAAGCAGGCGTAGAGCAGGCCTGACCAGGAGCCGGGTCCCGGGGCCTGTGCCGTGGGCCCCGTCGGGGATGACGATGCAGGTGCCCACGTGGGTGTGAAGAGGGCTACACGTTGCTGCCTTTTGAGGGGCATTCGGGAGGCAGGATCTGTAGGAACTGGTGACGGGTGAGACGCAGCTCCTGGCGATGAAGGGGACATGCGTGGCCTGGGCGGTGGCAGTGGTGGCTGTTCAGGAAGCAGAGGGTCCCGGAGGCCGGGTGCTTCCCCGGGGAAGGTGCTGGTCCTGTCGTCTGTGTACCCATCATCATGCCTTCTCTCCTGACTTTCCATAATCAAAACTGGACAGCAGGTGAGGACGCTGTGGAATCGCGGCGTGCATCGTGGCTCACACCAGGGTCGTCCTGGCAGTTTGTGCTGATGGCGGTGCCTCCGGGTTTCCCCTTCTTATCCGGTCTCTGCAAAGTGCGTGGAATTTTCACAGGCATCCTTTAAGATTCAGTGACAGTAAATGATTGATTTCAGTCTTCAGGATGCTGTGAGCTGCAAAGCCGATCTGAGGATGCTTTGTTTGCACAGGTATCAGCGTGGCTGCCGATCCTTGGCTGCAAATCTGCAGCTTCTCGCTCAGGGCCAGAGCGAGCAGAAGCCGCTCATCCCGACCGAGGATGCCGACGAAGATGACGACGTCCCAGAGGGCGTGGAGAGCGTGATAGGTGCGTGGGGTCTAAGCGGCGGCCTCTGCTCTTGGGCGTCGTCAGGCCAATTCCCCTCCACTCCAGGACCACACTTCCTTCTTCCCTTCCTGGTGCCAGCACTGTCTGGCCACCGGTTCCCTTTGGCCAGTGCATGGTCACTGCCTGTCCTCTGGCTCCTGAACCCAGGCCTGTCCCTGCCTGTGGACAGTCTCTTCCTGTGTGCCATAGAAGCCCTTTTTCCCACCGCCTCCCTATCTTCCTGACCTGGGCAGCTGGGCGTGTCCTCAGGAAACAGTTCTCCCAGGAAATTGAGTTGGGGTCCCTGGGCTCAGGTCTCTGGCTCCTTGGCCCCTAAACCCTGCTCAGTTCCTTACCTCAGGAGCCGTTTCAAACTCCCTTAAACCACATTACACCTTGCAGGGGTCTCCATCCACGGCCCTTTTCTCCTCCTGTGGGGTCTCCTGCTGCACAGAGACAGCTAGAGCTGTCAGCGGAGCCCCTCACGGCGGCCATCCTGGGACTGGCTGCTGTCCACACACTGTCCTGCCCTCCTGCTGCGGGTTGGATGAGGTCTTCCCTGGACCCAGGCAGGGCCTCATGTCCCCTCCCTGTGAGGCCCCCATCCTCCCAGTGTCCCCAGCTTCCTGATGGGCGGGCGGGGCCGCGCTGCCTGTGCTGTGCCGCCCTCTGCTCACATCCCCTCCGCTCCCTCCAGGGCCGGTTTCTGCCCAGAGTCATCTGCACCCCACCTCGACCGTGACCATCAGGGCGCCTGCGGCGCCGTTGCCAGCCCCGAGCCAGCATGCACTCTGGCCCTTCCCTTGACCTTTGCTTCTCAGAGCCCTCCCTGGTTGCGTGGTAGGCGCCGGCATCTGTGCTGGGCGGCTCCAGGTCCCGGGCGGGGTCCTGGGTCTGCCCTTTCCCCGTGTCCGCCACCTGCCCCAGGCTCATTCCTGTCTCCCACCCCCTGCGGGCAGTCCCCTCTGCCTGCATTCCAGCTGCTGTGCTGGCTCCAGACTGTCCCTCCACCCTCCCCTGTGGTCACTCAGCGAGCCTCTCCTTCCGGGGCTTCCCAGGGCTGCTTGGTGCCCTCGGGCTGAGGCTTCACCCCGGCTGGGGCTTGCAGGGCCCTCACCGTGTGACCCAGCCCCTCCCCGCGTCCTCTGGGCTTCTGTGTGGTTCTTAAAAGTCCGGCCAAGGCCTGGTCCCTGGGAGAGACGTCTTTGTGCAGCCGCTGGCCAGGGCTTTTCTCTGGAAGCTTCCCAGCCCCCTTCGGTCGCCCCCGAGCTGTGGGCCCTTCCCCTGGCCTGGGTGGGGCCCTTGATGTTGGCCTTCACCTGGGGGCAGGCAGGCAGCTGCTCCCTGTCGCCTGCTTTGATGGGGTAGATCTGTTTCTTAGGAACAGAGGACTTAGGAATTTGGCTGTATGTGGTTATTTGAGAAGGGAGAGAAGGAAATGTTCTTTTCCTGTCATTACAATTAGTATTGTTAATGTAGTTCCCTTCATCGTATGCACTGAGTAGCTTATAGGATGGGTCACCTTGAGGCTGGGAAACTAGGAACTTGGTGTGGACTCTGTCGTGCATCACCACCTTCTTCCTACAGAGCAGCTGCTGGTCGGACTGAAGGACAAGGACACTGTTGTGCGGTGGTCTGCAGCCAAAGGGTAGGTGTCCGCGGCCACAGAAGCACCCTGGGGAGTGGACCAGCCTCTCAAGTGCGACTCAACAGCTACAAATACCCGACAACTTTGGAGTGGCAGCGTGGCCCCTCCGCGGCCCCCTCCAACTTAACGTGTGTTACTTCATGGCGTGAAGATGGTTCCCGAGGTGGAGCTTTAGGCTCCTCCGTCCTCTTGCCTCTGGCTGGCCCTGCCGGGTCACGAGCAGACCAGGTTTACCTGTTTATCTTCAAAATGTTCCCTTGTTTTTCCACATCCTCCTCACTGTGCCCCCCTACCTGTTGTTCCCCACAGATGGGGGTCACGGCTTCTACAGTGATGGTGCTCAGGGAAGAGCCCTCTTTTGTGGGGTGAGCGAGGTGCCAGCCCCTCACTCACCCCTCACTAGCACCTGTCATACCAGTGGGAGCCGACACACACCCTGCATCCCGGGCCTCAGTGGAGGTCGTGGGGCACATCTAGTAGGGCCTGGCCTTGAGCACAGCAGGTGGAGCCCTGGCCTGGAGGAGCTGGTGGCCCTGTGGGCTTGGGCTGTGCAGGGACAGTGATATACGTGAAGAAGGTGCTGAGGTGTTGGAGGTCCCTTCTGTGGAGGGGATGAGGCAGGTGCAAGGGCTGGCAGGTGCTGGGGGGCAGAGAGGCCCCTGCTGTAGAGGGGATGAGGCAGGTGCAGGGACTGGCAGGTGCTGAGGTGTCAGGGAGGTCCCTGCTGTGGAGGGGATGAGGCAGAGGCAGGGGCCAGCAGGTGCTGGGGGATGAGGCAGGTAGAGGGGCCAGCAGATGCTGGGGGATGGGGAGGCTGGTTTTTGCCCTTGCTCTCCTGTGCATCTATGCTGGGTCAGTCCATACGATGAGCTCTAGGAGGAGCTCCACAGGGCTGCAGGGGCTCATATAGGCCTTTGTGTTGCTGTTCACGGGGGATGGCTTCTCAGCCCGGAGCCTTGTCTGGTTGAATGTGATAGGCCCATGCACTGAGAGGCTGGGCAAGCCTTCCCAGGGTCCTTCCTGGAGGCCTCTGGCCAGGACCTTCCCCGCGGGGCCATCTCCAGGGACTTGGACCCTGTGAGCCAGCCCCAGGCGGCCTCCCTGTGGGGCCGTGAGCCCATCTCACCTGGCCTGAGGGGAACCTGCGCAGTCAGTATTTGGGGCGGCACAGAGGAAGCCCTGCTCCAGTAGGGAGGGTCAAGGGGAAGCCCTCAGCTTTTGCCTGCTGCCTCGCTGCCCTCAGCCGTCACTGGTGGCCTGCGGTGTCCGCGTCACGGTGGTACATGGTGACCTGCCCCGTGCTCCGTGTGCTCACTCGTCCCTTTTGAATCTGGCTGGCTTCAGACGTGTGCAGGCTGCTTTACCCTTCGGCGTATTTTACCACGGGGGCTCCGAGCAGGGTGTAGGCTTTCCTGGAGTCGGCCCTCCTCTCCTGGTCTCTGGAGGAAAGGCTTTTGTTCAGGACGTTCACACGTGTCACGCACGCCCTTGGCGACAGGCTGGTGCCCCTGACGGATTGCTGCGTTTCTCTTTCAGCATCGGTAGGATGGCTGGCAGGCTTCCCAAAGCCCTGGCGGATGATGTGGTCGGGTCTGTGCTGGACTGCTTCAGGTATGTGAGAAGAGCCGGGGAGGTGTGTGGGCCTGACCCTGAGTTGAGAAGCCCTGGCTTTCTTTATACCCTTTCATGCTTTATTTTCATTGAGCTGTTTGTCAGACTCCAGAAGCTCTTTTTTCCCCCTTTTGAAGTTAAACTTGAGAACTCTTGTTATTTCTGGTATGTTACTTTTATCAACGCCTTTCTATTTAAAAACCTTAAGGGAAAGAGAGTCAGTTTAGACATATACCCAGGTAGATGTTTGTTCTGAAAGGAAAAGCTCTATTGAGTGAGTTGGGGCTGCTCCAAGAGCTTTCTGTGGGAGGTTCGGGTCTGCCCCTCACCTGCCCGTTAGCCACGTGTATCACTCAGACCTTGCAGTGAGGCTGGTGTGGCCAAGGCCTGAGTTCAAAGTTGAATTTCATTTTAATGAAATGTGAGGCTTTGGGAGGCCAAAGTGGGAGGACTACTTGAGCCAATGAATTCGAGACCAGCCTGGGCAACGAAGCGAAACCCCATCTCTACAAAGAGTTAAAAAATTAGTTAAATGTGGTCCCAGCTACTTGGGAGGCTGAGGTGGGAGGATCACTTGAGGCCAGGAGTTTGAGGCTTCAGTGAGTCATGATGATGCCACTGCTCCAGACTGGGCAACAGACTGAGACCCGGTCTCAGAACAAAACTGAATTTAGACAGCCACATGTGCTGTGCTGCATTTGTCTTGTCAGCCTTCAGGGAGTTGAGCCTTGCGGCCGTATGGCTTGTGGGTGGTAGAGGTGTGGGCTGGAATGTGCAGGTGGCAGGGCCTGGGGTTTCAGCCTGGGGCCTGCAGACCAGCCCTGGTGTGGTCACACATATGAGGCATCGATCTGTGACCTCCCCAGGGATTCTTCCTTTTGCTTGTGTAAATGTCTCTCCCAGTTTTGGAAGCAGAGGACTGAGAACAGGCGTCCAGTTTGCTCAGGACTCCACTTTTGCTTGTGTAAATGTCTCTCCCAGTTTCAGAAGCGGAGGGTGGAGGGCAGGCGTCCGGCTTGCTCAGGACCCCGGGCGTAATGTCTCCCAGTTTCAGAAGCGGAGGGTGGAGGGCAGGCGTCCGGCTTGCTCAGGACCCCGGGCGTAATGTTGCTCTGCATTAGCCCGGACACCGTGGAGAAAGCTGTCTGTCAGCACTTTGGAGGCTCCAGTTCGTGCTGCCTGTGAGTCACCAGGGACAGCTCCGGCAGCTGTCCACAAAGTCTTGTTTTCCTTCTGGAGCAGGTTTCTTGTGCACTTAGCCTCCAGCCTGCTCAGTGACAATTTCAGGAGCACAGGAAACAATGTGTCAGATATGGGTCATGTTTTTCAGAGCAGTGAGCACTCGTGAGAAATGTTCTTCCAGTGGAAACGTTCCTAGCAGAAGCACGTTCTTTATTGTAACCGCTTGATGGGAGGCGGGGTTGAGGGTGCTCCGAGCTTGGCTTCTCCATAGGACGAGACCTCCAGCCTCGTTCCAGTGTGTCCCTGGAGCTCCAGCCTCGTTTCAGGTGTGTCCCTGGAGCTCCTTTCTGGTGGTTGTGGTGGGCGTACGTCCTCCTGTCACCTGGTGCCACCTGCGGCCTTCACAACAGTGTGGTGGGCTCCAGGCCGGGCCTGCCCATGCCTCTCTGGACTTTGCCTCTCTCCTCCGGCTGCTGGGCTGCCTGCTCGTCAGGCCTAGTGTGTCTCCTGAAACTCACTGTGTGTCTTTCCCCCCAGAAGGTGCAGCCTCTCTGGATTGTGTGTTCCTTACTCCAGCTCACCATCTTGGTCTGGTTTCATTTGTCCTGGCTGGTTTAATCTTCACGTGCTTCTTTACCTTTATTTTTGTAATTTTAATGCTCTCATTCCATTTTTGTAGCTAGGTTCTGGGACAGGGGGGCCTTTTTACTGTGGATTTCTCAGGACCTTCAGCCCAAAGCAGCTACAGGGCTGTCACCCTGAGTCCTCGCGGATGCAGCTCTGGTCAGCGCCTGCCTCCCCTTTCCCTGTGTGCTCAGCATGTGATTATCAACCATGGCATAGAAAGGTGCAGCCTCAGAGCAGGATGTCTGAAGACACCAGGAAGCCAGGAGTTGCTGGTGCGTGGGGCGGCCCACAGCCCTGCATGGTGGCTGCTCCAATCTTGTCCTTCCCTGGGATGTGTGGTGAGCTACCAGCCTCTTCTGAAACGGGTTGGAGAAAGGGCATTAATTATATTAACTGTAAGAACACCCAGCACCCAGGACGGTTAACTTACTCCCCGCTCCATTTCTGGGCTGGGTTATACAGAGTGGAGCTGCACCCATCCCCAGGGGGTTCAGGACCTGTGTGGCTGGTGTGGCTGTCCCCAAAGCATGCACGACTCCCTCAGGACCTGGGGCCCCCTTCCGACTCCCATCCCCGGTCCTGCAGCATTACCCAGGACCCAGGACGTAGTGCCAGACCACAGGCTGTGGCAGAAGCAGGGTGCCTTGGAGAGGAGTGTGTCTGTGTCTGTGCCAACCCCATTGGGTTCTCCCATGAGCAAACCAAGTGAACCTGTGCCCAGGCCCAGCTGTGGGTCCTGCTGACTTGCCCGAGCGTCTTCTGAGACACTTGGTGTGGAGCGTTTGGAAGCCATGGCACCACGCTGTGCCCCCGCCACCCACCCCCACCCTGTGTCAGCAGGAGCCTCCCCACATGGGTTCCTTCCTGCTCCAGCTTTACAGTTTCACTGAGGTTTTAGGCTGGGTGATATGTTAGTTCAGAATTGAAACTGAAGGGAAGAAGAAGAAGACAGCCTCCCCCGCTCCACAGTGACCCGGGGCACCCGTTCCTCATCCCTCATCCCCCTGGGAACTGATGCAGGTGTGATGGGTACAGAGCTTTTTTTTTTTTTTTTTTTTTTTTTTTTTTTTTGAGACGGAGTCTCGCTCTGTCGCCCAGGCTGGAGTGCAGTGGCCGGATCTCAGCTCACTGCAAGCTCCGCCTCCTGGGTTCATGGCATTCTCCTGCCTCAGCCTCCCGAGTAGCTGGGACTACAGGCGCCCGCCACCTCGCCTGGCTAGGGTTTTTTTTTGTATTTTTTAGTAGAGACGGGGTTTCACCGTGTTAGCCAGGATGGTCTCGATCTCCTGACCTCGTGATCCGCCCGTCTCGGCCTCCCAAAGTGCTGGGATTAGAGGCTTGAGCCACCGCGCCCGGCCAAGGGTACAGAGGTTTTCTTGGTTTGTTTCTGAGATGGAGTCTTGCTCTGTCACCAGCCTGGAGTGCAGTGGCAGGGTCTCGGCTCACTGTGATCTCCGTCTCCTGGGTTCAAACCATTCCTCTGCCGCAGCCTCCTGAGTAGCTGGGACTACAGGCGCACACCACCACAACGCCCGGCTAATTTTTTGTATTTTAGTAGAGATGGGGTTTCACCATGTTGGCGAGTCTGGTCTTGATCTCCTGACCTTGTGATCCTCCCTCCTCGGCCTCCAGAAGTGCTGGGATTACAGGCATGAGCGACCGCGCCCGGCTGTTTTGTTTTTAGAGATGGGGTCTTGCTGTGTTGCTCAGGCACCATGGTAGCTCACTGCGGCCTCTACCCTCTGAGTTCAAGTGATCCTCCCGCCTCAGCCTCTGCGTAGCTAGGACTACAGGTGTGCGCCACCATACCCGGCTAATTATTTTATTTTATTTTGTAGAGATGGAGTCTTGCTATGTTGCCCAGACTAGTCTTGAACTCTTGACCTCAAGCAATCCTCTTGCCTCGGTCTCCCAAAGTACTGGGACTATAGGCCTGAGCCCTGTGCCTGGCTCAAATTGTTTCTTTCATTTTACACAGATAGTGGCTTGCTTGTCACGCTTCTCCACCAAACGCATCTTTGAGGCCATTGTACGTTAGTGCTGTTTCCCTTGCACTTGGTAATCTGAGACCCATGTAGCTGCGACTCTCTCTCTCTGTTCCTCTCCCACTCAGAGCTTCCACCACTTTCTGTTGTCTTCCCTCCCGAGACCCCGCTGTGCGCCCAGGAGCGCCTTCAGCTTGGGTCTGGGGCAGGAACTCGCTCCCAGCTGCTTGGTTTCTTGCCCCTGTTGTCCATGGCCAGGGCCCCCTCTCCGGTTCGGCGGTGCCGCGGGCGGCTGGGCCTCTCAGGCGAGCCTCATGCATGGATGGCACCCCCTGGACCCTGCCGCCCTCGCCACCGTGCCGCAGTGAACACGTCTGATTTGGAAGTAAACATTGGCCTGACAGGCATTTGTTTTGGTATTTTTAAGTCACGGTAACCTTGGTATTTTGTCAAGTTCATTCAGATGTTACTAAATCTTTGTGAAAGGTGTGAAGCATCTTTCTCCAGTGAAAACCCTAAAGGACACAAGTGCTGATGTGAAAATATGCAAGGGCTCGTGGAGCCTCTGGGCAGACAGTAAAACACCTGGAACTTAGAAAAAGTATAATTGTGGTTGAGGCAGTCGGTGACAGTGAGCTCTGAGGAGCAGCTGGTGTCTGTCTCAACCTCTCCTCTCCTCTGGGCTGGGCACGCCACAGGCGAGGCAGCCGCCGGGTGGACGGGCACTCTCCGATTTTCCTAAGTATTCTTGTCGCTGTTGATGGCCAGCTAGTCATACAACTTAGTGGGTTTTCCTAAACATTTCTTTGCTGTCAAATCAATTTAATGAGAATCAGTAAAAGCCTTAGCAGAGCTTCTGAACCCCACCCCAGGGAAATTAGTAAATATAAAATATTATGACTTGATCAATGGGCATTGCAGTTGTTCATTAAAAGTTCGTATTTCAAGTACTGTGAAAAATCTCGAAATGCCAATTCATTATTCTAGCTTTTAATTTTGAACTTGACTAAACGGTGGGATGTCTTCCTGCTGCCTTTTCTACTGGCATCTTCCTGTGCTAGGATTCCTGTTCTAATACTTTTAATACTGTTAACACTTTTCTGAAGTATCTTGTTTCTTTCTATGGGAGCGTGGGTGTTGCCCGTACTTGGAGTGATACCACTGTGGTGGGGAAACTGCACCTGGGATGGCACGGACGGGACGGTCTCTTTGTTTGGGGACTGACCAAGACTTGTCCTCACTCTTGGGAGATCTGAAGAGGCCCTGGGGTGGGCACGGCTGTTGTCTTTGTACTCAGTCACAGTATGTTATTTCTTCACCCATCTGATTATTTTTTTATTTTGAGATGGAGTCTCGCCCTGTCACCCAGGCTGGAGTGCAGTGGCGCGATCTCAGCTGACTGCAACCTCCGCCTCCCGGGTTCAAGTGATTCTCCTGCCTCAGCCTCCCAAGCAGCTGGGATTGTAGACATGAGCTGCTGTGCCCAGCCTTGATACTTTAAAAACTTATGAATAGGTTTTAGTGTGTCTTACAGGTACAGGATATGGACTTGCCAAGCTGTGCTCCTTGCCATGCTGTGGGCTTTGAACCAAAAACTGACACGTGAGCTGTGGTCTCAGGATCTTTGTTGCTCTCAGTTTCCAGGAGACCGACAAGGCGTGGCACGGGGGATGTCTGGCGCTGGCAGAGCTGGGCAGGAGAGGCCTGTTGCTGCCGTCTCGACTCGTGGATGGTGAGTAGCTGAAGCACGGTCAGTTGTGTCACCAAGGCTGTCTGTGGCAGGCTGCGGCCGTTTGTCTGATCCCATCTCCGCGGTGTGGCCCTGCCACAGGCACACACAGAAGAGCTTGAGAACGAGGTCTGTCCACCTTTTTCTCACATCGGCCTTCGTAATTTCCTAATTGCCTCTTTTTTCTGCTGTGAAATTTTAATGCCACAGATTACCCTGTGTACCTGGTTTTAGAGGGCCACGAATCCTTGTAATGTCTGATTTTCTTACCCCCCACAACCAGTTTTCATTCTTGAGGGACGTTGTTGCCCCTTAAGGACACATGCAGTGGCACCTGCTTCAGTTCTAGAACCAGGTACCGCTGGCAGCATCCTAGGCCACCTGGAGTGACGTGGTGCTCCCTGGAGATGAGGCTCATGCCAGTTTGAAACCAGGGTGGGAACTGGGGTGGAGGGCCAGAGGAGCTCTGCAGTGGCCAGCAGTGGGGTGGGGACAGAGGGCACAGCATGGCAGACGCAGGGGCACGGTGGGGACAGAGGGCCCAGCGTGGCAGACGCAGGGCACGGTGGGGACAGAGGGCCCAGCGTGGCAGACGCAGGGCACGGTGGGGACAGAGGGCCCAGCGTGGCAGACGCAGGGCACGGTGGGGACAGAGGGCCCAGCGTGGCAGAGGCAGGGGCAGGGCGGGGGCAGAGGGTGCAGCGTGGCAGACGCAGGGGCACTGCCGCAGACCCTCTGTTGAGCAGCGGCCACACGCAGCCCCGTGTGTGTTTGGTGAGGACAGTCCCTGGGTGTGGCTGGCAGTGCCCTCTGCGGGCAGGAAGGAAAGGATGTCTGTACAGGATAGAGTGGGGGCCCATCCTGAGAGGGCCTCACCACAGACACTTTGTTCTGTCCAAAATAAAGACGCCTGAGATGTGGTGGCCCCGCGTCTTCCCGGTGCGGAGCTGTGGTGGCGTCTGAAGCGACTGCTTTGCACTTGGCGTTGTGATGTGTGGGGAGAGCTTGTAGAGCCGGCAGTTCTTTTTTTTAATGTTTCTGCTTATTTTTTTTTCAGACTTCTTTAATTTTTAGACTTCTTTATTGAGTTTAATTTACTTACCATAAAATGCACTCACTGAAGTGCACAATGAAGTGGTTTTGTGTATTTACAGAATTGTGCAACTATCGCCATAATTTAATTCCTGAACATTTTCATTGCCTCCAAAGGAAACCCTGTGTTTAAGAACTCACTGCGCTCTCCCCAGCACCCTCGCCCCGGCAGCCACATCTCCAGTGTCTCTGGAAATTTGTCTTTTATAGACATTTCATAAAAGTGGAACCTACAACGTGTGATCTTTGGTGTGTGAATTCTACCACTGAGTTCCTCTGTGTGGTAGCCTGTGGAGTGCCTCCTTCCTTCCTGTGGCAGAGCCTCGTCCTGCTGTGTAAATGCACCACACACTACGTTTTATCCATCCGGTTCATCAGCTGATGGACCTCTGGGCTGTTTCTGCCTTTCACTGTTAGGATAATGCTGCCATGAACATTGTGTACATGTTTTTGAGTGGATGTTGAATATAGACCTAGAAGTAGAAATGCTGGGTCATACGGTGACTCCATGTTTAACTTTCTGAGAAGCTGCCACACTTTTTCCAAAATGATTACCCCATTTCACACTCCTGCCTCCAGTGTATGAGGGTTCTGTTTCTCTGATCCTCACCAACACTTGTTTTTATCTTTTTTTTTTTTGGACCGGGTTTCACTTTGTTGCCCAGGCTGGAGTGCGGTGATGCAATCTCTGCTCACTGTAATCTCCGCCTCCCAGGACCAGGCGATCCTCCCACCTCAGCCTCCTGAGTAGCTGGGACCACCGGTGCGCACCACCACGCCAGATTGTTTTTAGTTTTGTTAGATACAGGACTTCACCACATTGCCCAGGCTGGTCTTGAACTCCTCAGCTCAAGCTGTCCACCCGCCTTGGCCTCCCTGAGTGTTGGGAACACAGGCATGAGCCACCGCACTTGCCCCCTGCTTCTTTAAAAAAAAAAAAGCCCTCCTAGTGAGTGTGGGGTGCCACCTTGTTGTGCTTTTCATTTGCTTTTCCCTAACGACTGATAACACTGAGCATTTTCTGTGTTTGTCCATTTGTATGTCTTCTTTGGAGAAATGTCTGTTCAAGTTCTTTACTCATTTAAAAAATTATTATTTTTTAAATTGTTGTAAGTAAGAGTTTTTTATGTGTTCTGGGTATGAGTCTTATATTGGATGTATGGTTTGCAAATGTTTTATTGCGTTCCGCGGCTGCCTTTTCACTTCCTACTGATTGATTGACGCGGTCTCGCTCCATTGCCCAGGCTAGAGTGCAGCGGCCCCACCACAGCTCGCTGCCACCGTGATCTCCTGGGCTCAAGCCATGTTCCCACCTTAGCTTCCCAAGTAGTTGGGACTACAGAGTCACCACTACGCCTGGCTAATTTTTTTTCTTTTTTTGAGACAGGATCTCATTCCCATCGCCCAGGCCAGAGTGCAGTGGCGTGATCTCGGCTCACTGCAGCCTCCACCTCTCAGGCTCAAGTGATGCGCCTACCTCAGTCCCGCAAGTAGCTGGGGCTACAGGTGCGAGCCACTATGCCCAGCTAATTTTTGTATTTTTTGTAGAGGTGGGGTTTTCCCATGTTGTCCAGGCTGGTCTTGAACTCCTAAGCTCAAGTGATCCCCCCGCCTCAGCCTCCCAGAGTGCTAGGATTACAGGCGTGAGCCACTGCACCTGGCCTTCATGCCTGGCTAATTAAAACAATTTTTTGTAGAGATGGGGTCTCACTATGTAGCCCGGGCTGGACTTGAACTTCTGGCCTCGAGTGATCCTCCTGCCTCAGCCTCCCAAAGTGCTGGGATTATAGGCTGTACCTGGTGTATTTTCAATGTCTTTGATGGTGGTATTTGACCCAGGTTTTAAGTTTTAATTAAGTCCAGCTCATCAGTCTTTTCTTTCTTGTGTTTCTGGTGTCAAAGCTAAGACATCATTGCCTGCCCCAGAACCATGAAGTTGTACTCTTGTGGTTTTATTTAACGTTTTGTTCCACCGAAGCAGGTGACGCGTCATGTTTATTTGTGACACCAAATGTGTGAGGGTGTGTGTGTGAATGCGTGGCCGGGATGGAATGAAGTCCCTGCCTGCGGGGAGCCAGCTCCAGGTTCACTCGAAGGAGACAAGAGACCCGAGGGGCTCGTGTGTGTGCTCTGGTGTGTCTTATGGCGACACCCACCGACCCCGGGCAGCAGGAGAGAGGAGACGGGTGTTGGCGGGAGAGAGAGGAGACGGGTGTTGGCATCATCAGCAAAAAGGTAAAGCTCTTGTTCAGAAACAGATACGTGACGTGGGATACACTGGCCCAAGACCTTCGCGTGGTTGGCTGGCCCCTCCTGCCTGGCGGTGCCCTCCGTGTGAGCGGAACCCTCCCTGCAGCCTCATTCTGTGCCTGGCGGGATGTGGAGAAGCTACGCTGTCTCTGGGCAGGGCGAGGTGAAGAGATCCCGTCTTGGGGCCAGCTCAGGAGGTGACAGGGCTAACATTTGTTGAGTGTTTGCAGCGTACTTTTTATGTTTTTGTTTTAGACCTCACACCATTCCTCCGGGAGCCGTGCTGTTTGTATAGAGCTATAGTTGGGAGCCCGGTATGGTGGCGGTGCCTGTAGTCCTAGCCTCTTGGGAAGCCAAGGCAGGAGGATCACTTGAGCCTAGGAATTTGAGACCAGCCTGGAAAACATAGTGAGACCCTATCTCTAAACAAACACACACACACACACGGCAGCTGTGGCAGCCAGGAAGTCTTTCTGGAGCCACAGCTCATGCTCAGTCCTTCGGCCTCCTCAGTCCTCACAAGGACTGAGCTGTCCCTGCACCTCCTTGTCTCCTTGGAAAGTTACTGTGGTTCTCTGTCAGTTTAGTTTCAAACGTGAAAACAGGCTGGGCACGGCGGCTCACTCCTGTAATCCCGGCACTTTGGGAGGCCGAGGTGGGAGGATCACCTGAGGCCAGGAGTTCAAGACCAGCCTGGCCAACATGGCCAAACCCGTCTACTAAAAATACAAGGATGTGGTGTCACATGCCTGTAGTCCAGCTACGTGGGAGGCTGAGGCAGAAGAATCGCTTGAACCTGGGAGGCGGAGGTTGCAGTGAACTGAGGTCACACCACTGCACTCCATCCTGGGCAACAGAGCAAGATCCCGTCTCAGAAATAAAAAAAGCGAAAACAAATACTTGGCAAATAAATGTTCTAGAAAGACAATACAGATGAGCATGTTTGAGACTGAAGCTTTTGTTTGTCTTAGAGGAAATGTGGAGCTTCACTGGTGCATGCTAAAGGAGGAAGAAGTAAAACTAGGGAAGTCAGGTGGGCAGGCAGTGACGCCATGTTTGCCTTGAAGGCACCCTGGGTCTTTTTGCCCTTAGTCCTCTGAATAGGGGTACTTTGCCCGTTGGACTCAGGAAAGAAGCACCGCATTTTCTTTGGGTTACTTTTTAGGGAATCCTGCTGATTATTCTCCACACATACAGTACGTACACACACACACACACACACACACAGTCGGGAAACCCCACCCCCAATATTTAACGTGGGTTCTTTTCTATTTCCCTAAGTGTCTCGGCTGGTCTGAGAAATAAAGAGAAAGAATACAAAAGAGAGAAATTTTAAAGCTGGGTGTCCAGGGGAGACATCACATATTGGCAGGATCCTTGATGCTCCCCGAGCCGTAAAACCAGCAGGTTCTTATTAGCGATTTGCAGAAGGGGAGGGAGTGCAGGAATAGGGTGTGGGTCACAGAGATCACATGCTTCACAAGGTAATAAAATATCACAAAGCAAGTGGAGGCAGGGCGAGATCACAGGACCACAGGACGGGGGGAAATTAAGATTGCTAATGAAGTTTTGGGCACGCATTGTCATTGATAACATCTTATCAGGAGACAGGGTTTGAGAGCAGACAACTGGTCTGACCAAAATTTATGAGGTGGGAATTTCCTCATCCTAATAAGCCTGGGAGCGCTACAGGAAACTGTGGCTTATTTCATCCCTTTGGCTTCAACTGTAAAAGACAGCTGCCTCCAAGGGGGCTGTTCATAGACCTACCCTCAGGGGCGCATTCTCTTTCTCAGGGATGTTCCTTTCTGAGAAAAAGAATTCAGCGATATTTCTATTTGCTTTTGAAAGAAGAGAAATATGGCTCTGTTCCGTCCGGCTCACCGGCAGTCAGAGTCCAAGGCCATCTCCCTTGTTCCCTGAACATTGCTGTTATCCTGTTCTTTCTTTAAGGTGCCCAGATTTCATATTGTTCAAACACACATGCTCTACAAACAATTTGTGCAGTTAACGCAATCATCCCAGGGTCCTGAGACGACATACATCCTCCTCAGCTTACGAAGATGACAGGATCAAGAGATTAAAGTAAAGACAGGCATAGAAAATCACAAGGATATTGATTGGGGAAGTGATAAGTGTCCATGAAAGCGTCACAATTTATGTTCAGAGATTGCAGTAAAGACAAGCGTAAGAAATTATAAAATTATTAATTTGGAGAACTAATAAATGTCCATGAAATCTTCACAATTTATTCTTCTGCCACGGCTTCAGCCGGTCCCTCTGTTCGGGGTCCCTGACTTCCTGCAAAAAAAACACACACACACACACACAAACACACAGTCTCCAGCTGTTGTCCTGTAAGCCTATTTCTAGGTCTCTGACTCTGTGCACACCACCATGTCCAGCTAATTTTTTAAAGAAATTCAAAAGCAGCCTGGGCAACAAAGCGAGATCCTGTTTCTACACAAATTGTTTTAAAAAAGTAGTTGGGTGCAGTCCCAGCTAGTCAGGAGGTTGAGGTGGGAGAACTGTTTGAGCCCAGGAGATTGAGGCTGCAGTGAGCCGTGATTACACTGCTGCACTCAAGCGATACTCCTGCCTTGGCCTGTGGACAGTGGGCCATGTTTTTTCTCTTCACATCATCACATCTGAGGACTATTGTTAAAGGGCTACTTGGTCTTTATTTTAGGTGATTCAAATTCCAATACTCTTGAGTGGTCCTGGCATAGGTCCTTTCACCTTTTTTGTGGCTCCTCTTTGAACCCCTCTGTTGTTGTAGCAGGAGGAAGTGGGTACTCCTCACCGTGAGTAAGCTCATGTAATGTTTGTGAGCCCTTATGGTTTCCCTTGTTGGATACAAGAAGCACAGGTGAGGGGATGTATTTGGTTTAACTTTACTTTTTTTTTTTTTTTTTTTTGAGACAGAGCCTTGTTCTGTCACCCAGGCTAGAGTGCAGTGGTGCCATCTCGGCTCACTGCAAGCTCTGTCTCCCAGGTTCAAGCGATTCTCATGCCTCAGTCTTCTGAGTAGCTGGGATTATAGGCGCCCAACACCATGCCTGGCTAATTCTTTAATTTTTAGTAGAGACGGGATTTCACCTTGTGGCCAGGCTGGTCTTGAACTCCTGACCTCAAGGGATCTGCCTGCCTTGGCCTCCCAAAGTGCTGGGATTACAGGCGTGAGCCAGCATGTCCAGTCAACTGTACTATTTTGATAAAGTTTATACATGTGCTCCTAATCATGCATTTTGTGGTTTTCATCAGTATTTTGCTTTTTGAAAAATGTCAAGTGTTCTGATCTCTTTGGACATTTTGTATGAATCCTATTTTCCTTGCTATCCTTACTGATTGAGAATTGTGCATATTGATTTGGGTAATAATAACTAGCATTTGGCGTTTTTCTGAGCTTATTGGATGTGTAGATTCATGTCTTTCATCAAACTTGGGAAGTTTTCAGTCATTGTTTCTTGGGGTATTTTTGCTGCCCCTTCCCTCTCCCTATGGGACTCTTGTTACATTAACACACATGTTGGCACGCTCGATGGTGCCCTAGAAGTCTCTTAGGATCCACACTCATTTCAGCTCTTGAGCCCTCAGTTCCAGAATTTCTCTTTAGTTTCTCTTTTAATAATTTCTTTTTGAGACAGGGTCTTGCTCTGTCACCCAGGCTGGAGTGTAGTGGTAGAATCACATCTTACTGCAGCCTCAACCTCCCTGGCCCAAGCAGTTCTCCCACCTCAGCCTCCTGAGCAGCTGAGACTACAGGCCTGATGCACTGCAAAAAAAAAAAAAAAAAAAAAAAAAAAAAAAATTGTAGAAACAGGATCTCACTTTATTGTCCAGGCTGCTTTCAAATTCTTGGACTCAAGTGATCTTCCTGCCTTGGCCTCCCAAAGTGCTGGGATTATAGGAGTGAACTGCTGTGCCCAGCCTCTTTTTATAATTTCTCTCTTTATCAACATTCCATGTTAGTTTAAATGCTGTTCTCTTGGTCTCCTTTAGTTCTTGGTCCACAGTTCTCTTGAGATCTGTTGAGCATATTTCAAGCCGTTGATTTAAAGTCTTTGTCTAAGACTCAGCACAGTGGCTCCACTTGCTTCCCAGCACTTAGCCTTTGCTTTAAAACCTAAATAGGAAGAAATCTTTGCATATGTGTTTCCCAAATAACAGATTTGAGGGCTGTGTTGGTGACATAGGTCTGTTTATTCACACTGTGTGGCTAAAGCAGGTCTGTTAAATTAGCATCTACAAAGCTTTTCTCATGCCTTCCCTCAAATTTAGGAAGCTCACTGTACAATCCTCAGGCTGGGGTCCTTCACTGCCCTCTCTCAAGGAGGCCTACCCCTTCCCCCAGAAGGTGCAGTCAGTCTGTCGCCCCATGTCCTATAAAGTGTCGTTGTCTGGTGTCCCACAGCCATAGAGAACCTTCTGTAACTTTCTGAAGGACGGAGAGCATGTTTGTTTTACTGCTAGGAGGCTCAAGGTCCCTGTGAACCTGCACCAGGTAGTAAGCCCTGCATGTCAGAAATACAGGCTGCCTAACTCCTATCAAAACAAAAAATGTTTTGAAAAAATTTTTAAATAAATTTTTATAAATTTTGAAAACTATATAAAGTCACATTAGCACACACGCTCTCAGCGTTCATCAAAGACGTACAAGCAGCATCTTGTGACGATGTTGCTGCATCTGGGTCTTGTTAAAAGCACCATTCAGTAGATTACTTGCCACCTGTGGACAATGTTTTCCGGCTTTTCCTAAGGAAACCGTCGTGTTTTTCTCTCTGGATGACAAAAACTCTGCACGTCCTTCCTACGACAAATGCGATTGGCGCCCAGTGCTCTTGGCAGTGGAGGTGAGGACGTGAGGACACAGCGTTTCTGTGACAGTGAAGGGGACAGAGTTTGGAGGGAGATTCAGACGTTAAACAAGGAAACCAGGGGGCGATTTCAGAGAACGGATAAAGTGGTTAAGAAAATAGACAAGGGCGGTGAGATCCTCAGTGATGGGGCCAACCAGTGACTTGAATAGGACTTGGAGAAGACCTCCTGGGGTGACATTTATGCTGAGAGCTTCTACCGTGAAGGAGCCAAGCAGGGTGGACTCCTGACCGCAGCATCTCAGAAAGAGGAACGAAGGCTCGCACGAGCTGGGGCGGCCGAAAGAGCGGAAGAGTGGGCACAGAAAAGCTCCTGGGGCTAGATCCAGAGGGGCTTCGGAAGACAGTGAGGGATTTGGAAATTATTCGACATAAAATCAGATACTGGGGAATACACGGGAGCGCAGTGGAAAGGAACAGCGAGGCCGTTTGGGAGCCGCCACAGTGCTTCCCGTGGTTTGGTTTGAGACCAGAGCTGTGAAGAAGGAGAAAAGGAAATACTTATGCTGCATTTAGGATTCCGAACTCAACGAATTTGCTGTTCTATGCAGTGAAAGAGAGTGAGATAGTAAGAAGGTCAGTGAGTGACATGTTGGAGCCTTCCGCATAGAAATGGTCTACAAAGTTATGGGCTGGGTGAGTTCACACAGGAGGGGGTGATATGAGGAAGGGGAGTGGGTGGAAAAGCTCAAACCAGGTTCCCGGGCTCACTGGCCTGGGGAGGTGGAGAAAAGGGGAGAAGCAGCCGAGGTGGAAGGAAGCAAACTGGCAGGGGCTCCTTCAGAGGGATATTTTGTAGGAGAGGAGTCCGATTCTGAGAGGGGGAGGGGTGGAGGAGCCGAGTTTCCTCACAGGCTCTGGAATACAGAGGTGGACCGTGAGTTCCAGGAGAGCAGCCCCAGCTGAGGTCTAGGGACAGGGCGCGCCCTCCCTGGTGGAGCCGTGAGGGCTCAGTGCCGAGGCTGGCTCAGGCTCCTGTGGGGGGCCCTGCTGTCTGTCCAGCCTTGGCTGTGGCCTGGCCTGACCCTGCTGCGCCCCCGCAGGCCTGTGTACCTCAGTTCCCAGGTGATCGGGGGGCTTGGCAGAGGTCAGCTCCGAGCTGGTCCTGACACAGCCCCGGTGTCCAGTTCCCCACCTGTTTTTGTTGGCTTGTTTAATCTTGGTCGGCTTTTAAGCTTTCAGGTTTTCAGGAAAATGAAAAGCATGAGACATATCTTTGACTTTGTACATGGACCGATTGTTCTTTTGTGTTAATGTGTTTTTTCCTTGCGTGAATGTGTGTGTTTTGTGTTGCTCTCCGCCCTGCTCTCCCTCCCTCCCTGTAGAACGTGGCATTTTGGCTGAGCGTTAACACTGGTGGGGCAGACGGCAGTGGCCCCTGTTAAGACCGTTTAGAAAGGGCGTTGTTGGCATCTTGTCTTACGTGTGAATTCAAGAATCCTTCATTTTTTTTCAGCTTTATTGATATGTAATTCACCTACCATATAAATCACCCATTTAAAATATATAATTCCGTGGTTTTTAGAATATTCTATTATTACTTAGAAAATTGTGGTAAAATATATGTAAGAAATTTGCTCTTTTAATTGTTAAGCATATTAATCCAGTGGCATTAATTACACTCTCACTTTTGTACAACCATGACCATCATCTGGTTCCAAAACTTCTCATCACCCCAGATTAAGAAGTAGCTCGCCCTTGATTCTCCTTCCCTTCAACCCTTTGTAATTCTAGTCTACTTTCTGCTTGAAAAAGGACTTTGCCTGTGTTAGAGACCTTGCACAAGTGGAATTGTACAGTATTTGGCCTTTCATGTATGGCTTATTTTATTTAGCATCATGTTTTCAAGGATAATCTGAATAATCTGAATAATGATCCATTGTGTGGACATACAATATATTTATTTATTTTATTTTTACTTTTATTTTTATTTTTTTTGAGACAGAGTCTTGCTCAGTCTCCCAGGCTGGAGTGCAGTGGCGCGATCTCGGCTCACTGCAAGCTCCGCCTCCTGGGTACACGCCATTCTCCTGCCTCAGCCTCCTGAGTAGCTGGGACTACAGGCGCCCGCCACCACGCCTGGCTAATTTTTTTTGTATTTTTAGTAGAGATGGGGTTTCACCGTGTTAGCCAGGATGGTCTTAATCTCCTGACCTTGTGATCTGCCTGTCTCGGCCTCCCAAAGTGCTGGGATTACAGGCGTGAGCCACTGCGCCCAGCCCATATATTTATTTTTTAAAGATGGGATCTCACTGTATTGTCCAGACTGAAGTACAGTGGCTATTCACAGGCCTAGTCATGGTGCACTACAGCTTCCAACTCCTGGGCTTGAGTAACCCTCCCACCTCAGCCTCCTGAGTAGCTGTGATTGCAGGTGTGCACCACCGCACCTGGCCATATTTTCTCCATCCATTCATTTGTCAGTGGAGACTTGGGTTTTTCCCACCTTTTGGGTATTGTGAATAATGCTGCTATGGACATGGGTACAAGTACCTGTTTGAGACCCCCTTTTTTAGTTCCTTTGGGTATATACGCAAAAGTGGAATTACTGGGTCATGTGGTAATTCTGTGTTCAACTTTTTGAGAGCTTATCACTTTTTGTATGTAAAAATTACGAGTGTTTAGCTCTTAAGTCGAGTGATGCATAAATGCAGAAATGTAGTGTAGTTAAAAAATAAGTTTTTTGTTTTTTTTTTTCTATAAAGCTCTAGGAGTCGATTTTGCTTTTAAAGAGAGACACAAAGGGCTTGTCCTGGCTGCAGTGGGTGAGCTGTTGCAGATGACCTTTGGAGGAATTGTGTCGGAGCGCAGGGTTTTCACAGTGCAGCTCACCATGCATCAGGCACATGTAGCCTGTGCCACAACTGTTGTGCCCGGGCGGGGATCCCTCACGCTGCCTAGTTGCAGGAGGGCGCTCAGCTGCCCCTGCTTCTCCCTATTTGTCATTTAAGATGATTCCTGGTGCCTTTGGTGAGCGATCAAACGGTGTTCTCAGAATCTTTGGGCCTTTGACACGGAGGGGCTGTGTTCTTGAGGGTGTGACGTGAGAGCTCCTTGTCTGCAGGGCGTGAGGCTTTGGGTCCTGAGTGTGGACCGCGGCATGTGATGTCTTGTCACTGCTCCCTGCATGGCTGTTTAGTTTCTGGAAAGCTGGAGGTGTAATATTTTTGTTCTTTGCCAAAACATACTGGTGTATATAAACAGAAGTGCCCTGGTGTGCGAGTCAGCACTGTGCCTGTGTTTATGGTTCTGCATCTGACCGTGTGCCTTTTGGGCTAGTGTAGTGGTTGTCTGAGGTGGGTGCCCGACAGGGCTGGGGGCCTGCTGGTGCCCTTGCTCCTGCTTTAGGGACAGCTTGAAGCAGTGGCCTCAGATACCGCTTGGAATTGTGACAAACTCTGTATGCCTCTTACAGGTTTTATAGAACTCTAACCAGTTGCAAGTAACTATTTGCCATCCTGAGTATTGTCATTTTAAAATAAAACGATTGCATCACTCATCTAAATAAATCCGGGAAATCTAGGTAGAATAATCTACCATTCTTCCTTAAAAATTTCACAGGGCTGGCCGGGCGCGGTGGCTCACGCCTGTAATCCCAGCACTTTGGGAGGCCGAGGCGGGCGGATCACAAGGTCAGGAGATCGAGACCACGGTGAAACCCCGTCTCTACTAAAAATACAAAAAATTAGCCGGGCGCGGTTGTGGGCGCCTGTAGTCCCAGCTACTCGGGAGGCTGAGGCAGGAGAATGGCGTGAACCCGGGAGGCGGAGCTTGCAGTGAGCCGAGATCGTGCCACTGCACTCCAGCCTGGGCGACAGAGTGAGGCTCCGTCTCAAAAAAAAAAAAAAAAAAAAAAAAAAAAAAATTTCACAGGGCTGAGCGCCGTGTCTCACACCTGTACTGCTAGCACTTTGGGAGGCTGAGGTGGGAAGATCACTTGAGCCTAGGGAGGTCGAGGCTGCAGTGAGCTGTGATCGCACCACTGCACTCCAGCCTGGGCCACAGAGCGAGACCCTGTCTAAAAAACAATTTCATAGGCAAGTTTTTCCTCACAGAAATTTTATTCTTCCTTTTTCTTCTTAAGCCCATATTTCCATTTACTTTTTTCCCAGAGCATTTTACCCTAATGTAATGTATTTCAGTGCCTAAGAATCTTTATTGATCTGTCATATATCTGCAACAAAAGAAAATAACATGAACGTAAACTTCAACTTTTACATTTTGTATGGCCATAAGATGCTAGTTATTTAGAAGTTTTTCTAGATTGGGTTTTAACAAATTATTAGTACAAACCAACATAAAATAGCATTTTGTTGAAATTTAGCTCTTGACAAGATAGCTGTTTAGTTTCAGTTATCTTTTGATGAGTCAAGCTTTTTTTGTTTTTATTTTTTATTTTTATTTTTTGAGATGGTTCTTGCTCTGTCACCCAGGCTGGAGTGAAGTGGTACGATCTTGGCTCACTGCAGCCTTGACCTCCTGGGCTCAAGCAGTCCTCCTGCCTCAGCCTCTCAAGTTGCTGGGACTACAGGCAAACACCACATTGCTCAGCTAATTGTTGTGTTTTTTGTAGGGATGGGACCTCCCTATGTTGCCCAGACAGGTCTTGAACTCCTTGAACTCCTGGCCTCAAGCAGTCCTCTCACCTCAGCCTCCCACAGTGCTGGGATTACAGGTGTGAGCCACTGTGCCTGGCCGTGAGCCATGCTTTTAAGCAGAATAAGGCAAGGTTCTACAATAGTACTGTTTTTACTTTTTTTTTTGAGAAAGGGTCTCACTCTGTCACCCAGGCTGGAGCGCAGTAGTGTGATCATGGCTCACTACAACCTCTGCCTCCCAGGCTCAGGCCATCCTCCCACCTCAGCCTCCAGAGTTGCTGGGAACACAGGCATGTGCCACCACAACTGGCTAATTATTTTTAGTAAAGACGTTGCCCAGGCTGGTCTCAAACTCCTGACCTCAAGCAATCTATCCGCTTTGGCCTCTCAATGTGCTGGGATTACAGGTGTGAGCCACCACACCCAGCCCCTATTTTTACTTTTAGTTTTAAGTGCTAAGAAGTCTTATTCATGTAAGTAGCTAGGAATGGCAGAAATTTTGCTTTAGTAATGCTGGTGTTTCAGCCTTTTCCAAGCTCACTCCTGACCTCTGTGCTCCATCACCAAGCAGCTTCAGTGGGGTGGCCTCAGTCCTGGGAAGTGATGCGTTGACAGCTGCCTGCATTGGGGAAGCATTTCCCGGTCAGTCACTGGGTAATTCCCATCATCGCATCTGAGCTGCTTCAGTGGGGTGGCCTCAGTCCTGGGAAGTGATGCGTTGACAGCCGCCTGCACTGGGCAGCATTTCCCAGTCACTGCATCCGTTCCTGTTGTCGTACCCACTGCATCCGTTCCTGTTTTCGTACCCACTGCATCCGTTCCTGTTTTCGTACCCACTGCATCCGTTCCTGTTGTCATACCCACTGCATCCGTTCCTGTCGCACCCACTGCATCCGTTCCTGTCGTCACACCCACTGCATCCGTTCCTGTCGCACCCACTGCATCCGTTCCTGTCGTCACACCCACTGCATCCGTTCCTGTCGTACCCACTGCATCCGTTCCTGTCGCACCCACTGCATGTTTCCCGTGTGTTGGGTGAGAGGCTGCCTTTCTTGAAAAGTGAGAGAAAGGGCTGTTGTGAGAGGGGACGTGGGGATGGAGATAACCCTTTCAAAACCAGAACCTTAGGGGCTGAGGCTCCGGAAGCGCACACTCATAAAGCACTCTGAAGCCTGAGGACCCTATGGATGGCCTTTGAATAACCCCAGGTGTGCTTCGCACATGCCTGTACTTGACCACAGATTTAAACCCATGTGCACACATGCACGCTCACACATTTATGCACAGATGCAGCAGTGCATACACGTGTACACCTGCACACTGACACATGCACGTTGACATGTGCACACCCAGTTGAATGCGCATACCCACTCCCACAGATATGCACACGTGCACACCCACACAATCGAATGCACAGAAACACCCACAGATATGTACACGTGGACACCCACATGATTGAATGTGCATACACTCACAGATATGCACATGCACACACCCACACAATCGAATGCACACACACACCTGCAGATATGCACATGTGGACACCCACATGATTGCGCCCCCCACAGATATGCACATGTGCACACCCACACAATTGAATGTACACACACACCCCCACAGATAGGCACACGCACACACCCACAGAATAGAATGCACACACAACCGCAGATATGCGCACGTGGACACCCACAGGATTGAATGTGCATACACTCACAGATATGCACACCTGCATACCCACACAAATGCACACACACCAGCAGATATGTACATGTGGACACGTACACGATTGAATGTGCATACACTCACAGATATGCACATGTGCACACCCACACAATCGAATGCACACATCACTGCAGATATGCACACGTGCACACCCACATAATCGAATGTGCACACACCTGCAGATATGTACACATGCACACTCACAGAATCGAGTGTGCACACATGCACACGTGATCGAATGTGCACGCACCCACAGAGATGCACATGCACACATCTAATCAGATGTGCACCCCCTCCACACAGATATGCACATGTGCACGCCCACAGGATCAAATGTGCACACATCCACAGATGGCACACGTACACACCCACACAAACGTGCATACCCCCCCACATATGCATTCACACTAACACAAATGTGTACACACCCGCAGGTATGTACACATGGACACCTGCACAATCGAGTGTGCACACCCCCCATGGATATGCACACGTGCACACACAATTACCTGTGTACACACCCCTGCAGATATGCACACATGTGCACACACAGGATAGAATGAGCACACACCCACAGATAGCACACGTGCACACCCACACAACTGAATGCACACCCCCCACAGATATGCACACATGCATACCCAATTGAATGTGCCCACACTCACAGAGATGCACACGCACACCCACACAATTGAATATGCCCCCCTACAGATAGCACACATGCACACCCACAGAATCAAATGCGCACACACACCCACAGATATGCGCATGTGCACACCCGCACACCCACACAATAGAATGCGCACACACACCCGCAGAGATGCATAAGTGGGTACACCCACAGACGTGCACACGCACACATCCACACGATCAAATGTGCACATGCATCTGTAGACATGCACAAGCAGACACCCACACACCCGTAGCCGTGCACACCCACATGGGCGAATGTGCACACACACACCCCCACAGACAGCACACGCTCACACCCACACAATTGAATGCATACACGCACCCGTTCACAGGTTAATTGCTGCCTCAGCTATGAGCTCTTTTTCATTGAGTGTTATGGCAAACTGTTCTAAAGGATAACATAGATTGATATTCATCTTCATTTTATGTTTCCTTATGGTTCATAGGAGTTTATTGGAAAATTAGCAACATACACATCATTTTGGGGAATGGAAAGTGAGGCAGAGTGAGGCAGAACACCCACTGTAGCATTATAAGCAAGTAGAATAAACTGATAATACCTTCACCAGTAACGCACTTTCCCTAGCGGAAATAAATTATTTGTATAAATAGCCTCTCGATGTTTGTGTGTTATTTAGTTATAACATCACATTTTTCTTTTTTACATACGGCACTTTATGCTAGTATTGAAAATGCTTTTTCTGACATTTTTCAGTGATTGTCATTTACTTCAAATATGCAGCTAGAGCTAATAGAAAAACAGTTAAAACAATTTGTTGTAATGGTGAGCTATTTATAAGCAAACATTTATAAAAGATCTTCTGTAAGACGGCTTAGACTTCAAAATACTTATCAGTCTTAGAGTCATTCAGATGTTTTTACAACCAAAAGTAGAAGCACCTTTTAATATTCATGCTTAATATTTATAAAAACTGAATTGGAGGTTTTGTTTGTTTTCGAGAAGAAGCTGCATTTGTAAAAACAGGAAAGTGCCAGTTCAGAGGTGGCGTAGCGCGCCGCCTTGGGAGGCATGTGTGTGGCCGTAGCTCTGTGAGCACACGTGTGAACCCGGCGTTAGGATACCCGGGCCCTCCTTCGTAGCGTGAACACTCTGGCTGTGTCCTGCAGCTTCGCCTTCTTAGCTCCTTGCTGGGATTTTCCAGCATCCCTTTGACTTGTCCTCTTTTGTCCTTTGGGTCTGAGGTCACCCTGGGCCTCCTGGCTCTCCGTGGAGCTGAGTGTGGGTGTGTCTTGCTGGCAGACAGGTTCCGGGGCTGCAGCATCCCCATCGCCCACCCGGATGTTCCTGGGGCTGTAGGCTGCCAGCTGGCACAGGGCCACAGCTGCCGTCTGCTTCTGCTCCTCGCTGCTGTCCACCGCATGTGTGTCTGGAGCCTCCTCGCCGGGGCCTGTGGGTGGGGCCCCGTCACCGTCGAGGCTGCCTGGCTTGGTCTCAGGGTGGCTGGGCACATCCTCAGAACCTTCTGTCCCAGTCTTCTGTAGAGCAGCAGCAGCAGGTTCTGCAGCTCGTGGTTGACTGGGGAAGGGAGGCCTCAGAGCCGGGGCGTTGCAGGGGTCCTTCACCGAGAGATTGAGAGGAAGGTCCTGCAGCTCTGAGAAGCTGGCGGTTTCCGCCTGGGGGCTGCCTTGGTACGTGGGTTCGTGGGTGGCTGCCGGATTTATCTCTGATTTCTTGGAGAGGTTGAGGGGACCCATCCTGGAGCTGTCCTCCGGACTGGAAGGCGCGGCCTCCAAGACGAGAGAGGTGCTTCCTGTCGGAGCGGGGGGGTCTCCGTTCACAACATTGAGGCTAGAAGAAGCCAAGAGAAAGCTTAGTAGGAGCTTGCTTAGAAAAGCAACTGCGTGAAGCAGTTTGAACAAGTATAAACTTGGCTCATGGAACCCAACCAGAAACATTCCCTTGGAGGTTTTGAAAATGACATTTTCTTACCTTATTGGAGACTCTGCTCTGGTCTCAGGAGCCTGGGCGGGTCGGCATTCTGTGACTTTCTTCACAGGCTTGAAGGCTGTGAGGCTTTGCTCCGGCTGGTAGAGTCTTCCCAGTGCACTGGAGGCCGCCTTGTTGGAGAGGTCACACAGGCCTTCGCAGGTCTGGCTCGTCTGCGTGAAGTTGGTGGGGCTTGGCCTCCCCGGGGAGCCTGTGGCTGCGCTCCCTGCGCGGGGGCTCATTTTGGACCCTTCCGTGTCTCTCTGCCCAGGCTTGGAGGAGTCTTTAGCCTCAGGAATTGGACTTTCGAACTCGATGTGTTTTCTGTTGGGGTCTGAAGGGTTTAACCTGGAAGGACTTGAGGCTGGATAGACCAGGGTGGCTTCTTCAAGCAGGTGAGAGCTCTGATCTCGGGTGAGGCCAGCGACAGGTGGGAGTCTGAGACCGTAGGAGGAAAACGCAGTCTCTGGCCTGTAAAATCCGTAAGGAATCGGCAGATTAGAGGGATATTGCTGGAAAAACCTGTAATGATCATATGTGGCTGGAGATGGACTCAGGTGCTTAGGGATTGGCCCCGGGTGAGGCAGAAAGTGTCTCGGGTCTTGGGCTCCGTAGACTGACAGCAGGGGCGCGTCGCACTCGGGCGAGCTCCCAGCCAGCAGGTAAGGCGAGTAGATGGTGGCCAGCCCGTGCTCTGTGTAAAAGTGAGGCGGGTACTCTGGGATTGTGGGGTGCATGTAAGGGGAAATGGCCCCAAGCCCCTTTGTAGATGAGATTTTATGTGGAAACTCTGGTGGGAGGAAAGGTGAGCCGGCTTTCCAGGGGTAGCCAGGAGCGTGGAAGGCCGACTTGGTGTGGAAGGAGGTGGCCTTGGCAGTGGGGTTGGGTAAAGCCAGTGTCTCAGGCGCCTCAGCGCTGTCTGGCCCCTTAAGCCTGTGCTCGCCGACTGGAACAAATGCAGAAGGCCGAGCTGCGCCTTCCAGAGCAGGCTGGGCACCGAGGGCGGCTTCCGGAGCTGGGCTCTCGCAGGCTGACGCCCTGTGGAGGGCCGGCTTCTGTCCTGGGCACCTGTGGGTTCCCCGGGCTTGCAGCTCCAGGTTTTCCTTGATGTCTTCCCTGGCAGAGCTGTGCTGAAGCTTTGAGTCAAAGGTGGAGACTCCGTTTGTGACAGACTTGGAAGAGGCTGGCTTGGCTGTGGCATCGGGCTGGTTGGTTTGCTTAGGGTCTAGCGAGTTAGATTTAGAGCACTTGGGAACGCGATCCTGCTCTGATACTAAAGTAATCGAGTTTTTACAAAGACCATACTTCATGTGATTAAAAAGATGGGACTTCTCATTGCAAGTGAAGGGACACTGGAAACATTTATACTTGAAGGGCTTTCCCGGAGGCCTGGGGATGTAATGCGGCTTTTTTGGCTTCCGCTCTTTGAGAAGACTCATTTTCCTTCTTATGCCTCGGACTCTGGCCGTCCAGGTGGCGTGATCACCGCCGACGCCTCGTGCACCTCGTGGTTTCTGAAGAGGCACCTCCCGCTTTGCCTCTTTCCCGAGCGCTTCTACCGGAAGCCAGCTCTGTGTGCCGAGGGTCTGGCGGGAGCCTCTGTCATCTGGCAGCCGGGAGCTGCAACAAAGAGCAGAGTCTTGGTGTCAGGACAGCGAGTGAGGGGTCGGCGAGAAGCCGCCGCAGGATCCCTGAAGCAGAGCCCCGGAAGGGCGGAAGCCGCCTGCTCCTGGGGTCACAGAAGCAGCCCTGCCCTTGGTAACCGGGCTGCTAACTCCCCACCATGTTTTCTGAGTCTGATCTGAAAGAGTCGCCTCGGGGCCTAGAGGTGGAGTGTGGTGTGTTGAGTGTCTGTTCTGAGAATGCCTGTAAGCCTTTGAGTTTTGGGAACTTTTATCCTGTGACCTGGACCTTTCCTTGAAAGCACGCTGCTGGGGGCTGAGGACACCGAGCCGCCTCCCAGGGTCTGGACGGAGTCCTGTCCCAGTGCTGCCTGACTCTGCTTGGAGGGTTACACGCTTGAAACAGTGGGGGTGTGGTTGGCCGCACTCTCACCTGAAATGCAAAGGGGTTTGTGGCCGTTTCCCCTTAACGTGTACCCCACAGTCGCAGAGTGACCCCTCACTTTTACACAGCATGGGCTGGCCACCGTCTACTTGGTCCTACCTGCTAGCCGGGAGCTCGCCCATGTACAGCGTGGCCTGCTGTCGGTCTGCAGAGCCCGAGACCATGGATGCTCCCTGCCTCCCCTGCGGCCAATCCCTAAACACTCGTGGCAGTTTCTGCCCTCTTCAGCCACGTTGTTGGTGTATTCCTAGTGTGCTTATTTAAAAACGAAGAACATTCGAACACAAGACTCCACCCTGCTGCTTCGAAAGTCAGCTTTATCATTAAGTAGCATTTACGTTGTCTCAGAGAGGAATACAAATGCTCTGTTTATGTTGACTTAAATGGTTGAAATACTGTTGAGGTGAATTTGTACATCCTGTGAGTGACAGCAGCATTGTGAGACATGCTTTCACGGTCACCCCGTTCCTGCTGGCCAGGAGGCACGGCCAGCAGCACCTGCCCATCCAGGTGCACCTCCAAATGGAAGAGCCAAAGCGTTGCCACACTCGTGCCCGAGAGGAGACTGGAGTGAGTGGTGTCTGCTTTAGAGATGGTTGGGCCATGGGAGGAAGCTGTCCTGGCCCTTAACCTTTAGGGAGTGGGTTCAGCCCTTGGGCCACACCTGCTCAGGTCCCGGGACCCACCAGGGGCTGCGCTGTGATGTCAGGGCTGGCCTGCTCTTTTGGATTCTTCCAGAGGGTCTCTGTGTCCCTCTTACCAGCCCCAGGTTTCCTTCAGAGGCTGCACTGCACCCCGCTGGGGCTCTCACCTGCCTCCTAACCCAAGGCTGACAGCAAAGGCTATTTATTTTTTTATGAGACAGAGTTTCTCTCTTGTCACCCAGGCTGGAGTGCAGTGGCGCAATCTCGGCTCACTGCAACCTCCGCCTCCCAGATTCAAGCGATTCTCCTGCCTCAGCCTCCCGAGTAGCTGGGATTACAGGCGCCCACCAACACTCCCGGCTAATTTTTTTTTTTGTATTTTTAGTAGAGACGGGATTTCACCATGTTGGCCAGGCTGGTCCTGAGCCCCTGACCTCAGGTGATCCACCCGCCTCAGCCTCCCAAAATGCTGGGATTACAGGCGTGAGCCACCGCGCCCGGCCCAGAACAAAGGCTTTGAGAGTCTGGGGCTCTCCACGTGGCAGCTGGGCCTGGAGCGACTCAAGCAGCAACTGTGCCTGGGAGACAGCGTGAGTGGGAGATGGGGTGGAGGTACTGTGGATCTGAGCACTTTAATTCGTATTAAAAATGTAAAAAGGAAAAGGTCTTTTAGCGTCTAAATATTTTCAAACAGCTTAAAAATAAAGTTAGATGACCCAAATGCCTATCAATGATAGACCGGATAAAGAAAATGTGGCACATATACACCCTGGAATACTGTGCAGTCATACAAAGGGATGAGATCATGTCCTTTGCAGGGATGTGGATGGAGCTGGAAACCATCACCCTCAGCAAACGAACGCAGGAACAGAAAACCAAACACGCATGTTCTCAGTCGTAAGTGGGAGCTGAACAGCGAGAACACATGGACACAGGGTGGGGAACATTACACATCAGGGCCTGTCTGGGGGTGGGGGTTGGGGGGAGGGAGAGCATTAAGACAAATAGCTAATGCATGCAGGGCTTAAAACCTAGACGATGGGTTGATGGGTGCAGCAAACCACCATGGCACACGTTTACCTATGTAACCTACACGTTCTGCACTTGTGTCCCAAAACTTAAAGTATAATTAAAAAAAAAATACATAAAAGTAAAGTTAAATGGAGGGCTGGGGGCGGTGGCTCATGCCTGTAATCCCAGCAATTTGGGAGGCCGAGGTGGGAGGATCCCTTGAGCCCAGGAGATTGAGGCTGCAGGGAGCTGTCATCCTGCCACGGCACTCCAGCCTGGGCAGCAGAGTGAGACCTTGCCTAAAAAAAGGCTAAATGGAAATGACTTAACAAAACTGTTTCAACTGCAGCTTTTTTTTTTTTAAAGGAATGGGCAGATGTGCCCATTCTTGAGTCTGCGAGGTTTTATGTATAGACATCAGGGTGGCTAAAAGTCGAGTGAGAAGCTGCCCCTTGAAAGTAGAGTGGTGTGTGTGGAGCCTAGGAGGCAGCTGTCCCTGAGGCAAGGCCGCCTCCCTGCACCCCGTGTCCTTCCTCCCACACGCCACAGGCCAGGGGTGGAGGCTGGGCTTTCGTATGGCTGCTCTGAACTCTGGGGAAGTGCTCTGATTTTATTCTCAGCACACTGGTTTCTCTACTCATTTATTCATATTTCTTTCTTTTTTTTTTTTTTTTTTGAGACAGAGTTTCGCTCTTGTCGCCTAGGCTGGAGTGCAGTGGTGCGATCTCGGCTCACCGTAGCCTCCGCCTCCTGGGTTCAAGCAATTCTCCTGCCTCAGCCTCCCTAGTAGCTGGGATTATAGGTGGCCACCACCACACCCAGCTAATTTCTTGTAATTTTAGTAGAGACGGGGTTTCACTATGTTGGCCAGGCTGGTCTCGAACTCCTGACCTCAGGCGATCTGCCCACCTCAGCCTCCCAAAGTGCTGGGATTACAGGTGTGAGCCACCGCGCCCAGCTCCTTTATTCATATTTCTTAAAAACCCAAAGAACCACCCTTCCCCCTACAAACTGCCTCTGTTAACATACTTTCTTTAAGACATTTATTTACTAAGAAGTGGTGGCCGGGCGCGGTGGCTCAAGCCTGTAATCCCAGCACGTTGGGAGGCCGAGACGGGCGGATCACGAGGTCAGGAGATCGAGACCATCCTGGCTAACACAATGAAACCCCGTCTCCACTAAAAATACAAAAAAATTAGCCGGGCGTGGTGGCAGCGCCTGTCGTCCCAGCTACTCGGGAGGCTGAGGCAGGAGAATGGCGGGAACCCGGGAGGCGGAGCTTGCAGTGAGCCGAGATCGCGCCACTGCACTCCAGCCTGGGCGACAGAGCGAGACTCCGCCTCAAAAAAAAAAAAAAAAAAAAAGTGGTCTGGGTAGAAAAGAGGGGTTCTGCTGACCTGTCGCCTTCTCTGTGATGAGTTTCTGTGTAGCAGGAACTCATCACAGCCATCTTGTCCTTGGATGAGGACAAGATGTTTGTTACCCCACAACCAGGGAGGGTGTCGGGTGACACCCTGGGGCTCAGACCCGGAGCTCAGCACCCCTCTCCCACCGTGGGCCGCCACAGAAGCTACAATGAACCTACAATGAACCGGGTCAAAGCCAAGCGAATGAAACATGTAATGATCGTTTTGTCTTTGTCTTTCTAATTTCCCCTTGTTAGAAAAAAGAACGTGAACTACTTCTTTATGGGCTCAGTCCCTACCGTGTGGGGCAGACCTGCCCTGGGTGATGAAAGCAGTTTCCCTGCCTCCCTTCAGGAAGTGGAGAAGCCGGTGCCTGGTTCCAGCCAAACGCTGGGCCAGCCAGATCAGTCGGTGGGGCCTGTGCCGGCACGCCTCGCCGCGCTCCCTGGTTCTGAAGGCGTGAGAACCTCTGCAAGTCAGGTTCCCATGATTGTATAGGATATGTTATGGCAGGGATCTGAAAACTGATGATTTCATCACTAGCTGGAAGCATCATGATCAAAACGATGACAGTTGCAAAACGTTCATCAAGTGAGAGCTGCGTCCTTGCGATACTGAAACGTCGCCTCTAGCACCTGAAACACAAGCCCTCAGAGGGGCAGGTGACTCCCTCGGGATCTAAGAAAGTGAGGACTTTAGTTTTCGAAGCAGCATTATTTCACATTGCTGATACTCTCAGGCAAATAAATAAATAACCCGTGTTGGTCAGATTTTCTCAAAAGCTTTACAGCAGGCAAGTTACGTGTAAGCTCTGCTGTTAGCCAAAATAGTAATTAGGAAAATAATTGCTTTTATATTAGTATGTCTCTTTTCTAGTCAGATGTTATTATCTGAAGTTTTGAACGATTTGCCCTTTTGTTCTTGGATCAATTAGTTGACGTAAGCAGGTGTGGCAGGGAGGAAGCCCCTGGTGAGTGAGAGCATTTTGGAGTTGAATTGCTTGAAGGAAATTTGTGTAAACATGGAGTCTCTGGCAGTAGTTTTAGTAAAACCTGGATAAACTGACCTCTCAGGCTTGCACAATTTGCTAATTAAAACAGGGAGCACAGCTGCTTCAGTGTAAGCCGGGTGGAGTTCACCTGATCTATAAAACTACAGTAGTGTCAGGGGAGTAAGTGGGATAAAATTGTTGCTTTGGTAAGCTTTCAAATGATGATGTCAGCCTGTGAGTTCTGTGTCCTGCTTCAGTGAGGTTTATAAGGATGAGGAAACCAAACCCGACGGCCAGTACCTCCGGCTGTCACATCTGTCTGTGGGCACGGCGTTTAAATTGTCTCTGGTCAGTTTCTACCAGCCCGACTGTACTCTGGCAACTGCTGGTGTTAAATATTCCCAGAAGAGTATGTTGTTGCCCAAGCAGTGTAACCCAGAACTCTAGCTGTTTATAGTAATTTGGATTTGCATTTAGAGGTGCAGTTTTTCTCTAGAGGTGAAAAAGAAGTGCCGGGCATCTTCTTCTCCTGGGGGAGGCATGTTTCCATTTTAGTTAATAACATGCCTGGAGAGTTGTCTATCTGTCTAGTAATAAAGCAGAGTCTCGTTCATTATCTGCTTTCATTTGAGAACTGCAGTGCTAGCATATTTTACAGTGAAGACCTCGGTGTGATCCTGAAGGAGGGTCTCATCCTCCTCTCGATTCCCACTGGATCGGCAGGAAACGTTAGCAGGGTGGACATTCCACAGAGCTTCCAGATCTGGATCAAAGGTGGCTGTTACTGAAATACTTACTCAGACTCTTCCCTGCCTGCTGCTGGCTAACGTGTGCCCTCTCCTCCAACCCACCTCCTCTGAGCCCGGCCTGACACAAAGACTTCTTTCTCCAAATCATTTCAGACCAAGCAGCCAACGTAGACAATGTCTACACTAAAGGGCATAAGAACAGTGGGGTGCAGTGGCTTAAAACATGCTCAGGATCCCGCCGAGCTTTCGCCAGGTTTTCTTGCTGTATTTACAGATGCCGTTCTGTGCCTTTCTAAGTATTTTAAATGTCGTGTGCTCAGCCGATGCACTTGGCTTCTGGAAAGTGCGCTGAGCTGAGAGCTCACTTCTCTTCCTGCTCAGCGTGCACTGGGCTGGGTGTTGGGGCGTAGCTGCCCACACAGACAGTGCTTTGAAGAGTGAGTGGTTTCGGTTGGCCATGGGGTTGTGTCTGTCTTGTTTTTAAAGTTCTAAATTGCAATATACTGTCTTTCCAAAGGTTCCTAATGTGGACAGTCAATGCAGCAGGCAGTTGGGGTGATAGTGAGAAGCTGGGATGCTTAACAAGCTTCTGAGGAGTTTGAACTTTGAAAAATAGATGAGAGAAAGAGTTCTTAAAAAAAAAAAAAACACTTTGATAGGACACAGTGGAGGTAATTACAGTTTAACTTTATGGGACGTTTCTGTGACAGGCTAGGCGACCATGGGACGTTCCTGTGACAGGCTGGGCGACCATGGGACGTTCCTGTGACAGGCTGGGTAATTATGGGACGTTTCTGTGACAGGCTGGGCGACCATGGGACGTTTCTGTGACAGGCTGGGCGACCATGCTTATCATGTATCCTAACCTGTGCCTGAGACTGTGCTGTAATGTTCCTTCTGGTGGTGTCCAGCTGTCTGGCAAGGAGCCTGCTGGGCTGGAGCATTGTGAAGGGCATGCTGTAATTACAATATTGTGATGTGGCATTGTTGCATAACTCAAGGACACACCATTGTCGCCTACCCACTGGGATGTCGCAAGAACGAGATCTGTGAGTTTTACTCCAATTGAGCTTTTCCAGTGATTGACTGCCCCTCCCTCCCAGCCTTTCGGCTCTTTAAAACGAAGGATAAACCTCAGGACAACCAAGACCTGGGGAAAAGACAGTCTTCGGGAATATAATTTGGAAGAATGGATCCAGAAAAACAACCAGGGGCTCTTACTCTAGTTTCGGCAGGAGATCCCGAGTTACAGACCTGAGCTCGTAAACAAACGCTCACCACTTTACAGTCACCGCCTCATCCTGAAACTCCGGTCAGAAATGCTGGAAGGCCTTTGCTACTGCGCAGTGAAAATTAGGGGCACAAATGTGGACGGATTGTGCTGGGTCAATAATTGTTCTCCTCCAAAGCAGATTTATGGGAAATTTCGTGTAAGGAAAAAACCCTTTTTGTGTCTGTGTTTACATGTACATGAGACTTTAACAACCAAACAGAAACTTAACCCCTTTGGTTTGGTTTTGTTTTTGAAAGCTTATGTTCAATTTTAAACTTTATGTAAGCTTATGTACTTATTTTAAACTTTGAAAGTATTAAAAGTTAAACTAGATATTAAATTCGGCACTGTCTAGTGTGCATACACCACACACTTATAATCCTAAATTCAGCTCTGTCTAATGTACATACATCACACATACATAACCCTGAATTCAGCAGAATGTACATATACCACACACACACATATATAACCCTCTATTCAGCCTAGTGTACATAGACCACACATATACATGTAAACCCTAAATTCAGCAGAATGTACATACACCACAAATATATATAACCCTAAATTCAGCAGAATGTATACACACCACACATATAAACCCTAAATTCAGCCTAATGTACATACTCCACACATATATACAACCCTAAATTCAGCCTAATGTACATACACCACACATATATACAACCCTAAATTCAGCCTAAGGTACGTATACCACACATATTTATAAACCCTAAATTCACCCTAATGTACATACACCACACACATATATATGACCCTTACCTCTTGTTAGCATTTATTATAGTTTGTTTTTGAGGTTAGGAACAGTTAAGCAATAATATGAATTTGTGTTGGTTTAACTTTTATGAATTTTAGGGCAGAAAAAGGAGTTAATTTCCAGATAAGCTTGTTCCTGTTCTTAGAATTAAGTGTCAGCCTCATTAGAAGTTTTGTAATCGTGGTCTGCATCCCAGCCATGCACCTGCTGGGTCCTGAGTAATCCTTGAAGCCCAGAGCAAGGCAGAGCAGACACGGGGCAAATGCTGCGTTCAGCCGGGTATTTTAGATACGTCTGAGAAGAGTTTTAAAATAAAACTTGAATTTGAAAAGAAATAGTAAGTACTTACCAGAGGTGGGCAGTGCTGGGATGTGGCCGGGTCTTGGTGCTGGTGGCTGGCGGTGCTCAGGAAGCAGTACCTGTTCTCACGCTTGCTTGGTGAAACTGGAGCCGGCTGTTCCAGTGGGAGGGATTTAAGTGTAGGAGTTGAGCCCTCGGGGCGTAGAGATGCACCTGATATTCCTCCTGCCCGCAGCTACAATTCATGTGTTTGCACCCACCGAGCTGCTGCAGGCAGCCTCCCCAGCACTGGACCCAGCGAGCAAGTATCTGGCAGACTCCCGGCGCCGTCTGTGAGTGCCGAGTGCGGTGTCAGTGCTGCCTGGACAGCCATGGGTCGGAGGGCTTCCGACGTGTCCGCAGTTAGAGCGTAGGTTACTGTATTCATCACACCTGGTGAATATTTGGCGTTACGGCAAAGACATGTGAGCCTTCCCTTTAGAACCTGAGCGTGTGTACACGGGAGGCAGACACTTCGGTTGATTCTCAAGTACACGTACCCTGGGAGGTACAGCATTCATGGCGTCCTTGCCATGAAGGGTCCAGTGAGGCCTTTGAGGGTCTGAGTACCTTCCACCCTCTACCCTGCTCCCGAGAGTCTCTGTCCCTGGTCCTCCTCGGGAGCTGAGCTGGCAGGGAGGGAGCTCACCCGGCACCGGGCTGCAGGGACCTGCCGGAGCTTGCCCGACCGACGCCAGGCACCGCAAGAGCCGCAAGAGCTGCGGAGCCGGGTGTGTGGGTGCGGGGGAGGGGGAGGGGCCAGCTGTGAGCTCCCGCAGACCACCCCCACACACTTTAAATTGCAGAGGCACTTGATGTGGGGACCAGTTTTTACCTCCACACCCCCTCCCCCCAGACTGCTTGCTTATTTAATCGGAGGCCGCACCCCAGCTGTAGCGAAGGCTGGAATGTGGTGTCGGTTTGAGGACTGGGAAAGGAGGTGGGATGAGCTGTTGTCAGGCCCTTGGATGAGCCTGAGGCTGCAGGGCAGAGGCGTAGGGACAAGCTGGCCAGGACGGACACGCTGTTTCTGTTTTTTTTTTTTTTTTTTTTTTTTTTTTTTTTTTTTTTTTTGAGACGGAGTTTCGCTCTTGTCGCCCAGGCACCCGCCACCACGCCCGGCTACTTTTTTGTATTTTTACTAGAGATGGGGTTTCACCATGTTAGCCAGGATGGTCTTGATCTCCTGACCTTGTGATCCACCCACGTTGGCCTCCCAAAGTGCTGGGATTACAGGTGTGAGCCACCACGCCTGGCCTATTTTTTTGTTTTTGTTGTTTATTTTTTTCCTTAAGATTTTATATGGCTTTGCTTTTACTTTTATATTTAATTCCTTTTTTTTTTTTTTGAGACAGGGTCTTGCTCTGTCACCCAAACTGGAGTGCAGTGGTGTGATCACAGCTGGCTGTAGCCTCAAACACATGGGCTAAGGTGATCCTCCTGCCTCAGCCTCCCCAGTAGCTGGGACTACAGGCGCGGTCACTATGCCTGGCGAATTTTTTGTAGGTACAGGGTTTTGCCATGTTGCCCAGGATGGTTTAATACCTTAAATTTTTTTTTTTGGTGACTTTTGTCCATTGAGACATCCGTATACTTTATGAAGTCAAAAAGAGTTATATAAGTCTTATCACAAAAAACAGCAGTTCCCTGTCCCTCTTACCTATTCCTGGATAGCAAACTATCCCAAACTTAGTGGCTTAGAATAAGTACCGTTTTATTCCGTCTTCGGATATGTTGTGTCAGGAGTTTGTGGAGGGCCTGGCGGAGTGCTCCTTCTGTTTCATGGACACTGGGGTGGCTCAGTTAGGAGAAAGCTGGCAGGTGACTGGTCTGGCGGGTCCAGGACAGCTTCACTCACCTGCCCTCTGTCATGGAGGGGCAGCTGGGATCCTGCGATCCGCTGGAACCTCATCCTCACTCAGGAGCACTTCACAGGCCTCTCTAGGAGGGTGGTCAGCTGTGTGATGGCTCAGGACTTGAAGAGAGCAAGGTGGAAAGTTCCAGTCCTCCAGAAGGCTGGGCTGTGGATTGTCAGGGCGTCCCTTCTGTTGCTTTCTCTGCCGAGGAAGCCTCATGCTGCCCAGATGCAAGGCGGGAGCCGAGGGCTCCACCTCTCCGCGGCGGGAGTGCCGGGTGTCTGCGCTACGACTCCCTCTACCCAGAAGCCCCACCTCGGCCTTTCCTGAGCTGAGTGTTCTGGTGTTTACCTCCTCGATTCCAGCCTTCCTGATCTGTCGGTGGTCTGTGCCCTCTCTCCCTCTCCCTCTCCCTTCTCCTCTCCTGGTCTGGGTGTTGTCTGGGGGCTTGCCTTCATGGAGGGTGGGATTTGCCTCTCTTTGCCCCTTCTGCCCCCACGCCCACCCGCCCGCCCGCCATCCAGGGGGTTTTGCCTGCCTCTCCTGCACTGGAAGCTGCTGCTTGGATCCCATGTCTTTCTCTTGAGTTAATCATTTATTTTGACATGAGGCACATACCTTTTACAGGCTCTTGAGAAAGTGCGAGAGAGTTTTTTGGAGGCCTTGAATTATTGAAAATGGTTTTATCTGCCTGACTGGTAGTTTGGCTGAGTCTGGAACTTCAGGCCAGAAATCATTGACCTTCAGAGTTTTGCAAATTTTCTCCATTTTCTGCAGCTTCTACTACTGCGGTTGAGAACCTTGATGCCATTCAGATTCCTGATTCTTTCTCTCCCGACATTTCGTGTGAAAATTTTCAAACATATGGACAAGTTGTAAGGATGCTCCAGTGAACTCTCATATACCCAACAGCGGGGTTCTGCAGTTAGCACAGCTGTCTGCGTTCCCTTCCCTTCCCCTCGCCATCCAACTTACCCTTCCCCTCCCCTCGCCATCCAACTTACCCTTCCCTTGCCCTCGCCATCCAACTTACCCTTCCCTTCCCCTCGCCATCCAACTTACCCTTCCCTTGCCCTCGCCGTCCCGCTTACTTATCTTGCTGCATTTCACGTCAGTTGCAGACATCAGTCTGCTTTGCTCCAAACACTTTGCAGGCGTATTCTTATTAGTTTGTGATTCTTCTTTCAAAGGTAAGGTTTACATTCAGTGAAGGGCACAGGTCTTAAGAGGACCATTTAACAAGTTTTGACAAACATGTTCTCCCATTATGGCCCCAGAGAGCACCGTCACACCGATGCCACCCTTCCCCACCCAGACCGTGGCAACTGCAGGCTGATGCTTTTCCACCATGGATTAGTTTTATGTATTGTAGAACTTTATGTCAGTAGTGGTTCCTGGTTTTTATGTACAGCTGTTTCTCACCTGCAGGTTCTTTCCTTTATTCTCAGTAGTCTTAGTTTTCTTAACTTTATATTCCAACACTTCTGTTAAGTATTTGATTCCTCATTTTGGTTTCCATGAGCTCTGTTTTGTTCTGAGTGTTCCTTTTGTAGCATCTCATTCTCATGCAGTAGTTGCAGTAGCTTTTCTTATCCTTCCTAAGGATTTTAGTGATAGCTTTCTTTTAGTGGGGGGTGGAGGAGTGGGGGCGGATGTTCTCCTGTGTGTGTGTGTGTGTGTGTGTGTGTGTGTGTGTGTGTGTGTGTGTGTGTGTTTTTAAAGACCTGGGGTCTCGCCGTGTTACCCAGGCTGGACTTGAACTCCTGGTCTCAAGGGCTTCCCCTGCCCCAGCCTCCCGGGTAGCCGGGACTGCAGGAGCGCCATGCCGTGCCTGGTGCCTTCCCTGCATCTTCAGCATGGCCTCTGCCGAGCACCTCGGGGAGTCAGCCCTGTCTCCTGCAGAGGTGGGAGGCCTGCCCCCAGTGCTTCTTGGGTTAGGCCTGCCCTGCCCCACCCCCCCGAGTTCTGTGGTGCCACAGACCTGGAGCTTTGTAGGTTCCTGTCCTGTGGATCAGGGGGAGTGTGGGTTTCCTCCCTCCAGGAGAGGGCTGGGCTTCTCGGTCTGAGGCCTTTCCTGCTGTCCCTGCACTTCCAGGCTCCTCCGTGGTCCTGGTGCTGCCTTTCCTGCCCTTCCTCTTCTACCCTGTAGCTTATGCCTTGAAAAAAGAAAATGGTCCGTTTCTGCTGTTTTTAGTGGGATTTTACCCACTATTTTTTATGTGTTCAACCCCCTATGTTACTCAGCAGTCTTGTGATTAGGTTTTTGACCAAATCTTAGGAACTGTCATGGGGGTGGCCGCTGGTGTTTCTTGCGTGTTCATGGTGTTGGGGCCAAGTGCACCACCTGTGCTGGTCCATTCACTCAGGAGCACCAAGCACCTGGCCCGTGGAGTCCCCTCACATGTCTGTTTATTCAGGAGCACCACGCACCGTGGAGCCCCCACACACAGGTCGGGAACATGGCCGAGGTACCCAGCTCAGAGGGCGATGAGCAGAATTACACCAGATGTGGGGGGTGCTTCCCTGCGGTTGCAGACCCTGGGTGGGGAGGGAGCGGTACCTGGGGCGGTGGCTGCTCTTGGGGATAAGCCCTGGTGCCAGTGTGTTGGGGGGGTGCCAGGGACACAGGCAGGTGCTGGCGTTGCTGCCTCTGTGTCAGGGTCTCTCTCTAGGGGCACACAGGCTGGAAGCGCAGTCCTAGTTGAGCTTTCCTAGTTTCCAGGTGGGGGGATGAGGCACAGGACATGGCCGGCTCAGCCCCTTCCTCTCAGTCCTGTCCAACTCGGCCCCATCTTCTCCGTCCGTCCTGTCCAGCTTGGCCCCTTCTCTCCATCCTGTCCGGCCTGGCCCCTTTCTCTCCGTCCTGTCCAGCTTGGCCCCTTCCTTTCCGTCCGTCCTGTCTGGCCTGGCCCCTTCCTCTCCATCCTGCCCAGCCCACCCCGGTCCCTTTGAAACATCATCCTCTCCAGCACTGTGTGCTGGGACTCAAGTCTCGGCTCCTCCATCTTCACCCTTTGTGACTTGGGGCAGCAATCACTGACCTCCCCGGGCCTCTGTCTTACCATCCGTGGAAGGGACTTGTGAGTGTCTCACAGAACACCTGAGGTGAAGGAAGGGCGTCGGCCTCCGTCCTACCGTCCGTGAAAGGGAAAGGGACTTGTGAGCGTCTCTCACAGGACACCTGAGGTGAAGGAAGCGCGTCACATCTTTGACCTTCTTAAAATGCAAGATTGTTGTTGATTTAATCCTTTGTGTTCCTTGTGGGGTGCTGCATCCAGAGGAAAGGAGAAAGGAAATGGAAACTCTGCAGAAAATCCAGAGGCCTGGCATCAGGCTCCCAGTCTGATTTTGCCGCGGCTGTAGGGGAGACGCAGCAACATCCTGTCCCCTGAGGGCACGGCTTCAGGAACAGCTCCGGGCCTGAGGGCGCCTCTCGCCTGGCGGTGTCTCAGGCCTCTGCCCTCCTAAAGGGACTCAGGCCAGTGGGCGGGACTGTGGGATGGGACCGGGAGGCTGAGGGGGTGAGGGTGGCGGGCAGGCTCCGGCTTCCCTTCCCAACCAGACTCTAGATCTGGGGGCAGGGCATCCTGGGTCTGTCGGCCGAGCGCATGTTAAGAGGAGGAGGAACAGAAGGCGTAGGAACCCCCACAGGCCTGTCATGTCTCCTGCCCTCCCCCGACCTGCATCCAGCTCTTAAGGGGTTTGGAGTACTTGCCCCTCCCCTTCCTTTGGAAAGTGTTTCTTAGAGTTTCTTGGTTGTCATTCATTTCTGGTTGGAATTCCCATAGTGAGAGACTGTCTTGGTTTTGTGCTGGCCTAGGGGCTGCCACGTGCCCTGTGGTGCTGAATGCATCACGGCTGTGATCCCTGTGCCCCCTCCACATGCTGTGTCCGGCGTGCCACGTCCCCTCTTCCAGCCCTCTGCTGCCCACTGCACGCACTGCATCCAGCGTGCCGTGTCCTCTCATCCAGGCCCCTGCTGCCCCTTCCACGTGCTGCGTCCAGTGTGCCATGTACCCTCGTCCAGCCCTCGGCAGGCCCCTCCACGCGCTACATCCAGCGTGTCGTGTCCTCTCATCCAGGCCTCTACTGCCCCTTCCACATGCTGTGTCCAGCGTGCCACGTCCCCTCTTCCAGCCCTCTGCTGCCCACTGCACGCACTGCATCCAGCGTGCCGTGTCCTCTCATCCAGGCCTCTGCTGCCCACTGCACACACTGCATCCAGCGTGCCGTGTCCTCTCATCCAGGCCCCTGCAGCCCCCTCCACGCGCTGCATCCAGCGTGCCGTGTCCTCTCATCCAGGCCTCTGCTGCCCCCTCCACGCGCTACATCCAGCGTGCCGTGTCCTCTCATCCAGGCCTCTGCTGCCCCCTCCACGTGCTGCATCCAGCGTGCCGTGTCCTCTCATCTAGGCCTCTGCTGCCCTGTCCACACGCTGTGTCCTGTGTGCTGTGTCCCCTCGTCCAGCCCTCTGCTGCCCCCTCCATGGGCTGCGTCCTGTGTGCCGTGTCCCCTTGTCCAGCCCTCTGCTGCCCGCTGCTCTCTTTGGGATTTCCATTGTTTCCCCTTCCCCTTCCTTTCCTGGTTTTCTTCCCTAGTGTGGGGACCCTTCCTGCTGCTGCGGGGCCCTGCTGCAGCCTCTGCCTTCCGTCCCTGGCGGTAGTGAGACTGGCCGAGACCCAGGGGAAGCCTGGAGACTGTCCTAGATTTCGGGAATGGTGCTACACAGGCTTGCTGGCTTGGGTTAGGGCCCTAGGCCCTGCCTCCGGGTTGCCTGGAAGCCGCCAGCCAGGCCTGGACACCTCTCTGCCTCCTGTCACCTCGGAGCAGCGGAGCAGCAGCCCAGGAACAGGTCACGGCCTTCGCCTGTGTTACGTGGCCACCGGCCTGAGAGCCCCTGCAGACCCTGTGTTTTGGGAAGTCGATTTAACTGAACAGAGCACAACTGAGAAGGGGCTGCCTCCCTCCCCACCCACCCTCGTTGCCTGGGACTGCTTGTCCAGGAGCTGGGCCTCGGGTGTCTGGTCTCTGGGCCACATACACTAACAAGGCCAAGCTCAGCAGTACCCCCGGGGTCCTCAACCACCAAGTGCCAAGGTCTGGGCCCGACCTGCTCTGGGCGCTGTGGGCACCGCTCAGTCACTCTCTGCAGGTGACCGAGGAGACATCTGATTTCTCATTAACAATGAACAACCCTGAGAACATCAGTGGGGTTTTATTCGTTGTGTCAGACAGCGCAGCGATGCGGAGAAATGGAAGTGGAGTTGATTTGGCCGTTGTGGTGAGAGATGGCCAAGACCTAGGAGAGAGTTTGGGGAAAGCTTTTCTTCTGGACATTTGTTGACTTTGATGAGTAAGTGGAGGGCTTTATTTGTAACTTGAAGTCTGAGATTTGTCATGTCAGTACCTAAACTTTAATTTGTTTGTACAAATAATGCCACGATTTAATTTTTTTTTTTTTTTCCTGAGACGGAGTCTTGCTCTGTCACCCAGGCTGGAGTGCAGTAGCGCGATCTCCGCCTCCTGGGTTCAAGCGATTCTCCTACCTCAGCCTCCCGAGTAGCTGGGATCACAGTCGCGTGCTACCACGGCTGGCTAATATTTTGTATTTTTAGTAGAGACGGGGTTTCACCGTGTTAGCCAGGATGGTCTTGATCTCCTGACCTCGTGATCCTCCCGCCTCGGCCTCCCAAAGTGCTGGGATTATAGGGATTACAGGCGTGAGCCACCGGGCCGGGCCCACGGTTTGAATTTTTATGAAACTGGAGCTAATTAATTTTTTCAGACGAGTGGGAGTGTAGCAAACAGCCCCTCTCTGTTGCCCCTTTTTCCTACCAAGGCCCCTCCAGGCTGCCTCTTGCCTGGTGAGTGTGAGGGGATGGGTGGGCGCAGCCCTGTGGGATGGTGCTCTGTGGCAGAGCTGACAGTTTCTGGGTGTGTGGCCTGTGGGTAGCCTTTGTACTGGGTGCATAGTCCCTGGCTCCTCCCTCCCAACACCTTCACCCCGTGCGGCCTTGGAAATGGGGCTCCTGGTGGCTCTGCAGGCACCGTCAGAGTCAGAGGGAGGGCGAGCAGCTTTTGGTTTCTGTTTAAACAGCATCCTGTCACTCCCTCCTCTCCTAGTGCGGATTGGAGCTGCAGCTTCTGTGTTGAGAGGGAAACTTGAAACCCTGAGCTATGGCTTGTTTTGTCTTTGATTGGGAAACCCAATTCAGGTTTGTGAACCTGGGCCAAGTGTAAGAATTCCCACAGTTTTCCTCACCACCTCTCCTCCCCCACCCCGACAGTGAAGCATCTTAGGCTTCGGAATTCTCGCTCGCCTGACTCAGGCTTGTTAGTTTTCCAGGAGCAACTCCTGTGGCCCCCGTATAGGGAATTTCTTCAAAGGTGCCTTTACACACACAGCAGTCCGGTACAGAAGTCATCTCGTTAAATTGTACAAGGACAAGTAAAATTTAAAAAATTAACACTTAGATCTTCTTTTTTTTCTTGCTACAAGTAACAGTGGAAAACCTAGCAATGAAAATAGATGTGAACAGACAAAAGGCCAGTGGGGCTGGTCCCTTCTCATCCTCTCCCGTGTCTCCTGGAGGCTTCTCCACCTCTGTGTCTTCCCTCTCCCTCCTGCCTTTGCTGCCGGCTTCTCCACCTGTGTGTCTTCCCCTGCTCTGCTGCGTCTTCTCCACCTCCGTGTCCCCCTCTGCCAGCTGCATCAGTGCTGCTTACTGGGCTTGGTCTTCAGGGCCACTGTTTCTCCTCAGCTAAGTCCTGAGAGTCACATTTCCATCCATTGCAGTGAAATCTTTTCCTTCATGTATTTCCAGACCTTGGTTTTGGCTCCTTTTCATATCTTCCTTGTTTCCTCGCTGTGGTTTTCATTTCTCCTTTCATCTCCTTAACCTGGTTTTCGATAGTGTCTTTTAGGTTATCTCAAGTTCAAGTTCTGAAAGTAAGGATTAAAGTCAGAACCGCGTTGCGCTGCGTTGCACTGCAGTCGCTAGGCGTTGTTCCAAGCACGTGGATAAACTGAGAGTCCTCGTGGTTGCCCGGGGGTGGGACTGCCATCGTCCAGAGAGACCCGCTCTTGCCCGTGATGCCGCATGGGTCCCTCTCGCAGGATGCGACCTTGATGGTCTTGATCTCCTGACCTCGTGGTCCTGACAGGCTTTGCATCCTGTCACCTCAGCCAGGCAGGACCTTCTGCTAGAACCCTCTTCACTGGGAGCTGGAGGAGCTTCACTGTGCACCATCTGGAGGCAGAAGCGAAGCAGCAGCCCCGTGTGCTTGTGCGGCGGCTCCTGGGGCTGTGCTGTTGCTGGTTGTGTGTGCTGACACCGGGCCCGCTGCGGTGTGGCTGTGCTTAGACTCTGGTGACTTGGCCCCCATGGCCTCATCAGCCCTGATCCATCCCTGCACTGAACTCCTGTGGGGCTTGTGGTGAGTCTGGACTGACTCAGCTTTCTAAAAGCGGAAAAGCAGAAGTTAACAGGGCTACGGAGATAAATGGACAGACCCAGTATCCTCCTGAGAGCTCAGAACACCTCTCAGTTAGTGATAAATAAATATGTAGCGGAGATATAGATATGTATAAAATGCACATTACATACTATGTGTGTACATACAGTATTTCAACAACAGGGGCAACTGGCTCGATTCCGTAATTGATACAGAATCCTGAGCCAGCCGTTGGAGAATACACGTTTGTAGACACCTGAAGAGCATTCACAGATATTACACATCGAGGCCATAGAACAAGTCTCGAGACATTCCAGAGACTCACTGGCGTACAGACGGTATTCCATGCTCACAAAGTAATGAAATTAAAAACTGGATACAGAACCGTAAGGGAAAGGTGATAATTTTTACTTAGAAGATATACAAATGTCTAAATCACATGAGTCAAAGAAGTCTCAGGAGAAGTTTTGAAATAAAAAGTTAAAAAAGTTTAAAAATAAAAACAAGTTAAAAAGAAACAGTCACAAAATTATTCCATCTAAAATTTTGGGAAGCAACTAAGGAAATTTAAACCCTTAAACAGGTATGACGAAGTTGTGGCCTGCAGGCCCGATGGGGCCTCAGCCTGTTTCTATCCAGTTTTCGAGCCGAGAGTGTTTTTCACAATTTAAAAATGTTACCAATAAGAATAAACACAACCAAGCAGAGTCTGCGACGTGGACTGCACGTGGCCCACAGGGCCTGAGGTTCCCTCTGGCCGTGGCAGGAATCACTTGGTAACTCGGCCTCAGACGCACGTACAGAAAAGGGGAAAGGTTCACTCCGCACAGGGCGGTGGGAGGAGGGCAGTGAGCAGAACCCTGGAAATGCAGGAGGTGGAAGACAGAGATGGGAAAGGACACGCAGAGCCAGACGCAGCTCTTAGAGAGAGCTCATGGGACCGCTACACGCGTGGCCAACGGGCAGGAAGCAGGAGCCTTACGCACGGAGGGGAGCCCTTGTGTAGTTGCCGTGGAGATGGAAAATGGCGTGTTAAGAATACCTTTTGCCAGGAAATTTGGTAGCTCAGGCAAAATAGACATTCTGAGAGAAGCGTAATTTATCAAAGTTGACCCAGGTAGGAGTAGAAAAGTGACTCCTTGCTGCTTCAGTACCTCTGCTTGTAAGTTGAACAATTACTGTTGACCCCATAGGATTTTCAATGATTTTGTTGAGACGCAGTTCACATGCCATTCAGTTCTCTCATTAAGTGTACAGTTCAGTGGCTTGTGATGCATTTGCAGAGTTTTGCGGCCATTGCCACAGTCGGTTGTAGGAACATTTTACCCCACGCTCCTTCGCTGCCATCCCCAAGCCCCCGTCCTCCCCATCCTAGACACCGCAGCTGTATTCTCTTTGTGTCTGCCCATTCTGGACGTTTCCTGTGAATGGAACCGTGCCCCCTGCGGTCCTCTGTGGTGGCTCCTGGCCCCGAACGTGGTGTTGGCGTGGTCCGTGGGCATCGCAGTCCCCAGCAGTGCCCCTCTTCTTTTCCTTGCTGGAGCCTGTTCCATCGTGTGGCGTCTTCGTCAGCTCAGGCTGCGGCAACAAGACGCCACAGATGGGGGCTCACGCAGCACAAATGCTTCCCTCACGGTTCTGGAGGCAGGTGTCCGAGATCGAGGGGCTAGGCCGGGCACGGTGGCTCACACCTGTAATCCCAGCACTTTGGGAGGCCGAGACGGGCGGATCACGAGGTCAGGAGATCGAGACCATCCTGGCTAACACGGTGAAACCCTGTCTCTACTAAAAATACAAAACACAGCCGGGCGAGGTGGCGGCGCCTGTAGTCCCAGCTACTCGGGAGGCTGAAGCAGGAGAATGGCGTAAACCCGGGAGGCGGAGCTTGCAGTGAGCTGAGATCCGGCCACTGCACTCCAGCCTGGGCCACAGAGCGAGACTCCGTCTCAACAAAAAACAACAACAACAACAAAAAAACAAGATCGAGGGGCCAGCAGGCTCGGTTTCTTCCGAGCTCCCCTGGGCCTGCAGGCGCTGCCTTCCTGCCGCGTGCTCACCGCTCGGTCTGTGTCTGGGTGTCCTTATTTCCTCCTCTTATGAGGACACTGGTCATAGCAGATCCGGGCCCCACTCGCGTGGCCTCATTTTACCTTACGCATCTCTAAGGGCCACATCTCCAGATACAGGCACTCGGGAGCACTGGGATTCAGCCCATGACGTACGTGGAGGCCGCGTTTTATTATTCATCCGTCAGTTGGTAGACATTTGGGTTGTTTCCCTGTAGGCTGCTGTGAATAAAGCATTTGTGTGTGAGGTTTTGTGTGGATGTGGTTTTTGTCTTGGGTACAGGCCTGGCCATGGATCATAAGGCTGTTTGGAGAGGTAAGGGAACGAACACACCCGGAGCTCAGAACCGTGTCAGGCGTGCGACGCGTCCTGTTTCGAGGTTGGTGACGAGGCTGCAGCTCAGAACCGTGTCAGGCGTGCGACGCGTCCTGTTTCGAGGTTGGTGACGAGGCTGCAGCTCAGGACCGTGTCAGGCGTGCGACGCGTCCTGTTTCGAGGCCGGTGACGAGGATGCAGAGCAGCTCCTGAGGATGGGAGCTTGTGATGCAGCTGCCTCTTTATGTGCGATGGGAAGGTGGCTACTCAGCTTTCTCTCTCTCTCTCTTTTTTTTTTTTTAATTAATTTATTTTGTTGAGACAGGTTCTTGCTCCGTTGCCCAGGCTGGAGTGCAGTGGTGCGATCATAGCTCACAGCATCCTTGGCCTCCTGGGCGTGAGTGGTCCTTCGACCTGAGCCTCCTGAATAGCTGGAACCACAGGCATGTGCCACCGTGCCCAGCTGAGTGTCGCATCTTTTTTCTCCTTTTTTTTTTTTTTTTTTGAGACAGAGTCTCGCTCTGCCGCCCAGGCTGGAGTGCAATGGCCGGATCTCAGCTCACTGCAAGCTCCGCCTCCCGGGTTCACGCCATTCTCCTGCCTCAGCCTCCCGAGTAGTTGGGACTACAGGCGCCCGCCACGGCGCCCGGCTAGTTTTTTTTTTGTATTTTTTAGTAGAGACAGGGTTTCACCGTGTTCGCCAGGACGGTCTCGATCTCCTGACTTCATGATCCGCCCGTCTCGGCCTCCCAAAGTGCTGGGATTACAGGCTTGAGCCACCGCGCCCGGCCTTCTCCTTTTTTTTTTTAAGGGTAGGGCTTTGCCCTGTGACTGGTCTCAAAGTTCTGGGCTTAAGCGGTCCACCTGTCTCAGCCTGCTAAGGTGCTGGGATTACAGGTGTGAGCCACTGCATCCTGCACCCGCCCCCCTTTTTTTTCTTCTTTTTTTGAGTCAGGGTCTTGCTCTATTGCCCAGGCTGGAGTGCAGTGGCTCAGTCACGGCTCACTGTAGCTTTGACCGCATGGGCTAGATCAGTCCCCCCACCTCAGCCTCACAAGTAGGTGAGTCTCAGGGGTTTGCCACCACACCCAGCTGATTTTTTCGATTTTTTTGTAGAGACAGGGTCTCACTATCTAGCCCAGGCTGGTCTTGAACTCCTGGCCTCAAATGATCTTCTCATCTTGGCCTCCCAAAGTATTGTGATTACAGGAATGAGCCACTGTTACTGGCCCCAGCTTTCTTTTGGTTAGTGTTTTCTCAGTATATTCTTTTCTGTCTTTTAATCTTTTTATATCCTTACATTTTAGGTATATGTTGATTAAAAATCTACCCTTTGATTTTAAGCTGGTGAGTTTAGTTCATTTGCTTTACTGACATGTTTGGATGTCTTTGTCTTACTATTTGAATTGCTTTTTCAGATTTTTCTTTTGTTTTTAAAAATTGTGGTTTCTATTGTGTCCCCCAACCTATTCCCATTCCACATCTTCTTCCTTATTGGTTTGGAAATCATATATTCTGTTCCTTGTGTTTTCTTCAGTGGTCGTCTTCAGCTTATACTATGAATGTTAAAAGCCAACAGCTAGCTTCTTAGCCTCCCCTCCAAATAACACACAGCCTACCCTGACCTTGATCACTTTCCACCTGACATACTTGACATCGTTGAGTTTTTAGTTCTTCTTGTTGAATATTAGGCATTACAGGTTGAGCACCCTGAATCCGAAAATCCAAAACTCATAACTTTTTGCATGCTGACTTGACACTCTGTGGGTGATGGGTTGCAGTCAAAACACAGGTAAACAACGCACAGTTGATTCAGCACCCGGGGAAAAGATCCTTCCAGCCCCTTCAGCTTGGAGAAATCCTTTCCACGTAAGACCGTGTTCCCTCATGCAAGCACGTCCACAAAGGGCGATAAAATGGCGGGGGTGCTGGCCGGACGCAGGCACTGCGGCCTCCTTACGAGCCTCCACACGGGCGAGACCTGTGTGCTCTGCTTGTGTGTGTGTGTCCCCTGCTCTGTGGTGTCCAGATACTGTTGACAATGTCAGAAAGGCCTGCAGATTACTTGTGTGGGTAATGGTGGTCAGAAAAGGAGCAAGCATTCATGTTCACACATCGCACAGAGAGCCAGGCTGCTGGAGGGAACTGGCAGCAGTGTAAGAGCACGGTGCTGGAGTGAGTGCCAGCTATGACCTCAGAAACAGGAGGAACGGGGCCGGGCGCGGTGGCTCAAGCCTGTAATCCCAGCACTTTGGGAGGCCGAGACGGGCGGATCACGAGGTCAGGGAGTGACCATCCTGGCTAACACCGTGAAACCCCGACTCTACTAAAAATACAAAAAACTAGCCGGGCGAGGTGGTGGGACCTGTCTACTCCGGAGGCTGAACAGGAGAATGGCCTAAACCCGGGAGGCGAGCTTGCAGTGAGCCGAGATCTGACGTTCTGTGCTGAAATGATGACCAGAAAAACACTGCAAAAAGCTACAGGTGAAGTTTCCGTCATGTATTGAAAGAGTGGATCTGTCAGCATCGCAGTGGACCCAGGCCACTTAATAGCACCAATCGCAAGACAAGCAAAGCTCCGTGTAAGGCTCCTAATCGCTTTCACGAAGCTCTGTCCTTGTGACTCACCACCTATGAAAGGCCACACCTCCTAACACCATGCCCTTGGGAGTGAGGATTTCAGCAGGAATTTGGGGGAACACAAGCATTGGGGCATCGCATCTGCCCGTGGCCTTCCTCCCAGTGGCCTTCCTCCCTGTGGCCCTCCTCCCCGTGGCCCTGTGCCCCGTGGCCTGTGCCCCGTGGCCTCTCTCCCCCTGCCAGCTGCCCCCTCACCCTGCTCTCAGCCTCACGGACCCCTCTTCGTCCTGTGTGGGCCACTTTGGCCCCCACCATCCCTTCCGGGACGTGCAACCCTATGTGGTGCCACCTGATGCTTCAGGACTGAATTTTCAGGAGGGGCAGGGAAAGGTGTTTGCTTTTGTAAAAAATTTTTTTAGAGCCAGGGTCACTCGGTTGCTCAGGCTGGAGTGGGTGCAGTGGTGTAGTCACGGCTCACTGCAGTCTTGGCCTCCTGGACTAAAGCGATCCCTTCCACCTCAGCCTCCCAAGTCACTGTGGCACTATGGGTGTGTGCTACCACACCCGGCTAATTTTTTTTATTTTTTGAAGAGTTGGGATCTCACTGTGTTGCCCAGGCTGGTCACGAACTCCCATGCTCACGTGATCCACTCACCTCGGCCTCCCAAAGGGCTGGGATTACAGGTGTGAGCCACTGTGACTGGCCAGGTGTTTGCTCTTAAAAAACCATTTCTCTCTTTCTGTGTGTATGTGTGTTTTGAGGTAAAATTTCACATAACATAAAAATAACCATTAGGCCGGGTGCGGTGGCTCAAGCCTGTAATCCCAGCACTTTGGGAGGCCGAGACGGGCGGATCACGAGGTCAGAAGATCAAGACCATCCTGGCTAACCCGGTGAAACCCCGTCTCTACTAAAAAAATACAAAAAACTAGCCTGGCAAGGTGGCGGGCGCCTGTAGTCCCAACTACTCGGGAGGCTGAGGCAGGAGAATGGCGTAAACCCGGGAGGCGGAGCTTGCAGTGAGCTGAGATTCGGCCACTGCACTCCAGCCTGGGCGACAGAGCGAGACTCTGTCTCAAAAAAAAAAAAAAAAAAAACCATTAACTTTAAAGTGAATAATTCAGAACATTTAGTACATTCACAGTGTTGCACAGCTACTATTTCTGTCTACTTTTGAGACATTTTTATCACCAAAAAAAATATGCTGGTGTCCATTCACATAGTCACGACACATGACTGTTTTCCCAACCCCTGGCACCTGCCAGACTGTTTTCTGCCTCTACGTTTGCTTATTCTGAGAATTTCGTACACATGGAATCTGCAATGTGTGACCCTTTGTGCCTGGTTCATCTGTATTGTAGCATGTGTCAGGCCTTCATTTGTTTTTATGGCTGAATAATATTGCTTTGTATGGCTAGACCCCTTTTTGTTTCTCTGTCAGTTAATGGACACTTAGGTTTTCCCACCTTTTGGCTCTTGTGAATAATGCTTCTGTGAACGTTTGCGTACAAGTATCTGTTTGGATCCCTGTCTTCCCCTCTTTTGGGTGTGCATCCAGGGTGGGATTGCTGGAGCGCGTGCAGACCCTCGATGTGCTCACTGGGTGGGACTGCTGGAGTGCGTGCCAGACCCTCGACGTGCTCACTGGGTAGGACTGCTGGAGCGCGTGCGGACCCTCGGTGTGCTCACTGGGTGGGACTGCTGGAGCGCGTGCCAGACCCTCGATGTGCTCACTGGGTAGGACTGCTGGAGCGCGTGCAGACCCTCGATGTGCTCACTGGGTGAGATTGCTGGAGCGCGTGCAGACCCTCGATGTGCTCACTGGGTAGGACTGCTGGAGCGCGTGCGGACCCTCGGTGTGCTCACTGGGTGGGACTGCTGGAGCGCGTGCGGACCCTCGGTGTGCTCACTGGGTGGGACTGCTGGAGCGCGTGCCAGACCCTCGATGTGCTCACTGGGTAGGACTGCTGGAGCGCGTGCAGACCCTCGATGTGCTCACTGGGTGAGATTGCTGGAGCGCGTGCAGACCCTCGATGTGCTCACTGGGTAGGACTGCTGGAGCGCGTGCGGACCCTCGGTGTGCTCACTGGGTGGGATTGCTGGAGCGCGTGCCAGACCCTCGATGTGCTCACTGGGTGGGATTGCTGGAGCGCGTGCGGACCCTCGGTGTACTCACTGGGTGGGATTGCTGTACTGCGTGCGGACCCTCGGTGTGCTTACTGAGGCGTCCCCAAGCTGTTTCCACACATGCTGTGCTGCTCTGCGTCCCCACCAGCAAGGCACACAGTTTCTGGTTTCTCTGTGTCCTCACCAACATCTGTGTTGTTCTTTTTCAAAAAATTATAATCATCCTCGTAGGTGTGAGGGGGTATCTTGTGGTTTTAATTTGAACTTTTCTTGGTGACGAATGACATTGAGCATCTTTTCTTGTGCGCTTTGGCTGTTTGTGTATTTCTTTCGATAAATGTCTAGTCAAGTTCTTTGACCATTTTCAAATTGGAATGTTTGTCCTTTTGTTGTTGAGTTGTAAAAGCTGTTTGTATCTTCTGAATGTTAAACTCTTATCAGATTTATCATTTGCAAATATTTTCTCCCATTCTGTTGGTTGTCTTTTCTTTCTTTTGATAATATCTTTGTATTGTGTCGTGTTTAAACATTTCACCGTTGTTTTAATTCTCTCTTTTTAGTTCTTTTCTCTATGTGTGCGGTTTTGGGGTGTGTGTGATGTGTACATACACACATACACATATATGGGTGTCTAAAAAGTATTTTAATTTTTTTGCTTTAAATATTGGAAACTTTTAAATTGGAGTTGAGATTCTGTGTGGAATAATTTATTGTCGAATGAAAGGAAAGTGTGAAGCTTGTCAGGTGTTGTTACCTGACACGTCCACAGCAGCCATGCGGATGGTGCAGCCTTGCTGCTTGTCAGGTGTTATTACCTGACGTATCCACAGCAGCCATGCGGATGGTGCAGCCTTGCTGCTTGTCAGGTGTTATTACCTGACGTATCCACAGCAGCCATGCGGATGGTACAGCCTTGCTGCTTGTCGGGTCTTGTTACCTGACGTATCCACAGCAGCCATGCGGATGGTACAGCCTTGCTGCTTGCGCCTCATGGTTTTACCTTTGTTATTTTAATTTGTTTTAGTTTTTTTTGAAACAGGGTCTTGCTGTGTCACTCAGCCAGGAGTACAGTGGTTTGATCCCAGCTCACAGCAGCCTTGACTTCCCAGGCTCAAGCGATCCTCCTACCTCAGCCTCCCAAGTAGCTGGGGCTACAGGTGCACACCACCATACCTGGCTAACTTTTGTATGTTTTTGTATAGATGGAATCTCCCTATGTTGTCCAGGCTGGTCTCGAACTCCTGTGCTCAAGTGATCCTCCCGCCTCAGCCTCCCAAGGGCTGGGATTACAGGCATGAGCCATTGTGCCCAGCCAGCTTTTGTTGTTTTTAAAAGTTGAAATTCATGGTTTTGGGTCAAAGCTAAGCTGTGACATAGGAACATGAAGTGATCTAGTTATGTTTGGTTATGCGCTATGTGCGGAAAGCAACCTCTTCATGAATCTTTTAATGAACATCTTTCTGCCTGGAAAAAACCCTTTGCCTACTAAACTTATTTTCACACCTTCCTAAGTTTGTTGTCTTCCGTGCTTTTGCTAGCTCCAGGCCCATTCGGCATTTAAAATAAAATGCAGGTTGGCCAGTCTGGCTGGGGAGTTATACAGGTACTACGGCTGGAGAATCCCAGTTGACTTGAAATTCAGGTTTTGCTTGTGAAAGTAGCTCGCTCGGGCTTCTGGTGATGACAGTGCTGTGAGGACTGCCTGGTTCGCTGGGCGTGCCTCACAGACAGGACACTTTTTAGGGTTGCTTTTGAATGTGCCTGAGGTGAGGTTACCGTGTTGTCCTTGTACTCATCTTCACAGTTTCTGACCCTCCTGTGGGTGGAAAATCGACTGTGTGAAGGGCCTGTTGGTGTGAACGGGCCCCGCTCAGCCCGGCCTTGGCTGTCTTAGGATCCCCGCTTGGTGGCAAGGAGGGTGTGGCTCGTGGGTGGCTGCCTGGGGCTGCCCCATGTAGACTTGCTGGGACTTTGTCTTGATGAGAGAACTGCTGTCAGGTGGTGCTTCCTGCAGTGGGTATGAGTGTGGCTCTCAGTGTCTCTGTGGGGCCGGGGGTCTTGGGTGGCAAGGCCGGGGCCAGGCTGCGTGGTAACCCCGAGTCCCACCCTCATTGTCGTTGCTCAGGACCCCAAGAGGCCATGAGGAGCCTGCTGGGTCTGAGTCCTCCCTACACGGACACACTGGCTTTCAGGGAAAGGAAGTCTCGTGGGTGGTCCAGCCTGCCGGGTCTGAGTCCTCCCTACACGGACACACTGGCTTTCAGGGAAAGGAAGTCTCGTGGGTGGTCCAGCCTGCCGGGTCTGAGTCCTCCCTACATGGACACACTGGCTTTCAGGGAAAGGAAGTCTCGTGGGTGGTCCAGCCTGCCGGGTCTGAGTCCTCCCTACACGGACACACTGGCTTTCAGGGAAAGGAAGTCTCGTGGGTGGTCCAGCCTGCCGGGTCTGAGTCCTCCCTACACGGACACACTGGCTTTCAGGAGAGTGGGTCTCGTGGGCGCGCGTGTCCTGTTGGGTGAGCAGACACGCCGGCTGTGACTTCAGGGCTACGGAAGTTCCTCTGTGGTTTCCAGCAGTGTAGACTCCAAGTGTGCCCTGTAGTGAGGACAAAGAGTGGAGGTTGGAGTCAGAATTGTGGACAGGCTCCTGAGGACCAGCAGAGGCTGGAGGCCAGGGCCTGCCCGCCGGGAGTGTGGCTGTGGAAAGATTCCAGTCCATAGCGGGGGCTGCTGCCCAGACTCACCTGAATAAAGTGTCTTCAGAGCCACCTGTCCTGCCTGGTCATGGCAGGGACCCAGAAAGATTCATCAGTGGGCAGTGAGTTGGGAACAGAAGGAAACCCTTGAGGTAACTGGGTTGGAGACGGGCAGCAGGCTTGTCAGTCACTGTGCACTGGTGACGTGGCCTTTGGCCTCCCCAGCCGTCTGACCCTGGGCCTCGGGGTCTTGCTCTTGGATTTCATGTGTCCTCGGGTGTCAGCTCCAGCACTGCGGTCCTCTGGGCCCTGCTGCTTCTGAAGGGCCCGTGCCAGGGACACCGTCTTGGGGCCAGTGGCGGTCTGAGTATGGGGGCTGGGAGTCCCAGGCAGTGAGTCATGGCAGAACTGGTCCCTGACTTCCTGGTTGAGCCTTTAATTCTCCCGAACGCCTGTTTTTGCTTCTTTCAAGTTGTTGTGCTTGAGCCACTCTGTCATTAGCTGTGGGCGTTCTGAGTGCCCGCGCCCGATGTTGAGCAGAGCGGGCAGGAGCGCCCTGGCTTCAGGGAGGGCCCCTGCCCCCCGCATGGCGGTCACGCTGCGCTGAGCGTCCCCTCCCCTCTGGTGGCCTTTCACAGTGGTGGAGGGGCAGGAACTGACTGGCTCTTCTCCCTGTGGTGGCTGCTTGGGTGGCAGTGAGGGGACAGCGAGGGGGACAGACACAGGTGGAAGGAACCACAGTGGGTTTCATGAACCAGTGACAGTGGCTCAGGAGATCCTGAGGCTGTTTAATTTGCAAACAGCCATTACTTGGGATTGCTTGAACAGAAATGGTTCTAACTTAGAACAGGAACCTGAGCAGGGCTGGCCATGCTGGAATGCGGTGCCCACTGTGACGGTGCGGAGCCGGCAGACGCCACTGGCTTTGTTGGATAATGGAGAGAGCGCTGGCATCTTCTGCCATCTGTGGTCGTCCTTGTGTGCTGTTCTTGCAGGCACCGTGGGTCTCCCTGGACGGGGTTCGGTTCCACCCCAGCGCCCTTGCCCTGTCTGTTCGCCTGTGTCCGGGCTGTGTGAGAAGCACGTCCCTTTGTCCAAGCAGAGGGTCTCTGCTCCACCCCTGGGGGAGGCCAGGAGGCCCTTGTTGGATGCTCTGGAGGGCAGCACTGGGACACGGCCACTGCACCCGGCCCTGGACCCAGGGCGGCCGGGGACTCAGGGGAGGAGCTCTTCAGGAGCTGTCGCTTGTGTTTAATTTTAATATAGCCGTGGCCCATCACAAGAAGAGTGTGGGCATTGGCAGCTTTGTCCCAGGTGCTGCAGGGTGGGGGTGGTGCCTGTTGCTGCCTGCTGCTGGCGGGGGTGTCAGCTGCACAGGATGCACAGCCTTGCGCCAGCGGCAGCCCCAGAGGCCGTGCGTAGGGCAGGCCCTGGTGGTCAGGGACCCACCCACTCCTGCCAGCGTTGGGCTTGGGATGTGCAGCTGGCTGGGGGCACACATTCATGCTGCAGGTCCCCGCGAGTCTGGGCTGTGAGCCTGGCGAGCCCTGAATTCCACCTCATGGCAGCTGCTGGTTCACGTCGGCTGCTGGTGTTGGCTGTTCGCGTGATGCTTTTCTTTCTTGGTGGATGGATCAGTGGATGGAGAAATAAAGCTGTGTGGGCATAAAATCAGTGTTTGTTTATATCGATAGTCATCCCTTAAACTCAGATCCAGGGCTGTCAAGAGACCTGAGCCCAGCCCTGGTGTTGCCGTGCACTGGCCATGTGTCCAGAGACCTGAGCCCAGCCCTGGTGTGGCCGTGCACTGGCCAAGTGTCCAGAGAGGGCCGTGATTGTGGCTGTCAGCCCTGCCCATTGGAACTGCAACTCGATGAACTCACAGATTTATTTTGACAAGGTTTTCCTCTAAAGATGTGGGAATCTTTGCACCTCACCAAGTTGTGCTGGTGCGGCCGTGGCACACACTGGGCTTTTTACATCTCTCTTCTGGGGAGTGAGTCAGTGGACATAGGATGGCTAAAGTACAGGAATTTTAATAGGGAATTTTCAAGTAAATGTTCTGTTAGTATTACAGCTCATTTTAGAAAGTAAGGTACTTTCATAGAGAATGTTTAAAATTGTTAAGAGGTAGACAATACTTTTAAAAACCTGAAGGTCTTTTATTGTGGTGTGAGTTTATATTTATTTCCATCATTTTATATTTGTCAGATTTTTAGGCAGAAGGGTTTGCATAATGTCTGCCTGGAGAGCCTGAGCCTCTGTGGATAGAGCTGGGCCAGGCAGCCACTCAGCAGAGGAGCCAGAGCTGGGCCAGGCAGCCACTCAGCAGAGGAGCCAGAGCCGGGCCAGGCAGCCACTCAGCAGAGGAGCCAGAGCCGGGCCAGGCAGCCACTCAGCAGAGGAGCCAGAGCCGGGCCAGGCAGCCACTCAGCAGAGGAGCCAGAGCCGGGCCAGGCAGCCACTCAGCAGAGGAGCCTTCACCCAGAGACCAGCCTGGGGGTGTTTGGCCTGGACGGCACTAGATGGGGAGGTGGGAGCATGGCCTTGGGTTCCTTCCTCCTTGCAGTTTGGGTGAGTAACGTGTGATGAGGCCTAACAGGAGATTTATAACAAGTATAATCTCTCAGTCTTAGAGAAAAATGTTTCAAAGTGTGGGTTCTTAGCATCTGTATTGAAAAAATTAAAAATTTAGTAAATTAAAAATTTAGTAAATGGGTGGTTTATTTTTCGATTTGAGGGTGATTTCTAAGCAAATGATGTATTTTGAGCGCAGGAGAGTGGCTCCACCATGTCTTGTTAGCTTAGGAGCTGTTTTCTACAGTGAGTTGGCCTCTCTGCCCGCGCACCTGTGTGGCCGGCCTCGGCTCCGCTGTGGCAGAAATCAGTCACCTGTGGGGTTACGGACGTCCAGGTGGCCACCCCAGGCCGGGGGCCTCCTTTGGTCAAGCGGGGCCGGGTGTCTGTCCTCTCGTGCGCCCGAGGTGGCTGCCGGCGTGCGGGTGTGACTTTGTCAGTGCGAGCTCTGAGTGGGGGTATCTGGTGACGCTGCCCCTCATTCTCCTTGTTCTTGCGGAGTGGCTGGGGAGAGGGTTGCTGGGGGGAATGGAGCCGACCACCTTTTGTGTTGACCTCTTGACCTCTCTCTTGGGAGGCTTAAAAAAGTGAAGATACGAGGATTGGATTGTAATTTCTTTGTGTTGCTTTCCAGTAGCCCAGGGACCAAGCACGCTGTGGGAACCAGACCTCGGTGTGCTGGCCCCGCCCTCCTCGTGGTGCCTGCGTCTGTCCAGGCTTTGTCCTCAGACCACTGCTTCACCACATTGGCTGCAGCTGGGTGGCAGATGCCCCCAGGAGGAGGAGAAGCATTTCTTCCCAGGGCTTTGGACTGTGCTGTGTGCCTGGAACCTGGAGGTGCTGTGGCCTCACAGCCCTGGACGCAGCATGGAGGCTAAGCGGTGTCTCTACAGGACCCGTCAGTGATGAGGGTGACCGTGCTCCAGCCAGGTCCTAGGGAAAGCTCTCCGATAGCGACGGCTTAAGCAGTTCTTAAAAATTGCAAGTGATCTGTGTTCTTGGAGAAAGACCGGGAGAGAAGCACTCACGATAAGGTTGCGCCGACTGTGTACGAGTAGCGAGCTAGTGGAGTTCCAGGCAGTGTGGTCCCGTGTGAGCAGGGAGGGTGCTGGTTGGCGGGTAGTGCTCGGGATGCAGTCTTTGTACCCAGTGCCCTCCCAAAAGTCTGCTCATCAGCGCCCCTGAGCCCAGCATTGACCCCTGGAGGGACTGGGTGCCTTCCCTGGGCTCAGACTGTGAGCCTCCTTGGGAAGCAGCACTTGGCTCCTGATGCAGCCTCAGATCCTGTTGGGAGAGCAGGATTGGTGAGGAACCTGGAGAGGAGTAGGAGGTGCTGCCTGATAGCAGAGGTGGGTGAAGGGGGCAGAGAGGGCAGCAGGGGCCCAGTTCAGTCCTGTCTGGTTTTCACGCGGAGGCTTTTATGGAGTTGTGCTTCTCGAGCCTTTCACACGCCTCACAGTGGCGGTCCGAGGTGGCGGCTGAGTGAGTTAACACCCTCAGGATTAAACGCAAAAGCATCTTCACTGGGTGCAGCATTTACAGTTTTGGTGCTGGAAGTTCTTAACCAGTGTTCTTAGGAGCTGTCTTCTCAACGGCGGGCAGCTCCCTTCACTGGGAGCTGCCCGCCGTTGACGCTCCCCAGGAGGTTTGTGGCGTGGCTGCCGTCTGTGTTGTGGCCTGGGACTTCCTTAGAGAGAGGTGTCATCTCTCGTGTGATTTACCAGCTTCACTTGTGCTTCCAGGGCTCTTTGAAGCATCTAACTTTCTAATTTCATGAAGAAACAAATGTAGTGCAGAGAACAGAAAGCTGCTGTGTGACCTGTGGGTGCCCAGCCTGTGGGGCTTCCTCGTCGCCACCTCCCAGACAGATCGAGTGCCAGCTCTGTTCTCTCCCGGACGTGGCCTTTCACAGCAGAGACGTTCTGTGCTCTTATTTTAACAACTGTAAGAATCTGAGCTTGGTGACAGTTGGGTGACCCGGGCTCTGTGTCTTCGTGTTGGCTAGGGTGTGTCATACACCTGGCCTGGACTGCGTGCCTCCGTGTGGTGGGGACTCATGACTGTCCCCAGCACCTTGACAGAGGGTCCTTGACTCTTAGACCCTGCACAGTGGGTGGTGGAGGTGGGGTCTCAGTTCACAGGCACAGGTGGGACAGCTGCTGGGCCAGCGTGGCCGGGTGACTTTCCTGTGGAAAGAGTGGGCTTGGGGCTTTTGGTGCGTGATCCACCGAGGCTGGGGGTGTGCTTGGGGCAGTGGGGGAGAGCAGGGCAGGTGATGCATGTCTGGGTACTCACCCCCAGCAGCACGGGAAGATGCTGGGAGCATCCCTCCCCTGGGCATCGTGGGGACAGCGGGGTTCTGCTCCTGTTGGCGGGTGGGGCTCCTTGCGCCCCAGGGGCAGGCCAAGCACCACGTCTGTGCTGTGCAGCGTGGCAGGTGTGGCAGACGTGAGGCTGCTGCTGCTCCCTGCAGGCAGCTGACGGCCTCGGGGATGGCTTCTCCAGCACATCCTGTGGGAACTGGAAACCCAGATGTCAGTGGAACCAGGTGTTCTGTCCATCACTGCCTCTTGCCCCCTAGCAAATTCAATGCTGGCGTTTTTTTTTTCTGAGCAAGTTGAACTGCATTTTTGGGACAGGAGCCACGGCTGTGTGTGCTGGTGCTGGAGGAAGGTCTGCAGGGCTCCTGGGAGCTGCGCTTCCTGCGCTCGGCTCTGCACCCAGGCCGAGGCTCCCTCCACATCAGCCCCATGTGGGAGGGTGGCTCAGTGCTCTGGAGGGGCCCGAGCAGTCAGGGAGACACCCCCTGCCCACAGCCACCCGCGCTGGGCTACGCGGGAGGTGCCCACGGTCCCACGCCTTCCTCGCGGAGGATGTGGCGGGCTGTCTGTGCCGTGGGGGTACTCGCTGCACTGTGCCCAGCCCTCACCGGCCAGTGCCGAAGTGAGAAGGCCTGACGGGGCGGTACAGTCTGCACCAGCTGTGTCTGCAGGAGTCCAGCACGATGCAGTTTATGCCTAGAAGTGACGTTTGTTTTTAAAATTCGTAAAACCTCATTAGTTATCAGAAGGTGTAACTATATGACGATTTTTTGTAGAGGGATTATTTCTGCCTTTGCAGAGAATGCCTGGATCCCTTCTGCCCCTTGGGGTCGCATACTGCAGGGGGCTGTGGTGCTCTGAGGGTTGAGTTGTTTCTGTCACCTGGAGGCTGCTTTTTCCTGAGGCGATTGGTGTTCAACAAATGACAAGCTGTCTAGAGAGAAGGGTTTTTAAATTACACGGCTGGGCTTGGGTTGCCAAAAGGAAGCCTCCTGGGGTATGTTCTATACTCGACATGCATTTGCTGTGTGTAATTGGAACCATGAGAAAGGTTTTTGTTCAGAGCTATTGGATAGTTTCCTTATTTTAAACCTGTTGAATCTGGAAAGAGTTGTTTTTGAAATTTTTTTCTGATAATGACTTTATATAAAAGTTTATGGCAAAGGAGTTTCTGTTCCACGTGCCCCTCCCCCAGCTTTGTGGTCGCCCAGGTGCCTGGCTACCAAGGCTGGCCTGCCCCTTGTGTTCGGGGTCCCGAGATGTCAGAGCTGGCAGCCCAAGGCTTCCTCTTTATCCTGAGCGGGAGAAGCAGGCCTCACTCCATTTTTCACCCCAGGATATAGCACCTACTACCCTAGGAAGCATCAGAGCCAAGAGGCTTGGTTTTTCTGTTCTTGTTAAGGAAACTGATCATCTCACACCCTCTCAAGCTGTTTTACTTTGTGCGAATTAGATTCCTCTCCAGGGACCTGCGAGGAGAAACGTCCTCAGCTTCTGGGGCTCCCGGGATGTCGTCAGCAGCCAGGCCTCGGCAGCTGCCGCTTCACGTGTGCTGGCGTGTGGGGCCCTGACGTCTGTTGCGGGTGTCATGGAACAGGATTGGAGGTTTCTGAGCGGCAGGAGGCAAGGAGAAAGGCCCCAGGACTTTGCGCCGTGGCCTGGCCTGGAAGGAGGCCGGCTGGGCCCTTCTGGACGCCTGTAGCAGCACTGCCACTTGGGCAGAGGCCCCAGAAGCTGAGGTGGGGGTAGGCTTTGCTCCCTGCTGCTGGGACTCAGCCCTGCGGGAGCACAGGGAGGACAGCGGGAAGCCCACACCTCTGTGACTCTGTCCACAGCCGGGGAGAGCGGCCCAGTGTGCGTGGCCACCCACAGCCCTCTCAGGAACCGGCCTCTTCTCCTTAAAACAGAGGAGCGGCCAGGTCGGCCTCTGGCTAGACCTCCTCCGCCATCAGTTTCCAGCAGGAAGTGCTGGTCAGACTGAAGGAAGGCCTGCGTGTGTGTTGGCCCAGATGCCTGTTAGTGGACGTCGTGTCTGCACAGCTGTCTCTGGGTGGCTGATTCATCCCAGCAGCTGACTACACTGGTGCTGAAGAGAACCAGCTCTCACGGACTTGGGGACAGAAACCTGGGCTCCCGGACCCAGGTCAGGTCCTGGGGGTGTGGCGGGATCAGCTCCCACAGCGCCTCAGTGGCCTGGGGTGGGGGGGTCTGTGTCCTCCCTTGGGGGCTTCTCACGGGGCTGCCAACCAGTGTCCAGGTGCACACGTTGGGCATGGGGGGGCCTGAGACCAGTGTCCACACTGGCCACTGCCACTCGTGGTTGTCTGTTGGGAATCGGTTCTGTCCGGTGGATGGATAAATTGGGACTCAGCGGTTTGCACCCAGATGCCCGAGGCGGTGGAGTTGCTGGGTGGTTGTGCCTGGGGCCGCCTGGAGTGGCATTGCAGTGGCTGTCCCTGGGGACCTGGCCTGGCGGGGACACCACGTTTGTGCCCTGGAGTGGCATTGTCCCTGGGGACCTGGCCTGGCGGGGACACCACGTTTGTGCCCTGGAGTGGCATTGCAGTGGCTGTCCCTGGGGACCTGGCCTGGCGGGGACACCACGTTTGTGCCCTGGAGTGGCATTGCAGTGGCTGTCCCTGGGGACCTGGCCTGGCGGGGACACCACGTTTGTGCCCTGGAGTGGCATTGCAGTGGCTGTCCCTGGGGACCTGGCCTGGCGGGGACACCACGTTTGTGCCCTGGAGTGGCATTGCAGTGGCTGTCCCTGGGGACCTGGCCTGGCGGGGACACCATGTTTGTGCCCTGGAGTGGCATTGCAGTGGCTGCCCTTGGGGACCTGGACTGGCAGGGATGCCACATTTGTGTCACGCTTTTCCTCCTGGAGGTGCCACAGCCTATTAGTTTTGATGTGTGTTGGTCACGAACGGCCTGCCCTGTTAGCACAGAAAGTGAACATGAGCCGTAGAGAAGGCTCAGAGTGGACGTTGCAGGGCAAACAACTGATGGCCTTTTGGGTGTTACAGATTTGGTTTAGTTCAGATCGAGATAATCATCTTGAACCCGCTTGTTAGATTCAGTGGCTTTCTCTCGCACAGTCGCCCTCTTGTTTGGTTTCACGTCTCACACACATTCCGTAATCCTCACTCTTTCACTTTGTAGAAGGAAAACGTTCGACATTTACAAGAAGTGAGAGATACTCTTGCAAATCGTCCAGCAGGTTCTGGTTTGCGGATTGATGGCCCCACTGGCCGTTACTCTCAGTGCCTCCTGCCGGTGATGGTGCTGCCGGCTCTGACCTGTGTGAGGAGGGCCTTGGAGAGCACAGGGCCCCCAGGCCGAGAAGGCTCCAGGAGGTGCTTTGCAGGAGGGAGTCATGGCCGAGAGAGGGAACGCGGAGCTACTCTGTGTGGCCACGCGGGGCCTTCCAGAGTGAGTTGTGGGGTCCTGGGCTGAGAGCTGGTGGTGGTCTGACCACGGTGGGAGGGAGCTGTTGGGTCCTGTGGAGGCATGACTGCCGCAGTTGGGGTGGGCTCTGGGAATGGCACTGTGTCTGGATGTGGAGGAGTGAGGAGGAGCCAGCCCTGAGCTGCACCCGAGGGGAGGGCCGGCCGTGGGCATGGGCGCTACACCAGAAGACCCCTCTGCTCTGGGCACTGGGCTTGAAGAAGCCGCAGCACGTCCAGGTGGAGTGTCCTGAGGAAATGAGGCTGGGAGAGGGCCGGGCCCCAGGTAGGCTGGGGAGACCTTGGTGTCTGGCGGGGACCCCGGAATGTCCCGCCGCTCCCCTGGGCCTCTGTGTGCGCTGCCCTGCGTTGTGGCGGGGCTGAGAGGAGGCAGTTTCCCCAGCTGCTTACTCTGGCGAATTTCACATCCTTGATACCACGGTATCTTTGAACTTTCTGTTTTGAAGAAAGTTCATTTTTATGTAGTTTTAGTAAGTGTATAAATGTGATAATCTTATTAAAAGTAATCACCATATGTATATAAAATAAACTGTGCAGAAACATCCATTTTTTTTGCTATTTATGGACCATAAAGATCCTTAGATGCAAAAAGTCAGAGGGGAAATTTGCATATAATATTCATAGTCCTACAGTTGTTGCTTATGGTGTTTTGCCCAAGATCATTTCTAGGTGCATTCTTCTGGGAGATAATGTATCCGATGACAGCTGCATGTGCAAATAACCGGCCTCTCATGTGTCCATGCCTGGAGTGCCTTTTCTCAGACTGTGTGTGGTGTCAGTGAACTCGGTTGGTGGGTGTGAAGTGTACAGACAGCGTGTGCTTGGAGGGGGTTGTGTGCAGAGCCCTGAGTGAGGCCCTGGGTGTGTGGGTGCTTCAGCACGAGGGCGTCCTGGGGAGGAGTGCTTGTCCGGGATGCGGAGCTGGGTTGGGGACTTGGGTGCTCCTCCTGGCTCCGTGGGTCTCCATCGCTGGCTTCATAGCTGTGTTCCGTTTTCTTTGTTCAGCAGTTGATCTCAAGTATTTATTCCAAAGCACTTGAAATATATGAACCTAATAAATCAAACAAATACAGTAAAACTTGAGCTCCTTGGAACATCCCAATATACTTACACCACATGTCCTAAATCCTCTGGTGTCTACGTAAAAAATCGTGTAGCCTGGGCAACATGGCGAGATCCCGTCTCTACAGAAAATTTAAAAAGTAGCTGAGTGTGATGGTGGCATGCCTGTAGTCTCAGCTGCTCGGGAGGCTGAGGAGGGAGGATCGCTTGAGCCTGGGAGGTGGAAGCTGCAGTGAGCCAAGATTGTAGCACTGTGCTCCAGCCTGGGAGACAGAGCCAGACCCTGTCTCAAAAAAAATAAGAAATAAATGAAATCACACACGGGTGTGATATCACATTACTCATTAACCCACTGTCTTTTTTTTTTTTTTTTTTTTGAGACAGAGTCTTGCTCTGTCGCCCGGGCTGGAGTGCAGTGGCCGGATCTCAGCTCACTGCAAGCTCCGCCTCCTGGGTTCACGCCATTCTCCTGACTCAGCCTCCCGAGTAGCTGGGACTACAGGCGCCCGCCACCTCGCCCAGCTACTTTTTTGTATTTTTTAGTAGAGACGGGGTTTCACCGTGTTAGCCAGGATGTTCTCGATCTCCTGACCTCGTGATCCGCCCGTCTCGGCCTCCCAAAGTGCTGGGATTACAGGCTTGAGCCACCGCGCCCGGCCTAACCCACTTTTAAATGGAGCCGGAAGGATAATCCACACCTACCTCGGATTTCCCTACATAGCCGTTTTGCATAGGAACCCTGCACGGATGGTTCCTGAACTCAGCACTGAAGGCGCCACGGCCAGCTTTGCATTTTCATCCTGGTTCACCCCAGACCTGCTCTGGGCAGAGCCAGGCATCCCCTGGGATGCTCTGCCTTTGCGTGACCGTGACAGCACGACATCTGCACCTCTCCCTCCCCTAAACCAGTGGCACCTCTCCCTCCCCTGAACCAGCGGCTCCTCTCCCTTCCCTGAACCAGCGGCTCCTCTCCCTCCCCTGAACCAGCGGCTCCTCTCCCTCCCCTGAACCAGCGGCTCCTCTCCCTCCCCTGAACCAGCGGCTCCTCTCCCTCCCCTGAACCAGCGGCTCCTCTCCCTCCCCTGAACCAGCGGCTCCTCTCCCTCCCCTGAACCAGCGGCTCCTCTCCCTCCCCTGAACCAGCGGCTCCTCTCCCTCCCTGCCTGGTGGGAGCCGCGTTTCCTTGAGTCTCCTCAGACTCGGCAAACCCCCGGGTGGCATTGTGTGCTGTTCTGAAGGAGCTTTTGCTTCTTCACGTCACTTGTAAAAAATCCTTTCCCTGGATCTGAGTTGGTGGGCGTGTGTCTTTTTTTCGGAGGCCTGTTTTCTGACCAGGCCATGGCTCTCACAGGAGCCCCAAGCCTCTGGGTGGGCCCCACATGGCTTGTGTGCCTCACTCATCTGGCGCCATGGCTGTGCTCCGGCCCTGAGTCCTGCTTCTCTGAAGCCTCACGCGTTGCCCGTGTGGTCTGCTCCTCACCATCTTTTCTCTTTTCCATGCCCAGTTGTCGCCGTGATCCTGAAGGCGCTGACCTACGACGAGAAGCGGGGCTCCTGCAGCGTGGGCACCAACGTCAGGGACGCTGCCTGCTATGTGTGCTGGGCCTTCGCGCGTGCCTACGAGCCTCGGGAGCTGAAGCCCTTTGTGACTGCCATCTCTAGGTAGGCCCATTCGTCGAGGCGCCTCGGACGCGCCATGTGCCCTGATGGCACCGTGTGTCGTCTTCCCCGGAGAGGTGTGCACGGCAGATGCTCATGAACAGGTGAAATTCCTTGACCAGAGGATCTGTGACAAAGCCACTGCTCAGAGAGGTCACGTTCCTTTTCTGTGGAGGAGCAAGTGGAGCGGAAGTGTGTGGGAGGAACATTCTGGAGGTCTTGGCCACCCTGCAGGCAGCAGATTCTTGGGGGCAGGCGGAGGCACCCTGGGTGGCATGGGAGGAAGCAAGTGGGGCACGGGAGTCGCCTGTGCCGCCCCCTGCAGTCATGGGTCTTACCGAGAGGCGAATTCCTGTCTCTGCCTCCTTTCAAGTGCCCCTGGAATACGGCAGGCATGTTGGACATGGAAGTCTTTAGACGGTGTTTGTTTTTGTTGAGGAGCTGGATTTTGTGTTTTTGTGGACCAGCACTTGAGAGAATATTCAGTAGCAACAGCCTTCGCTTGCCTGGTTTCAGCTCCTCTGAGATGTAAGTGGACACTTCAGAACCTCTGGGCGGGAGGAAGCCATTTTTCCCTCTGGCTTCCTGATGAAAGAACTGAAGCCAGCAGGTTTCATGGGGTCACCAGAACCTCAGAAGCTGTGCGGCCTGTGGCGGGCGGGGCCCTGCCTCGGTGTCCAGTGCACGCACCCAGCTGAGCCCCGTGGTGGTGTCTGGTGCCAGCGACTTTGAGGAGCCGATATTTTTTGCTGAGGAAACGTGCAGAACAGATGTGCCCCCAGCGCAGGAAATGATTGGATTCAATCCAGCCACGTACACTGGTTTTGTACCTGCCTGTGGACTGAAATGAGTTCTCTTGTGCTGAAGAAGGCAGGCACTTCCTTTCCTGTTGTGGTGAAGGAGCTGGAGGCGGGACACCGAGGAAGGCGACTCGGCGTCACTGTGCATCATGGGTGTGAGCCCACGGCTGAATCACCACGGGGTTTCACACCCGCACTTCACCCGACAACTTTCACTAGGAAGTGAAGTGGGGAAGCTGACTTCAGAATGAAGCTCCTGAAGCTGCTCAGGAGCCGGCCGGCCCCTGTGGGGGTCACGGGATGCAGCGTCCGCGGCTTCCACCCGGAAGGGCTGCTCCTTTGGTCTGGGCGGGTGGGGCGCTGGTGGTAGATGCACCTGGTGGCAGGCTCAGGCTGAAGTGCTGGGTCCCGTCTGCTCCCCACGGCCCGTGAGCACCCGCAGTGAACCCCCCGGGTGGAGGTGCCACTGGCTCTGTCCGACAAGCAGTTGGTGAGCCACACACCGGCATGGGCTCCCAAGGGTCTTGGTGACAGGCACCGTCTCTTGTTCTTGCCCACTGCTGTTCCGTCTTACCAGATCCTCAGAGCGCCAGAGAGGGAGCCCAGCCCTGTTACTTTCTTGGGCCTGCAGCACGTGGCCGGCGTCTCGTAGTCTAGATTCTTGCATCAGCCTGAGAGGGGCTGAGGGTCCTCCTCCTATCCAGGGAGGTCCTGTGTTTCCCGAGGCAGCTGTGAACATGCACATCCCTCCTGTCCTGCTCCTCTTCAGAGGAGAGCAGCGCGGCTGGAGGGTGCTGGTGCTGGCCAATGTGTTGTGGAGAGTGTGGCTTACCTGAGGCCAGGGAGGTCTGGGGTGGCTGGGAGCAGGTGTGGCCGCTGTCCGCTGCTGTCCCCAGTGGCCACTCTGGCGGCGCTGCTGGGCAGGGGCTTGGCTGCTGGTGGTCTTCAGGGAGCAGTACCTTGCAGAGTGGAGCAGAGAAGATGGAAAGACGGAGAGGCCCGGCTTTGGGCCCCTGCTGAGCTCCTGAGGCCCTGCCACGTGCCCATGCCGGCCTGCACCCCTGCTGTCTGTGTGCGGGAGCTCTTGAGCACGATCAGCCTCAGGAAAGGCTCTTCCTGTTACTTCCTTGCCCTGCTCCTGCACTTTCAGGAAGTTGATCCTGCAACTAGGCAGTGAAAGCAAAAAAATTTCTCTTATTGTTTATATGAATAGTCACAGAATGAGAAAACTTCCTTACACTGATAACTCACTCAGTTTTTTTTTTTTTTTTTTTTTTTTTTTGAGACGGAGTCTTGCTCTGTCGCCCAGGCTGGAGTGCAGTGGCGCTATCTCGGCTCACTGCAAGCTCCGCCTCCCGGGTTTACGCCATTCTCCTGCCTCAGCCTCCCGAGTAGCTGGGACTACAGGCGCCCGCCACCTCGCCCGGCTAATTTTTTTGTATTTTTAGTAGAGACGGGGTTTCATTGTGTTAGCCAGGATGCTCTCGATCTCCTGACCTCGTGATCCGCCCATCTCGGCCTCCCAAAGTGCTGGGATTACAGGCTTGAGCCACCGCGCCCGGCCTCACTCAGTTTCTTTAGCAGCCCTGTGAGGTGGGCAGGTGCCACCGCATTCCGGTTTCACTGAGGAAGTCAGGACAGCACTGAAGACACTTGTCCGGCACCTTGTGGCCGACAGCTTCTGAGCCAGGCCCGTCTGGGCAGCAACTCCCAGGCCCTGGCCCGGGGCTCGGCGCTGCCTCGTGGCTGAGAAGCTCCTTACCACCTTCTGTGAGGCCCTGGAAAGACCCGTGATTCAGACGGGTGACGTTTGCGGCTGAATCCGGCTCCTCAGATGGTGGCTCCCATTTCACAGTGAAAATCCTCATGGATTTCCTTTCCAGCCTCATATTTTGTCTAAGAGTGTCAACATCACTGGAACTTGGGCCTACCCTTCCTCCTGGGAGGAACTCTCTGGTCCAGTGTCACAGGAGGGGCAGGGCCAGGGCTGAGGGCTGGCACAGGAGATGGGGGTGAGGCAAAACCCCCACTCACCTGGGAGGGCATCTAGGTGGGCACGGAGCCCGGGGCCGCATGTGAGCCATAACTCATTGGTTCTCTGTTTTGGGGGAAAGCTGATCCCACTGGAGGGTGACTGTAATGAGAGTCTCCAGATCAGGTGCTGACTTCGGAGAGTTACAGGCGGAACCATCTGAACAAGTCAAGTCCCCGCTACTGGACGGGGTTGGCAGCTCAGCTGGGACCGGAGAGAAAAGTCATGAGCAAGAAAGTTCTTACTGAAGGTCCTGGACAGGCAGATTAATAACTTCTGCCTTTGGCAACGTTAGACCTCATCGTTCCAGAGTAAAGTATCTATAAAAACCTGCCGATGTGCGTGGAGCCTGGCCTTGGTGTGGGTGTGGAAGGCTGGGGGCCAGCCGGTCGGTGGTCCTGGTGCAGGCGGGCCCTGTGCTTTGTGGAGGCTGGCGCCGCCCGGTGACCTGCTTGCTTATTCTTAGGCCTGATTCACGGAGGCTGGGTCTCCACGGAGGCTGGGACCTTCACGGAGGCTGGGTCCTTCACGGAGGCTGGGACCTTCACGGAGGCTGGGGCCTTCACGGAGGCTGGGGCCTTCACGGAGGCTGGGGTCTCCACGGAGGCTGGGGCCTTCACGGAGGCTGGGTCCTTCACGGAGGCTGGGGCCTCCACGGAGGCTGGGACCTTCACGGAGGCTGGGGCCCTCACGGAGGCTGGGTCCTTCACGGAGGCTGGGTCCTTCACGGAGGCTGGGGCCTTCACGGAGGCTGGGGTCTCCACGGAGGCTGGGGCCTTCACGGAGGCTGGGTCCTTCACGGAGGCTGGGGCCTTCACGGAGGCTGGGGTCTCCACGGAGGCTGGGGTCTCCACGGAGGCTGGGACCTTCACGGAGGCTGGGGCCCTCACGGAGGCTGGGTCCTTCACGGAGGCTGGGTCCTTCACGGACGCTGGGGTCTCCACGGACGCTGGGGTCTCCACGGAGGCTGGGGTCTCCACGGAGGCTGGGACCTTCACGGAGGCTGGGGCCCTCACGGAGGCTGGGTCCTTCACGGAGGCTGGGGTCTCCACGGAGGCTGGGTCCTTCACGGAGGCTGGGGCCGCTCGGCGATCTGTTCGCTCTCTCTCAGGCATGAACCTTCCGGGCTGGGTTCCTGTTCTCTTGCACAGTTTCCACAGGGGAGCCTCTTGCTCCAGGGTCATCTTCCTCACTTCGGAGCCCCTTGAGCCGCCCCTGCACAGGCTCCTGTAGGCCCTGTGAGGGTCCTGACCGGGGCTCCTCTTCTGGAGCAGCTGCCACGTGTGGACCGGCACTGGCATGGCCGTGGTCTGCCCAGCGCCCCATCGTGCTGTGGGGGTGCCCCTGGGGCTCTGTGGGGCCCACGGTGGGAGGTGTGGTCGGGGTGAGTGTGACTTCTGTCTGGGGCACGTTGGGCAGGGCGTGCAAAAGGGGGGCCCTGGGACTCCTGAGTTTCTGGGTTAGGCCTGAAGGACTGTAGGACGCGATGTGGGCTGCAGGCTTGAAGAAGGACGTGAGTTTCTGGAGTAGCCTGGACTACACAGCTAGGTCCTCCCCGGCATGTGGCGTTGGCCCGGGTCCCACTTGGCTTTGATCTCGTGGGGCTTTGGCTTTTGGACGTCCTGGATGGGCCTCCACCATGGCCCCCGGGTTCCCTTGTGCGCACTGCGCACACTGAGCCAGCAGCTGCTGGGGCCTCAGGGCTCGCAGCTCACAGGCTTCTGACGCCTTAGCCTGGAGCTGGCATTGTGCCCCTCTCGCCCCTTTACCTGCGCCGTCCCGGCCGCAGACCCAGGGGTGCCCTTGGAGCCGTGCCCGCCGGCCTGGGTGTCAGGCTTGTCCAACGGGTTCTTGGAGAACCTGGGCCCCATCCCTCCCTGACCCATGCAGGCTCCAGGCATCCGGCCGGGCAGGCTGTGAGTCAGGCTGCGCCAGGTGAGCGTGTGGGATGCTGCTGGTGTGAGCCTCCCTGCCCAGGAGCCCTGCGCACCCGGGTATCGGTTGGGGTGTGCCCTTCCAGATCTGCCTCCCTTGGTTTGTCATAAGTGACCACATTTTAATTACCAGCTTTTATGCCTGTCCATTTGGGAACGTGATACAATCTTGATTTCTCTAACTTTCACAGCTCTTCAGTGGGTCCTGTGGCAGTGCATGCTTGGGATCAGAGCACCAGAGTGTAATTTCCGCAGGGAAATGGGGGCAGCAGCTGCTCCTCACTCCTCCGGTGCCTGGCTCTTCCGAGAGTCAGTTCGGGGTTTGGTGGCTCGCTCACCTTTTCTAATTGTTTCCTAGCTTTTTGCTAAAAACACCTTGGATGAACTGTTCTTCCACCTCATGGTGTGGATGTATACCGTCCCTGTTTTATAAATATCAAAAGGGGCTTCTCAGGTAACTTTTCCCATGTTTTGGAGGTAGCGTTGGTTTTGAAAACCTGATTTCCTCAGTGTTGCACACAGGTAGCTTCAGAGGTGGGATAATTGTTGGAGTAGCGAATGGATTTCCCTGAACAGCTGAGTGTGATTCAGGGGCAGGGACAGTGTGAAGTTAAAGTGGGACAGAGTGGTTGTGTGTTATCTACAAAATCCCTCCTAACCAGTAATCACAATCTCATTTGCAAGAGGGAAAAGAAAGCCGAGCCTACGCTGCTGTTGGCATTGTGCGTCCAGTGATTTCCTCACCTGAAACTCTTTTGTAAGCAGCTCATGTTGACATCAGCTCCGCCCAGGCAGCCACAGGGCCCTCCCCTGCCTGCGGGCAGCCTCTGACTCTCGGCCTCCACCTGCAGCAAACCTGCTGAGCCGCGCGGCCCAGGGAGGATCCGCCGAGGCCTGCAGATCCGAGATCTCTTCCTCGGGGGCAGGATTGTCCTGGAAAATCAGGAAATGGCAGGCATTGCTCAAAGCTACGTCTTGTTCTCACTGGTGTTTCTCGGTGGCACAGCTTCCAGGGGAAGACAACTCTTGTTTTTCAAGAGAAGTTAAGTGGCCGTTACCGACCAGAGTCCTAACCCCGTGAAACCTGGCAAAGCCTGCCTCCACGTCAGCTCAGGTGTGACTCGAAAGCACTTAAAAACTTTCTCGTGTTTTACCACCGTGTGGATTAGTGTGAGCTTTGGTTCTTCGGGGTTAGGAGAATTCAGCCCTAGGCAGGCTCAGTTTTACGTGAAGGAAGATATGATTTGTAGCGTTCAAAAAACAGGTATGGCTAACAAATTACTAGTCTGATATTTTTTAAATGTTTGACTTTCTTTTTTTTTTTTTTTTTTTTGAGACGGAGTCTCGCTGTGTCGCCCAGGCTGGAGTGCAGTGGCGTGATCTCGGCTCACTGCAAGCTCCGCCTCCCGGGTTCACGCCATTCTCCCGCCTCAGCCTCCCAAGTAGCTGAGACTACAGGCGCCCGCCACCACGCCCGGCTAGTTTTTTGTATTTTTAGTAGAGACGGGGTTTCACCATGTTAGCCAGGATAGTCTCGATCTCCTGACCTCGTGATCCACCCGCCTCGGCCTCCCAAAGTGCTGGGATTACAGGCTTGAGCCACTGCGCCCGGCCAAATGTTTGACTTTCAAATGACAGAATTATTGTTACTTAAGGTAAAAACGGTGTATTTGGCTTTTTATTGCTATAAAATACTATATAAATAAGAAAACTTGAGCTGGGGTGAGGTCTGTACTTTGCCATACCTGCCGAAAATGAGGTGCCTGGAGCTTGGGGCAGGTCGAGGCGTGCACGTCCCCTTAACAAGGACAGGAAAGAGAATCCCTTTCTGTTTGACACAGACCATTTCTCTGTGTTGGGAAATCCTAGTGAAGTTTCGTATAAACTTCTCCAGCGAAAGCAAACCGGCAGGGACACCTGGGGCACGTTTCAGCGCAGACAGGCCGGCCCGTCTTGCGGCCTTGCGGTGTCTCTAGGTTCCCGGACAGGAGATGAACGTGGTGACGTCATCAGGGTGTTCCTGCAAAGGGAAACTGAGAGGCCCACGTGGGACGTTGGGTGCCCTGTTGGAGCCGTCGTTTAGGAAGGAGCTTTTATATTTATATTTAACCAGCATCATTAAACCTGTTTGTATGTATTTCTCGATGAGCCAGTTTTGTTCTGAGAATGAGAAAATTAGAGCCGTTTTAATAAGTGTCCAAATCAGGACAGTGTTCAACTTGTAGGTCCATATCTAGTTGATTGCTTGAATTAGCTTGGGAGTCTGTGGTTAGTTAAAAGCAGCGTTTTTCAGGCGTTGCTGTATTTGTCCTACGACATTCTGTGAGGTTGGGTAAAACACACACGCAGCAGCAGCTATCGTGACACTGACTTCTCATGGCAGGAGCCGGCTCCGTGGAAGTGGGCCAGGCTGTGGTCGTTCCTCCCGAGCCAGCTTTGCCTGCGGAAGCCCACGTGGCTCCCCAGAAGCTGGTCTCCGCACCGCTCTTGCTTCAGGTGAGCTGCCCGGCAGTGTGGCTGTGGCTTTGCGCAGTGTGTGGTCTGTGTCCGAATTGCTGAGCACTGCCGGGAGAGGAAGCCGGGAGCTCCTGGTGTCTCCTGGTGTCAGCTGGTCTGGCTGCCTTAGAGGAGCTGTTGAGCCGGACTGAACAACAGTGACCTTAGAGGCTTAGACCTGGTTAGGATGGTAGATGATTTTAAGTTTCTTCTCTTTCTTCCATTCTTTCCTCATTAATCAATGTTCCATACTTTAAATATAGTAATTTAAACAAATAGCAAATTTCAAGAATTCAGTGTAAAACGTGACCTTTCAGTATGATTGGCTGGAGCCAGAGACAATAAAGATGTAAGCCTATGTTCCTCTTCTGGCACATGTTAAAGGAAACCAGAAATTCTTGATTAGTGTTTTTCACTAGAACACGTGGCTTTATGGGTTTTAAAAAATGAACCTCTTGTTCACGTGTAAATGTGACACAAATTTCTATGCATTCTGAAAAGATTTAGAATAAACTGCCATTTGTTGTTAAAAATAGCAGTTATATAACCTTTTTTTTTTTTTTTTTTTTTTTCTTGAGACAGAGTCTTCCTCTGTCGCCCAGGCTGGAGTGCAGTGGTGCAATCTCGGCTCACTGCAACCTCTGCCTCTTGGGTTCAAGCAGTTCTTCTGCCTGCCGAGTAGCTGGGATTACAGGAGCACACCACCACCCCTGACTGATTGTTCTGTGTTTTTAGTAGAGATGGGCTTTCGCCGTGTTGGCGAGGCTGTTCTGGAACTCCTGACCTTGTGATCCACCCACCTTGGCCTCCCAAAGTGCTGGGATTACAGGTGTGAGCCACTGCACCCGGCTGCAGTTATAGAACTTTTAGTTATCAAAAGATCACATTCGTATGTCTTGATGAGTTTAATGATTCTGAGATTTCGTTAACAAAAGCCATTGTGATGTGTTGAAATAGGACTGATCTGAAAACAGTGCCGATGTAACGTGAGTTCCCTTTAATTTTAAACCCGCGTTTTCCTCTTACTTAGGCACTAGTTTGTTGTAAAGAGTGTAGAGAGGAAAAGGGAGTGCTTTTCTGTGGAGTTTTTCTGAAATTAAACTCAAAAGTTTCAGTTTCAAGTGGTGAAAGCAGTGTTAACAGAAGGCTTCCCAGATACTAATACTGGATCTTTTAAGCTCTTTAGATAATAAGTTGCTTTCCAAAATAACTTTTAATTCTGAACTCATTTTAGACTTCAAGAAGAATTCCAAAACCTGTAGAGATTTTCTAGACCCTCCACGGCGTTCTCCAACGTGAACGTCGCGCGTTCGGAAGCCGGGAGGTGCTGTGTGGGATAAAGGCCACTGACAGGCTGGTCTGCCCGGGACCCCCCGTGGCACCTGGTGGTCCTGTGCCCTTAGCCTCCTCCGCTCTGTGACGGCTTCTCAGTCTTCATCTTTCTTGATGTTGGGACACTTAAGAAATAGGTTTTAATCCATCCTGGCTAACAAGGTGAAACCCCGTCTCTACTAAAAACTACAAAAAACTAGCCGGGCGTGGTGGCGGATGCCTGTAGTCCCAGCTACTCGGGAGGCTGAGGCAGGAGAATGGCGTGAACCCGGGAGGCAGAGCTTGCAGTGAGCTGAGATCCGGCCACTGCACTCCAGCCTGGGCGACAGAGCGAGACTCCGTCTCAAAAAAAAAAAAAAAAAAAAAAAAAAAAAGAAATAGGTTTTATTGAGATTAATTCACCTGCCATAAAATTCACCCCTTTAGGGTCCACAGTTCAGTGGTTTTTAGTGTATTCTCAGACTTGAGGAGACCTCGCCCCACACAGAAGCCACGTGCACCAGGTCCCATCACCCGCTCCAAGCCCGGCACTGCCCGCCTGCCTTCCGCCCTTGTGGATGTGACCCTGCGACCTCCAGAGAGGACTGGCCAGGTGTTCTGTAGGATGCCCCTCTCTCCGTCATGTTTTCTCGTGCGTTACTGGAAAGAGCGATGTGAGGTGACCTGCCCTCCTCCGTGTGCTGTGCTGGGCCTGCAGCGCCCCACGACGGCCCCTGCTTGGTCTGGACCTTGATCCCTGGTCAAGATGGGGCCTGCCAGGTGCCTCTGCTTGAGGGGACTGTGCTTTCCTCTGTAACTAGCAGTGTTCTTGGGGGCACTCGAAGGCTGTGCAGCGTCCTGCTGTTTCTCCTTCGTTTTTCACGCCAGCCGAGCTCTGGCCAAGGACCTTGTTGTGGTCTGGTGGTTAGTTCCTGTTTCCCCACTCCGACGTTCAGTGATTGCAGCTCGTTCTTAAGGAAGCCTGGTTCCTTCCCAGCTTTGTTTCATCATTCGCTCCTGCCAGTGTGGACTCATGGGTCCTCATCCTGTTTTGGGGGTTATCCTCTAACACTATTGTTATTAATGTTGTTTGAGTTATAATCTAACACTAACTGTTGTTATTAATGTTACTGAAATTGCTCCAGCTTTGGCCACTTCAGGTTGGCTTCTGTGTCATTTCAGCAAGATCTTGTTCTTTTTTTTTTTTTTCCCTGAGCGTTTTTTCTTTCCTTCTGGCACCACAGGATGCACGTGGCTTATCTTTCTGCCCCTGCCCCAGCCCTGGCATCCACCACTGCCCAGGAATCTCAGATCCTCTCGGTGGAGAACGGTATTTGGAATCCAGGACGCTGGGCTTGGCCTCAGCTGCCTCTAGGTTCCCTCCCTCCTCTGTAGCCGAGCGTGTGCCCCTCTTCACAGTCCGCGTTTGCACAGACACCGGCTCTAGCCCAGCTTCTTCCTGGCCTCCCTTCGCGTGCCACGTCTGGGCCTCCTGTGCAGCACGCTCTGCTGTCATGCATCTGACGTGATTTCGGAGCTGCCAGCCCACACCTGTGTGAGCAACAGACCCACCACCCAGGCTGGGACGCTCTGTGCATCCTCCCCACCCCGGGCCTAGCATTGCTGGAGCCATCGCTCGGGTCAGCCCTTCTGGCGCTGCTGGTCCGGGATGCAGACGTGTCTGCCAGTTCCCTCTGTCCCGGTCCGGGATGCGGACGTGTCTGCCGGTCCCTTCTTGTGCCGGTCCGGGATGCGGACGTGTCTGCCGGTCCCCTCTGTGCCGGTTCCCTCTGTGCCGGTCCGGGATGCGGACGCGTCTGCCGATCCCTCTGTGCTGGGCTCCCCAGGTCTGTGATTGTTGCTTCTTCAATCTGCATGTGATTGTGTTCTACAACTCTAGTACCAAACGGGACAGTCCGTTTCCCCCCAAAACTCCCCAGTCTGCTCCCCAACCCTGGGCCACCATTGATCTGTGTTCGGTCCTCACAGTTTACCATTTCTGGAGTGTCTTAGAAACACAATAGGCTTTTGATTCTGGCTTCTTTGACTTGCAGGGCGCCCTTGGGACTCATCCCCGTGATCTCTCCTTTTGTTGCGGAGTGGTATGTTGCTGGACGGACGTGCTGGTCACAGGCCTGCCCGTCTCCTTGGGTGTCTCCAGTCCCTTCTGGAGGCTCAAGGGGGCTCAAGGGAAGACTCTGCTTCCCTGCCTGAGTTGCCCACGTTGCTTTGCTCATGGGCCCTTCATCCACCTTCACAGCCAGCCACATCCACGTCTGGCTGCATCCTTCGCATACTCTATGCCTGTGACCCTTTCTTCTGCCTCCGTGTCCGTCCTTCCTTCCCCCTTCCTGTATGTATTTATCTCCTTACCTGTCTACTTATCCGTCTGTCTAGATGGGGTCTTGCTGTGTTGGCCAGGCTGGACTCAAACTCCTGGGCTCGAGGGATCCTCCTTCCTCTGCCTCCCACAGGCAGATAGAACACAGGTGTGGCCAGGGCCGCTGGTGTGTGCCACCGTGTTTGGCACCCGCTGGGCTGCAGGAATAATCCAGGGCCCTCTCCCCATCTTAGGGTCAGCTGATTGCCAACCTTCATTCCCCTTTGCCACGTAAAGGAACGTATTTGAAGGGGGACACCCCATCTTTGGGAGGGGGTCTTATTCTGCTGAAGACAAGGGTGTGGACAGATGTGCTGTGACCAGGGTGGTTGGGCTTAGGACTTTGTTGTTGTTTACGTGGAGGAACTGAAAAGACCTAGGTGTGCTGCTGGATGCCCCAAGGATCTGGCCGGAGGAGGCAGGTAGAGAACAGGAGTAGGCGTCCAGGCCCTCAGGGCAGGTAGCGGGTGGGCTTCTGTGGTCTTGGGAGGTGCTGGGCCCGGAGGCGTCTGCAGGAACCGCAGGTCCCCACACAGTGACGCCGTCTGTCTGTCTGCAGGAGCAGGAGGGGCTGGGCGGGGAAGACGCAGGGTCTGTCTGAGCAGTGACCGTTCGGGAGGGACTTTGTTGTTGCCGTCTCCCCAGGGTGCAGAGGGCGGTGGTGTGGCCATCCTTGCGTTGTGAGTGAGCAAGTGGCCGAGGGGTAGACTTTGGACGGCTCAAGGCAGAACTCGGAAGGAAGCCGCGTACTCCCATAGCTCTGGGCTCTGTTTGTGGCTGTGGCCACACAGGACAGGGCCTCGGGGCAGGGAGGCCAGTGCTTTTGGGAAGGGCCTCCCCCAGCCCTCAGAAGCTTCCCACCCTATTCCCCTTGGGCTCCATCCTTCTTTTTTTTTTTTTTTTTTTTTTTTTCTGGCTTTGGTTCCTGGCTTCTGTTTGCAAGGCTGGCTGGACACTGCAGCCACCTGGGCTTGCTGCTGTGGCCTGGACGCTGGGGTCTGTCTCTGCCGATGGTGGTCTGCATACCAGAGCTGAGAAGTGACCTTGTGGTAGGAGGAGGCCTTTCCACCCCGAGACCACAGATTGTCCCTTCAGTAAACAAGCGTTTCTCTGAAATGTGAAATAAATGCTGTATCCACTGGTGATCCGTGGTTGTTAGGGATTAAACCGAGTAAACGTAGCTCATTTGGCCGCTCGCTGCTGGCGAGGGGCGTGGAGCTTCTGCAGCATCCCGGGGAGGTCCCGGAACGTGGGTCTGGGCTGTGCTGATGCTGGAGCAGCCGGCGGGGAGAGCTGCTAGGCCACTCCGGACAGCCCCGCACCCACTCTGGATGGAAGCTTCTCGTTCCCAGCCGAAACGGGCCTGCTGCCTGCTGCGGGGGCTGGAGGGGCCCCTCTGCTTGAGCTGCAGGGTACCCCGTGCCTACGTGGCCCTCCTGGCTTTGCCTGTGGTTGGTGGCTGTTTTGGGCTGTGCTGATGGCATTGTGGGGCCTCCTCTGGGCGTCAGCGCGTCTGAGCTTGACTGGGATGGAAAATGCACCTGGTGGTTTGTATTGTGTCGTTTCTGTTTTGCTTAATTTCGTTTGCCATTCTTATTTCCAAAGATGCTTCTATGTTTGTGCTATATTTCTAGTTTAACTTCCCACCCTTTCCATCCACGAATTTCTGTTTTTATTGTGGTTCTTGGTGACCACACACTCTTCTCTCTCTCCCCTTCCCTCCCCCCCTTCCCTCCCGCTCCCTCCCAGGCAGAGCCTGTGAGACTTGCAGGCATTTCCCCAGAATCGAGGCCCTCTTGGCCATCCAGCTGCTGCCCCACCCAACCTTTGGCCTCCCCCGGGGCTCCTGGTTGGTTGGGCGTCCCTGAAGCCCCAGCAGCAGAGCGCTTGGTCACGAGGCCCGAGTCACAAGCCCCAGCGTCTCCGAGGAAGTGCAGAGTCCGGCCGCAGGGAGGACTTTCTCAACCGGCCCTGGGGCCAGCTGTCCTCCTCCTTGTTTGCTGTGGGCTCACCTCTGTGGGCTGCTCACTCAGACACACTCCCACCCATTTCTCCTGCCTCCTTCAGTCTCTGCCCAGCACCCCGCTGTCAAGCTCCGCCCCCCCTACCCCTGATGCTGGACACGCTGGAGGAGACTGTGGCCCCAGAACCTGAGTCAGGAGTGCGAGGCTCTGTGGCATCTTCTGGGCCATCTCCAGGGCCTGGAGCAGGCACCTGTGCCCGGCGCTGGAGGTTGGGGGACAAGTGCTCTCTCTGATAAACGCCCCTGAGTTTCAGCTCTGTGGCTGTAGTTTGTAGGTCTCCTGGCTCAGCATCCCCAAGCCCACACCCTCGGGACTCATGGGGCCGAGGAGGGAGGAGCGCAGAGAACATGAGGATACATGAGCCCCTTGCCTGAGAGGTATGCTGTGAACCCGGAGAGCAAGGCCAGTGAGTCTGGGTCTGGGGCGACAGTGTGAGATGCAGAACAGGCGGGATGCTGTGAACCCGGAGACAAGGCCAGTGAGTCTGGGTCTGGGGCGACACACAGTGTGAGATGCAGAACAGGTGGGATGTCGCGTACATTGCGGCTGGTGGGGCCGGCGCCTCACACACGCCCTGGGAGTCAGGGTGTGGTGCTGACAGTGTCTGCGTTGCCAGGCTGGAGCGGGGCTTACTGTCTCTGCGTGGAACCCACACGCTTTTCCTCAGCTGGACGTATCTTTCACATTGAGCTTGTTTAACAGCAGAGGTGGTGAGAGGGCGCACAGCTGGCATCACCACTGTCCCCTGTGCGTGTCCCCGGCATCCTTCATGTGGACGCGGGCCCCGCCCCATGGCTCAGGTCTGTCAACGTCCCTAGAATGAGGCAGAGCACTTGGCCCCTAGGAGACCTGGAAGCCAGGAACCTGGGAGGCGCTGGCGGCTGTGGAGGCCGCTTATCTCCACGTGTCTGGAATTCTGTTTTCCACCTTTTCCCTTTAGGCTGGTGGGAGGCACAATCGCTCACGCCTTCTTTAGAAAGAGTGTCGTCTGCCCCAAACGCCCTGTGTTCTGTGCGGTGTCCGACGAGAGTGTTCTGGGTTATTCACAGTAACTAAGCTGGGCGATCTCACGAGAGGACGTAATGAGGCCCAAGGAGTCTGACGGGGGCCAGGAGAAGCCTTGTCTGAGTGTGGCTCGCGTGGGGGCAGTGCCTTGGCGTCTGTGTGTGGTGCGGTGGTTTTCCTGACGCTGTCTGGAAGGGGCCTCTGCCAGACACCCTGCCTACAGGGCCTCAGGCCCCTCTGGGCACGGTGGGTGCTCATGCGTTTCTGCAGTTAGGCTGTGTGCGCGGCGTGGTCTCCAGGACCGGGACAGCCCCTGCCCTGGGGCATTTCTGTCGGCCACCTTGGTTTGCCCCCCCCCCCCCCCCCCCCCGGCTAAACGCTGCCAGTTCTCGTCCTCCAGGGTACCCCATTTCTGTCTTTTCGCTCACTGGACCTCCCCTCCTCCCACTCCGCACCAGCACAGCAGGCCAGGTGCGTTCTGCCCCAGGCCCTGTCCTCACGGCTCTTTGATCCTGCACCCTTGGTGTGTGCTGTCTCGTGGCTCTCCTTAGAACCAGGGTCAGCCACCCCCAGCTCCCGCATGGCGTCTGGTGTCTTAGGGGTCACATGTGTCTGTCTGCAGTGCCTGGTGCCTCCAGCTGCGTGTTGCTTGCGGGGCGTGTCTGAACCTCAAGTGGGCTTGAGTCGTGAGAGAAAGGCTTTCTCATCGACACTGTGTGGTCTGTACTATTTTACAGATGTCTTTTTAATTAATTCTTTCTCTTTTTCACAGCGCACTGGTGATCGCCGCGGTGTTTGACCGAGATATAAACTGCAGAAGAGCAGCCTCTGTAAGTTTTCTCATTTTGATATTTCCTTTCATGAAGGTAGGGGGTGGACCTGGTCTCCCCGACGCTCCTCTGTGGGCTGCCACCTGGCCAGCTCACCCGTCAACAGCAGGAGCCGCGAGGGAGCTGCCGAGAGTGCCAGCTGGCAGCCCGCTGGTTCTCACTGCCTCTGGGTGTCGGGGAGGGCCGTGGTCTTCGGTGTGTGAAGGGCGGCCAGGGTTAAGTCCCCACACCCCAGGTATCCCCAGAGCTGCAGCCATCACTGCTGGGGGTTGCTGGGCGATGCAGGCGAGCGGGACGCTTCCCGATGACAGGTCTCAGTGCAGGCAGCTGCGCGCTGAAGACGCGAAAGAGAGTGGGTTCTGCGAGGGTGGCCGGAATGTGGTGGCGGGACGGTCACTCACCAGCTGACTTTGAGCCTCGGGAGGGACTGTTGCGAGCAGTGGTCAGCTCTGCTTCACCCGGCCACACTCACCCGGGCCTTGCTGGCTGTGGGGCCTGCAGGACTGGGTGCGTCTTGATCACAGATGGCTGGTTTCCTCCAGAGGGAGCTCTGTGACGTTTGGGGTGAATTCTCAGTGTGAGGAGCGGTAGCAAGTGCTGCCACGCTGACCAGACTACTTCATTTGGCTCGGAGCTGGGCTGGAGCGAGGCCTGAGTCTCTCGGGACCACAGAGAGCGGGCAGCTGAGACGTGGACCAGTCTCAAGATGAGAGTCTTGATTTCAGATACAGATAAGATGCTGAACACGTTTTAAGAGGGTGAGAACGGAGAGGCAGCGCTTTGAGAAAGAGGGAGGGGTGAGGCTGGCTTTTGGTGATGGGGTGGGCCCATCCTCATGGGCTCGAGCTGCTGGAACTCTGTGTCCAGGCTCAGCATCGTTGGCTTAGTGGGAACCTGTTGAGGGAGCTGTTCACGCTTCCGTTACTGTCAGACTCGGGGGCCAGTGGGCCAGGTGGAAGGGGTGCTGGGACTGGTGAGGATTTCCTGTCAGCCCTGCAGTGTGTGGGACTGTGCAGGTGCAGAGCTGGTTTTCTCTCTCACGTGCAGGAGCTCGGATGATGCCTTTAAGTCTTTCTGGTCATCTTGTGTAGCTTGTGGTGGCCTCTGCCTGCCGTCTGTGTCCTGAAGTAGTGAGAAGTCTTTCTCTGCCTCAGGTCCTTTAAAACTGGAGAGAATTCAGCAGGAGCGCTCAGAGGCTCTTCTCTGTCCCTGAAGCTGCTCCTGTTTTGTCTTCAGTGTCAGTAGAAAACCTCACAATTTTTTCGGGAAGTCGTCACATTTTTGCCTTGATATTTACCCAGAGGCAGTAATTGTAAGACTTTGAAATATAATAAAATTTTATGTTAAATCTGTACTTAGAAATAAGCTTTTAGATTTTCTTTACTGCAACCTAAGACATTTCATGGGAAGCAGTAATAAAATTACTTAGGCTTCTGTGAACCCTGAATATGAGGTGAAATAATATAAATCATTTTTTCACATTAAAATCCCTTTAAACTGGCAATAAATCTTTTCTGGTAAATACCACCAGAGTGCACCTTGCTTACCCAGTAGCTTGCAAAATTAAAACAGCCAAAGGTAAAAGATTCCCTGTTTGAAGCCTATTAGGAAATGTGAGGATTGAGGGCCTCAGCACTGGGAATCATTTTTTCCAGCTGTGGAGCTGCTGCTTTCAGATAAAGACGTCTCGGCCTTCCTGCCTCCGCTGGGTCCCTGTTCCTCGCCGTCTCCCTGGGTGAGGTCTCGGTCTTCCTGCCTCCGCTGGGTCCCTGTTCCTCGCCGTCTCCCTGGGTGAGGTCACCCCTGGGGGCCCCGAGGCCTCCTCGGCACCGGCCAGGAGGCAGCAGTGAAAGGCATTGAAGTCCCGTCCCTCCTTGGGGCTGGACACGGTCCCTTGCCCCTGAACTCTAGACGCCCTGCATCGCCTTGGTGCTCCCATGTCGAGATCGGCCACGGCAGCAAAGGCTGCGGTCGTGCATCCCGCGGTTCGTGACCCTCCCAGTGACGCGGTGAGGAAGGTGCTGCAGCTGGTTCTCAGCACTGGCAGGAGCGCGGCGACTCAGGCAGTCAGCGTGTGAGTGAGTTTGTGAAAACCGTTCCAGCTGTTCGCGCGGCGACTCGGGCAGTCAGCGTGTGAGTGAGTTTGTGAAAACCGTTCCAGCTGTTCGCGCGGCGACTCGGGCAGTCAGCGTGTGAGTGAGTTTGTGAAAACCGTTCCAGCTGTGTTCGTTGCTGAGCGCTGGTTTGTCTGCGCGTTGGAAGGAGTCTAGCAGCCCCCAGAGGTGCTGACGTGGCAGGAAGACGTGTCCCCTGCCGGGAAGGAAGGGGCAGTAGAGACGGGGTGGTCGTGGCTTCTTGTTCATCACGAGGAGGGGGTGGGGATGGGGCCCCTGTTCACTGACAGTTAAAGTAAAGGCCCTTAAAGCCCCCATTTAACTGAAAATATTTTAAATCTTTTCATCCAGCATTTCATTGGATATTTAGTGTCTGACCTCTTATTTGTGACTTTTTATTTTGGGATAATTGAGATTTATATGCAGTGCGTCCCTTCCTTCCCTCCCTTCTTCCCTCCCTCCATCCTTCCCTCCCTCCCTCCCTCCTTCCTTTCCTTCTTCCCTTCTTCCTTCCCTCCTTCCCTCCTTTCTTCCCTCCCTCCCTCCCTTCTTCCCTCCCTCCCTCCCTTCTTCTCTCCCTCCCTCCCTTCTTCTCTCCCTCCCTCCCTCCCTTTTTCCCTCCTTTCCTTCCCAGTGCAGTGGTGCGATCTTGGCTCATTGCAACCTCCGCCTCCCCCGTTCAAGCAATTCTCCTGCCTCAGCCTCCCGAGTTGCTGGGATTACAGGCGTGCACCACCACGCCTGGCTACTTTTTGTATTTTTAGTAGAGACAGGGTTTCATCATGTTGGCCAGGATGGTCTCGGACTCCTGACCTCAACTGATCTGCCCGTCTCAGCCTCCCAAAGTGCTGGGATTACAGACGTGAGCCATTGCGCCTGGCAGAGATTTACATGCAGTTTTAAAGACTAATGCAGGGAGAGCCCATGCGTGTTTCACCATTGCCTCCATGATAAAATCTGGCAAAAGTGCAGTGGAACGTCGCAGCCTAGACATGAACATTGAGCCAACCCACCAGCCTTATTCCTACTTCCTTGGTTTTACCCGTACCCGTGTGTGTGTACGTGTGTGCGCACGTGTGTGTATGTGTGTGCGAGGGCACATGTGTGCGTGTGTGCATGTGTGTGTGCGTGTGTGCACCATGCACGCTCACGCGTTTAGTTCTGTGTGATTGTATCACATACAAATTCATGTATCCACTACCACAGTCAGGATACAGAGCAGCCCCATCTCCCCGAGAGGCCCTGTGCTCCTGCTTTGCCCACAGCCCCTGCTGTTTCCGTCTCCTGACCCTTGGCAGCCACTGGTCGGCTCTCCGTTGCCTATTCTGTCATCTTGGGAATGCCGTGTAAATGAACTCTGTGGCCTCCAAGGCTGTAGCTTTCTTCTCTCGGCACAGCTCCCCGGAGACCTGCCCCGAGCTGCTGTTGCTGGGGGTGCCGTGGTTTGTGTGACCGTTTATGTGTTAGGGCATCAGGATGGTTTCTGGTCTTTAAGCTGCTGTAAACGTTCGTGTTAAGGTTTTCGTGTGAGTGTAGCTTCCGTTTTTCTGGGATAAATGCCAGGAGTAGTTTCTGGGTCGTGGTAGTTGGACATTTAAACTGCTTTCTAGAGCAGCTGCTCCATTCACGTTCGCACCACCACCTGTCAGCAGCCCTGCCTTTCTCTGTCCTCGCCTGTGTCTGATGTGGCCACCGTTTTCTGTGTCGGCCTTTCTGACAGGCATGTGGTGATGTGTTGTTGTGGGCTTTCCCTGCGCTTCTGTCATGCCTGGTGGTGCGGAGTATCTTTCACGGGCTTACTTGCCATCTGTACCTCCTCTTTGGTGAAATGTCTGCTCAGGTCTTTACTCATTTTCTAAGTGGATTGTTTTTTGTTGTTGAGTTTTGAGCACTCTTTACATATGTGGGATTCTGGTCCTGTGTTGGATTTGTGTTTGGCTCTCTGCCAGTCTGTGGCTCATCTTTCCATCCTCTTTAATAGGGCAGAGTTTTTAATTTTTTAATTCTGCTGGGGTCTTGGTCAGTTTTTTTGTTTTTGTGGATCATGTTTTAGTGCTTTGTAAGACATGAAGACTTTCTTAAGGTCTGGGAACTCCGCCTCACCGGGTCCCAGGGATGCTGTCCCGTGTGTTCTGCTCTGCTGGTTGGTCTGCGTGTCTGTTCCGCCAGCGCGCACCGTGTGACGGGCTGTGCTGTGACGCTGCTGCGCGTCGTCAGCCTTCGCACTGGGTAGGGCGATGCCTCCCAGCGTCTGCTTTTTCAGGATTGTTTTCCCTGTTTTAAGGCTTGTGCTTTTCCACATAAGTCTTGAATTTTTAAAACATCTTTTAGATACCGCTGGAATAGTACATGTGTTCCTAAATAGTGTGCATTATATTAACATCAGAGTATATTTTTGTTGCGTTGCCTTTTGGCGGGTTTTGTTTCTTACTTTCCTATTGAATTTATCTCAAAAGTCACAAAATGGCAAACGGCAGCAGTCAGGCCTCTTCCCTCCCGGTGTAAGAGCTGCACGGGAGCCCGCCGCGAAGCGCCTGTTTCCGCCCATCTCCAGCCCAGCCCAGGGGTCTGCCTTGGAACCACCTGCATGTCTGGTTTCTGTGTGACTGGCCAGAGGTGGCAGGTGCGTCTGTTCCTTTTCCCTGGGGTTGGGGGCACAGACCCTGGGTGGCTGTGTTTCGGTTCCTTACCTGGTGCCCGTCTGTGTGTGCACCTGCCAGCAGCCCTCACTCGGCCTTGCTCTCAGGAAGCCCCCAGGCGAGCGTTGGCAGGAATCCTGCCGGGCAGGAGGTCGCTTCTCCAGCGCGTGCTCCCTGAAGCCGCCAGCCTCCCTGACCTCACCCCGTGCTGGTGGCGTGTGTGGTGTGGCGTGTGTGGTGTGGCCGTGTGTGGTGTGGCGTGTGTGGTGTGGCGTGTGTGGTGTGGCGTGTGTGGTGTGGCCGTGTGTGGTGTGGCGTGTGTGGTGTGGCGTGTGTGGTGTGGCGTGTGTGGTGTGGTGTGGCGTGTGTGTGTGTGGCGTGTGTGGTGTGGCGTGTGTGGTGTGGCGTGTGTGGTGTGGCGTGTGTGGTGTGGCGTGTGTGGTGGTGTGGCCGTGTGTGGTGTGGCGTGTGTGGTGTGGCGTGTGTGGTGTGGCGTGTGTGGTGTGGCGTGTGTGGTGTGGCGTGTGTGGTGTGGCGTGTGTGGTGTGGCGTGTGTGGTGTGGCCGTGTGTGCTGGTGGCCGTGTGTGGTGTGGCGTATGTGCTGGTGGCCGTGTGTGGTGTGGCCGTGTGTGGTGTGGCGTGTGTGCTGGTGGCCGTGTGTGGTGTGGCGTGTGGTGTGGTGTGTGTGGTGGCCGTGTGTGGTGTGGCGTGTGTGGTGTGGCGTGTGTGGTGTGGCCGTGTGTGGTGTGGCGTGTGTGGTGTGGCCGTGTGTGGTGTGGCGTGTGTGGTGTGGCGTGTGTGGTGTGGCGTGTGTGGTGTGGCGTGTGTGGTGTGGCGTGTATGGTGTGGCGTGTGTGGTGTGGCCGTGTGTGCAGTTTGCTGGGTCTTCCTGGGAGGCTGAAGTCTCCTGTGCCTCCAGCCCCGAGAACTCTGAGCCCAGGTGCTTTTGGGAAGGACGGGGCACCAGCTGGTGACACATGGGAAGGGAAGTGTGTTTGTCACCTTGCCCAGGTAACCTGCTCTACCTGGTTGGTGCGCCCAGAGGGCAGGGTGTGTGGGGAGGACATGAGAGGCCTCCTGGAAGCACTTCATCCTGTTGAAGTTCACATTTCAACCTTTTCAGCAGCCCCTGCTCTGGGCCTGTGCCCGGCCTGGGACTCGGCCTGTTGACACTGTGCCATGGGTGTGGGCAGAGCGCCCTCCCTGGAGGGCGGCACGCGGTGCCAGTTGGTGACCATGAGCTGCCTCACAGAGCTCCTGAGGAAGAGTGTTGGGGCTCTGGGCTGTGATTTAACAGCTGGGGCCTCCGCGTGGTGCTGCTGGGAGGCTCAGTGGTAAAGGCCAGTTTTCAGGATGTATCTGAGTTTATAAACTTGAATTCTTAAATTGTGGTTTTAAAGAGCACCAGGACGTAAAAACAGAGTGACACACCTTGAGGCTCTGTTCAGCCAACAACGAGGGCTTTTATTTAAAAAATAAAGCCGTGGGTCATTGACGTTGCGCTGTTTGTTCTGAACTTGCCTCTGGTGTTGGCGGAAGCTGACCTCGCTTACCTGCTGTGTTTGTTCTTTGCTCCGCAGGCCGCCTTCCAGGAGAATGTGGGGAGACAGGTATGGCTGCTTTTAAACACCTTTATTCCAAAAGCTTCCTGCAGGTTTACAGGTAGGAATCTGGAGAGCCATAACCCCGGTGTCTTTTCGCACTGCGAGGTGTGGTGTGGCTACATCGGCGGCAGGGTCACCGGGAACCTGCACGTACAGCAGTTTGCACACACAGGCCGGAAAGCTGTGCTTTACGTGTTGCCAAGGGCCACATAATGTGACTCTGCAGTGGGGGGCGGGTCCCTGGGACCAGGCTGGCCTTGCAGGGACGCAGACCTGACCCCGCCTCATCCCACACAGAGCAGGAGCTGACTCTGTTGACGTCAGCGCGTGCCTCATCCGGACCGTAGGCGGGCCCAGAAGCCAGCTCCCAGGAGCTGTGGACCCCACGACCCCTCGTCATGCTGGGGCTGCTTTTGCTGTGCCCTCTGACCCTGACATCTGGTCACTGGTCAGCTTCACCTGTGAATGGGGGCCCAGGTTATTCATGTTGTGTGATGACGTCACATCTTGGGTGTGTGGTCGGGCCTTGCAGGATAGTGGGACAGAGGCCGGAGAGCGGACCAGGGTCTGGGCTGGACCTGGGCGGGAAGCAAGGTTCCCAGAGAAGTCAGCCGAGAAGGTTCTGGAGTTCCCAGGCAGCAAAGCAAATGCAGCTGGGGTCTGGGCTGTGGCTGGGTCGTGTGGGGTGGATGGTGTGCACGTGGCCTGCGGACCTTTCTGACCTGTGGGGAACCCTCCAGGCAAAGATGTCCGACTTGGAGTGGAAGCATCAAGGCCAAATGAGTCCAGAGGAAAAGCCGGACGCCAGCGTCAGCTGGAGAGGCGGGCGGATGAGGACTTGTGCATGTTATTGAAATGGTTCTCGAGGAGCCTGGCACGAGTGGTGTGGGCGGCTTTCTGTAGACAAAGCCCAGGAAGGGGCGTGACTTCCTCTTGTTGGCCCGAGGTGGCCGAGGCCCACCCAGTGTCCTTGGGGTGCCGTGGGGTCTGCATGTGTTCAGAGCCCTGAGCCCTGGTAGGAGCCAGTTCATTAGGAAGAGACACCAGCCTAGGAAGGGGAGCCTGGGTGTGCAGACAGCAAGAGCCGCACAGGCCGAGGAGAACATGAATGAGGTTTGGGCTTTTGAGTGGAGAGTGCAGCTGCTGTGAGGAAGAACGAGCTTCTTGGAAACCACTTAGCTGAGCTGACGGACTTGCCAGCTTCCTGGAAAGTGACAGCCCAGGAGACGCCGTCTCCCTGTTCCTGGGCTTCCAACCCCTCCAGAGCCCCCGCCGGAGGGGGCGTGCTGAGGCCAGAGCCCGGGGTGGCGACCACGCTGTGTGGGCCTGGGGCACACTCCACCGTCACACTCTGTTCCGGGTTCCCAGATGCCGCTTCCTGGGAGGAGCAGCCGGTCGCGTAGGGAGCCACGGGGCCCTGCAGCTGAGCTGACCGGCTTCCCTATGTGTGTGGCTAGATTTGAGCCCCGTTACCTTTGTCGGGGCAGCTTAGGTTGGGGATTGATTGACAGGGAAAGGAAAAGCCTTTAAACTTGGTCTAAATTTAGGCAAGCAGCCAAAAAATGGGATATTCCTGTGGGTGCAGGAGTCTTGCACCTCAGTCCTGAGCCTGAGCCCCGTGAGTCTCAGAGCATCCGGCACAGTGACCAGCATGCGGACGGTAGCAGGAGCCTCGTGGAAGAAGCTGCACAGACTCTGAAGAGACACAGACTTTGACAGGGGTGTGAGATGCGCAGGTCCGGAGTGTCCCCGGCCCGCACGGCCATGTCCTGCTGAGGTTGGATAGAAACATTTGAGAAAAAGGTCGAGAACTTGGCAAAGCAAATGGGAGCGGACATGTTATGTAGCACGCAGGGAAGCAGCCTAAAAACCCTTGGATGTGGAGAAGGCTGTTTCTAATACACAGATTTGGAATGAAGTTGTAAGAAACGCATTTACAGTAGAGGCTACTGGGTAACAGCAGCAGAGATGGGGGGTGGTTGGGGAGCGGCCTGGGGGACATGGAGGGGGCTGGGGGCAGAGACGAGGGACCAGCTTCTCTGTCCAGGCTCATCTTGGCTGGAATTGGAGACTCTGGTCCTGAGTGGTCTCTGCCTTCTCCCCACTGAGCCCGGGGGCTCTTCAGCAGGTGGTGACTAACCCATGGGCAACTTCCATGTCCAGGGCCTGCCAGACATGCCAGCCCTACGACCCTGCTCCTAGGCGAGTGCTGTCTGGGCCCCCAGCACCATCGGGCCCTCGTGGTGGCCTGTCCACACCCAGGCCCCCAACTTCCTCCCTGCACAGGTGGGGAAGTTGAGGCTCAGGGCAGCTGAGCCCACCTTTGTCTGCTCGGAGCCTGTTGTTCCAGCTCCAGCCTGGCCAGACAGAGCCTTAGCCCCTGTGTTGGTCTTGCTTTGTTCTCACCGTGGGGGGGATGCTGGTCACAGAGTCCCCTTGTTCTTGTTCTCAGTGAGACCTGGTCCTGGGCCGCCCCGGACGTTTCCCTGGGCTCCTGCCTGCCGTAATGTGGGACATGGAGTTGCACCCCAGTGGGCGACATCCCAGGTTGTGGCACCTGCTGTCTTTCCGCAGAGTGAGCTGTGACACCTCCACTCGGGTGCCGGTTTCTCCCCTGTTCCACGGTTCAGTGAAGGACGCTCGTGCTGTCACTGATTCCAGCAGCCTCAGGCAGAAGTTTCTGGTATCTCCATCAGCCCAAGCTCCCAGTGTAACCCTTGGGAAGGATTTTCTGGGAGAAAGCCGCATGGTACCTGCTTATTCCGGCTCTCCTGGCGGGAAGCAGGGATGTGGCCCTGGGTGTTCTCAGGAGAGCTGGCTGTTCAGCTACTTCATTTGCGAAGCGATGACACGGACGAAGGTGTGAGGTGTTCATGATGAAGTGCAGGGTGGTGATGAGTGTGTTAAAGTCAAGGAGGGATCTGGATCCCAGCCTCAGAGGTGGGCAGGCCTGGGAGGCCTTTGAAAAACCCTGCTGCGGTTTATAGCTGTAAGGCTTTCTGTGTTTGGTTCAAAGTTTGTCATTTGTATTTTCTTAGGAAATTATTTATGTTGTTTCCAGAATTTCAAATCCTGGAACCTGAGAGTGGTCTCAGTAACACCATGCAGCCTTCGGGGCTGGAGCTGGGGCTCCACTGGGGCTCCACTGGGAGACTGTCGTGGGGTGGGAAGAGGTCCGCCTCTCCCATGTCAGAGCCTTGGGGGCTGCTGGTCCTCGATGCTTCTGGGGTCAGCTGTCACCACCCCCCAGAACCGGCTGGGCCGGCTGCCCCCAGTCAACGTCCTGCCCGCCCAGGACAGCCGAGCGAGGCCTGGGCTCTGGTCCAGGTTTTGCAGACTGGGCAGGCGGCTGCATCCCCAACCTGACCCGGGCCTGCTTGCTCTGGTGTGCACCGACCTGCCAGCTTTGTGGCATGGGGCTCGGGCTGGTGGAGGTCAGTGGCTGGAACACTGTTGAAACCTGAAGCCCATTTACGGTGTATGTTTTAAGGAAAGGTCTCCTACAACATACCGAAGTGGAAACGTTTGAGTTGTTTGAAAACGATGAAATCCTTGTGAGTGGTTTCAGTCGTTGGGCGTGGTGTGGTCTAGGGAGCCCGTCAGGAAGTCAGTGTGGCGTGGAAGTCCTCGGTGAGCAGTGTCTGTGGTGTGTGGCTCGCTTGCCACCTGCCTCAGGGCTCGGGGTTCGTGAGTGTCAGTGTCTGTGGATATGATGATGGAACTTGGTAAAATGCCTTTGCTCATTCAAATTCTTCTTTTTCCCCCAATTTCACTTTTTTATTAGGGCACTTTCCCGCATGGGATTGATATTTTGACCACAGCCGACTATTTTGCTGTCGGTAACAGAACCAACTGTTTCCTGGTTATAAGGTAAGTTTTTAATGTATATCACAAAAATAGAATATCCTAAAATCAGATTGGATGTCAAAAATCAGCTTCCACCATTTTCTTTTTTCATCCTGTAATGTCCACTAAATGTAACGTGGTTTTTGTGTGAAAAATTAAAAATGGAATTGGGACAGTTATCGAAACTTGTGTTTCATGTTGATTGGACTCACCTCATGCTTTACTCGGTAGATGGGAGACATTTACTCAAGTGTTAAAGCGGGGCTCAGCTTCAGGAGTGCGGCCTTGCCGTGAGTGCTGTCCCTGCTTATGATTTCTCTCCTGGTCGCCCCGTTTTACCCGTACTGCTTCTGTGCGGGGCTTGGAGTTTGACAGGAAGCAGCTGCAAGCACGGCCGCGCCTCCTCCTGACACTTCCCTACTGGATGTCCTAAATGCTTTCCCAGTTTGAAATCTTGGATTAGAAGGGACTGTTTCTTTTTCTGTTTCGGTGCTAGAAAGTGTTTTGAAGTTGAAGTTATCTGTAGATTGTTTATGAAATGAGTAGGAGGTATTTTAGAAATCAGTTTAGAAACAAATACTTAGCACCTCTAATTGCAGTTTACAGAATTATATCACATTTTTGTAGTTGTATAATTAGGTACTGGGGAGGTTACTTCAGTTGTCTTAGTTGATCCATCGCAGCAGATATGCGAGAAAGGATGTGACTTTATTTATTTTTGGAGGTGGAGTCTAGCTCTGTCGCCCAGGCTGGAGTGCCGTGGGGTGTGACTTTATGAAGTGATTTATTTGCCTTAAATTAGGACAAGAAGCATGCCTGATGCATGTTTAACATTATTAACCATTAAATACCTTAAAGATCGATTCCCCAACAGCCCTGCTGTGTAGACCGTGAAGAAAGGACGTTTCTCCATCACCAGCCTGGGCAGAATTTTCAAAATGTAGCGTTTGAACCTCTTTCCCAGGAAGGATCTTTGAACACATCTATCTGTATTTTTATATCCTTTCAATTTTCCTCAACATTTAATGTCCTTTTTTGCCTTATCAGTTCTTTCCTATTAATACTTGGCCGTATATTTTATGTGGAAAATCTACTGGCCGGGTGCAGTGGCTCACGCCTGTAATCCCAGCACTCTGGGAGGCCAAGGCAGGTGGATCACCTGAGGTCAGGAGTTGGCGAAACCCCGTGTCTACTAAAAATACAAAAATTAGCCAGGCGTGGTGGCAGGTGCCTGTAGTCCCAGCTACTCAGGAGGCTGAGGCAGGAGAATCACTCGAGCCCAGGAAGCGGAGGTTGCAGTGAGCCGAGATCGCGCCACTGCAGTCTAGCCTGGACAACAGAGTGAGATTCCATCTCAAGAAAAGGAAAATCTACCGCCTTTTCCCGAGTTTCCTGGGTAACATACCTGACGGCTAATGGAAGCTTTAACATGTTTCCCTTGTTGCTGAGGTTTCTAAGCCAGCCTAAAACTTGCATGTAATTAGCTGTGTGCGTTTTATAAAAACATTTGCCAACACGAGACCTGGGTCCAGGCATGTCTTCCCTCAGTGTGTTTGGCTTCCTCACGGTGCCAGGCCCTGCGTGCCGACCAGATGCCACCTTCTGAGGACACACCGGCAGGCAGGCCCCTCCAGTCCTGAGTGCGGCATCGCGGGGACCGGCGGTTGTGGCTGCACCCTAGCACCACGGGGCCCCCTGTACCCCAGGCGGGGTCCTGCTGTCAGCCTGGACCTTGGGGTGAGGGAGGCAGTGGTCCTGTTCAGCAGAGGGCATGGGATTGGGCACAGCCCAACAGGGAGGAGAGTTAACAGGGCCCTGGGCCCTGGTGGGGAGCTGTTGGGGGCCTCTGAGCCATAGTGAAGAGTGTGGATTGTCCTGAGGTCCTGGCACTTTGATGGTCAGGTCTGTGTTTTGAATATATCACTGTGGCAGTATTTGGTGACTGGAAATAAGGAGAGGGCTTGGGGGCTCTCGGGAAAGGGGAGAGGGTTGGGGGCCTGGAGGTGTGCCCACTGGAGGAAGGTGGGAGTTGCCAGGGCATTACACAGGGTCTCAGGGCAGTGTTGGCGTCGCTCCGCAGGTGGAGGGCACAGCCGAGGGCGACAGTGTCGTTGAGTGTGAGGAGGTCGGGGCTCAGCTTACACGTGCCGGCCTGTGAGGAAGCTTCAGCCGTGCTGACACGGAGATGTTTCCTCTGCAAATTGGAGTTTCGGACACACAGACTGGAACTGAACTAATGGAAGGGCCCCCGGGAAGACTGTCAGGCGAGACGAGGAGGATGGGGGAACCAGCCGTCGCCCCACTCTCCTGTTTATCGTCACAGCCGCGTTGAGGATTTTGTAAATGTTAACACCTGTAAATTCGTACCTGTCACCACAATCAAGACGAGAAAAGACCCAGGTTTCCCCTTTGCCCTTTTGGGGTCCCTCCCCTCCCACCCCCTTCTTCACGCAACCCTGGTCTGTTGCCGTCACTGCAGCTGTGTCTGCGTTTCCCGAAGCTCTGTGTGAATGGGTTCAGGCAGTGGGCGCCCTCCTCACTCACGCTGGCTTCCTCCGCCCCGTGTGAATGGTGTGAATGGGTTCAGGCAGTGGGCCCCCTCCTCACTCGCGCTGGCTTCCTCCGCCCCGTGTGAATGGTGTGAATGGTGTGAATGGTGTGAATGGGTCCAGGCAGTGGGCACCCTCCTCACTCACGCTGGCTTCCTCCGCCCCGTGTGAATGGTGTGAATGGTGTGAATGGTGTGAATGGTGTGAATGGGTTCAGGCAGTGGGCACCCTCCTCACTCACGCTGGCTTCCTCCACCCCGTGTGAATGGTGTGAATGGTGTGAATGGGTTCAGGCAGTGGGCCCCCTCCTCACTCACACTGGCTTCCTCCGCCCTGTGTGAATGGTGTGAATGGTGTGAATAGGTCCAGGCAGTGGGCCCCCTCCTCACTCATGCTGGCTTCCTCCGCCCCGTGTGAATGGTGTGAATGGGTTCAGGCAGTGGGCACCCTCCTCACGCGCGCTGGCTTCCTCCGCCCCGTGTGAATGGTGTGAATGGTGTGAATGGTGTGAATGGTGTGAATGGGTTCAGGCAGTGGGCACCCTCCTCACTCACGCTGGCTTCCTCCCACCCCGTGTGAATGGTGTGAATGGTGTGAATGGGTTCAGGCAGTGGGCCCCCTCCTCACTCACACTGGCTTCCTCCGCCCTGTGTGAATGGTGTGAATGGTGTGAATAGGTCCAGGCAGTGGGCCCCCTCCTCACTCATGCTGGCTTCCTCCGCCCCGTGTGAATGGTGTGAATGGTGTGAATGGGTTCAGGCAGTGGGCACCCTCCTCACGCGCGCTGGCTTCCTCCGCCCCGTGTGAATGGTGTGAATGGTGTGAATGGGTCCAGGCAGTGGGCACCCTCCTCACTCACGCTGGCTTCCTCCGCCCCGTGTGAATGGTGTGAATGGTGTGAATGGGTCCAGGCAGTGGGCACCCTCCTCACTCACGCTGGCTTCCTCCGCCCCGTGTGAATGGTGTGAATGGTGTGAATGGTGTGAATGGGTCCAGGCAGTGGGCCCCCTCCTCACTCACGCTGGCTTCCTCCGCCCCGTGTGAATGGTGTGAATGGTGTGAATGGTGTGAATGGTGTGAATGGGTTCAGGCAGTGGGCACCCTCCTCACTCACGCTGGCTTCCTCCGCCCCGTGTGAATGGTGTGAATGGTGTGAATGGTGTGAATGGGTTCAGGCAGTGGGCCCCCTCCTCACTCACACTGGCTTCCTCCGCCCTGTGTGAATGGTGTGAATGGGTTCAGGCAGTGGGCACCCTCCTCACTCACGCTGGCTTCCTCCACCCCGTGTGAATGGTGTGAATGGTGTGAATGGGTTCAGGCAGTGGGCACCCTCCTCACTCACACTGGCTTCCTCCGCCCCGTGTGAATGGTGTGAATGGTGTGAATAGGTCCAGGCAGTGGGCCCCCTCCTCACTCACGCTGGCTTCCTCCGCCCCGTGTGAATGGTGTGAATGGTGTGAATGGGTTCAGGCAGTGGGCCCCCTCCTCACTCACGCTGGCTTCCTCCGCCCCGTGTGAATGGTGTGAATGGGTTCAGGCAGTGGGCACCCTCCTCACTCACGCTGGCTTCCTCCACCCCGTGTGAATGGTGTGAATGGTGTGAATGGTGTGAATAGGTCCAGGCAGTGGGCACCCTCCTCACTCACACTGGCTTCCTCCACCCCGTGTGAATGGTGTGAATGGTGTGAATGGTGTGAATGGGTCCAGGCAGTGGGCACCCTCCTCACTCACGCTGGCTTCCTCCGCCCCGTGTGAATGGTGTGAATGGTGTGAATGGGTTCAGGCAGTGGGCGCCCTCCTCACTCACACTGGCTTCCTCTGCCCCGTGTGAATGGGTTCAGGCAGTGGGCACCCTCCTCACTCACGCTGGCTTCCTCCGCCCTGTGTGAATGGTGTGAATGGTGTGAATGGGTTCAGGCAGTGGGCGCCCTCCTCACTCACACTGGCTTCCTCCGCTCCGTGCTTCCTGCAGACTTTCCGCCTGGGGGGACCATCCACGGAGCCTCCAGGGCAGGGGTGTGGTGCACAGCATCTGTCTCCACTCACCTGGTGAGGGGCTTCTGGGCAGTGTCCCGTCTGGGTTATCACAAATGCAGCTGCGGTGAACGTGTGTACACGTCTGTCTTTGGCCTGCACTCTTGTTGTCTGGCATAGATGCCCAGAGCTGGGTGGCTGTGCTGTAAGGTTTTTTGGTCTTTTTGAGACAGAGCCTTGCTCTGTCACCCAGGCTGGAGTGAGGTGGCACAGTCACGGCTCACTGCAGCCTTGACCTCCTGAGTCCAAGCGATCCTCCCACCTCAGCCTCCCGAGTAGCTGGGACCACAGGTGCGTGCCACCACGCCTGGCTAATTTTTGTATTTTTTTGTAGAGATGACAAATCATGTTGCCCAGGGTGGTCTTGAACTCCTGGTCTCAAGTGATCCGCCTGCCTTGACCTCCCAAGATGCTGGCATTACAGGCATGAGCCACCACACCCTGCCTGTAACTTCTTACGCAATGGCCACACGACTTTCAGCGTGGTGGCACCACTTATGAAATGGCCACACGACTTTCAGCGTGGTGGTGCCACGCACCCCCAGGGCCGGATGGTAGCTCGGGGTCCGGGGTCTTTGCCGGCACTGGGGGTGTTTGGTCTTTCAAGCTTGGCTACTGTCGTGGGGTGTGGAAGCAGCTCACTAACTTGTGTCTAGTGACTGATGATGCTGTTCCAGTCATCATCCATTTCAGGGGTGTGTTTAACAAATCTTTCGCCCATTTATTAGGTTAGTGGTTTTCTTCCTATTGAGAATTTGAGAATTCTTCATGCATTCTGCATACAATTCCTTTTTTCAGATGCTTTCTTGCTACATATTTCCTCCCACTCTGTGGCTTTTCCTTTCAGTATCCCTTATATTCCTAAGTCAAACCCTTTTTTAAAAAAAATCAGCTTTGGGCCGGGCGCGGTGGCTCATGCCTGTAATTCCAGCACTTTGGGAGACTGAAGTAGGCAGATCACGATGACAAGAGATCATCCTGGCCAACATGGTGAAACCCCATCTCTACCAAAAATACAAAAACTAGCCAGGCGTGGTGGCGCTCACCTGTAGTCCCAGCTGCTCGGGAGGCTGAGGCAGGAGAATTGCTTGAACCTAGGAAGTGGAGGTTGCAGTGAGCCGAGATCACGCCACTGCATTCCATCCTGGTGACAGAGCAAGACTCCGCCTCAAAAAAAAAAAAAAAAATCAGTTTTATCTTTGTACATCTGCTTTATTACATGTGGTTTACATGTAGTAAAATCACCAGTTTTCAATACGGGTTTCAGTATGGTGGCGGGTGTGGCAGATGTGAGCCGTTGAACGACCACACCGTGGTCAGCACTGTGCACACGACCCTCCCTCCGGAGGCCCCATCCTGCTGGCACTCCTGTCCCTGGGGCTCCACCAGTTTAGAATCTGCAGGTGGCTTCCTTTGTCAGCTCCCTGCCTCCTCAGCTCCCTGTGTTTCGGGGTTCCTCAGTGGTTCTCGCTGCGTGGTCGCCCCACCAGCTGAGGGGCTTTGAGCCCCGTGGGTTTTGGTGTGGGCGCATGGCACAGCTTCTGTTCTCCCTGGCTGTTTTTCTGTCGGGGTGAGCAGTCATGAGGACTTTGGGTGTTTTGGTCTTCCTGCTGTTGTAAATTTCCTTCTCTGATTTCTGGTATCTTCAGCGTCGAGCGTCCTTTTAAAAATATATTTTATCGTCTTTTGCTTTTCAATAATTTTTTATGTTCCTATTGTATAAGCTCCTCAAAGCAAGGAAGCCTCAAAGTCAACTGTTTGCTTGTGTATTTCCTGAATTGGTGAATGACATCTCGTCCACATACTCAGCTCACTTGCTTCTCCTCTCATTGCCCACACATGGCTGGTGACCTCCGTCTGCCACTTCCACATCCCTAATAGGCCTCAGACACGCCTCATCCTGGGACCCTCTCTATGCCGTCACCTCACTTCCAGCTGCCTTTGTCTCGCAGAAGCGTCCGAGCTGACCCTGCACCCTCACGCCCTGACCTCTCCCATCCGTGCTTTGCCCGTGGGTTCTGTCTGGTTTGCTCGTGGCCAGAGTCCATTCTCTTTCACATCTCTGCCTGCCCTGGCTCCCTCCAGCCCCTCCGTCTCTCCCACCTTCTGGTGGATACTCACCTTGGTTCTCATACTTTTCTCCTCTGGGACCTTGGGTACCCAGGACACACCCCTTTTTCTGCCGCCTTGGGCCAGGGGCTCAGGAGCGTGTCTTCTTCAGGGTCAGTTGCTAGTTGGTGCCCTTGCCTGCGTGAGCACTCAGGTGGCCTTGCCTCTATCTGCTGCTTTCCATGAAGTCACTGGCCGCCTGCCTGCTTCTCTGGGACCCTGCTGTCTGGGACCCTGCTTCTCTGGGACCCTGCTGTCTGTCTGGGACCCTGCTGTCTGGGACCCTGCTGCTGGGACCCTGCTGTCTGGGACCCTGCTGTCTGGGCTCTAGGACGCAGTCGGATGCATCTGCCTTCTGGGCGTGCAGCCCCAGGGCCCCTGCAGCACCTCTGTGTTGGGTCCATCCAGTTTTTTGCTGTCATAAACAAGGTGGATGTTTTTTTGTCTGCAGTTCCTCACCTGTGCGGTTATTTTGGAATGGGTTACCGAAAGCGGAGATGCTGGACCCAAGGGTCCGCATGTTCTCAGTTTCCTGCGCGTTGCTGGCCACCGTCCACTGGGGCTGTGCCCAAGTGCTGCCCAGCAGGCTCAGTGTCCTTCTGCTTCCCGCAGCTCCGGCTGCAGACCCCGGGGCTTGGGCCGTCGGACGGCTGAGCAGAGGCTTCCTTTTCTTTTCCTCCGTGCCGGAGGCTGCACCGCTTCAAGGGGTTGAAGTATGTGTGTGTTTTCTGTAAACTTTTTGATGGTATTTCTGCTACACTATTTTTTTTATTGATTCAGAAGAACTTGTTTGTTTTAGGGAATACTCCTGTTGGTAAGACCAGTTGCGGATGTTTTTTCCAATTTTGTTGTTTGACTTTTGACTTTGTTTTTGGTGTTTTCCTGGTAGACTTTGTTCGGCATATGTGTTTGTAGGGATCGATTTCTTTTATGGCTCTGGGTTTTGAGTCATGATTAGAAAGTCACATCCTACTTGGAGATTATTTTTTAAAAGTCTTCCATGTTGTTTTCACAAGATGTAACTTTTATTTTTGAGACATAATTTGCTTTCAGCTGCCCCCGTATGGAGTGGACGGTTGTGGAGGGGCTGATGGTGTGTCCACCTGCGTCACCTGCATCTTCCTTGGGAGTGGAGCTCCCACCACTCCACGGCCACCCTCCCTCCTCCCAGCCTGTGAGCCGCTGCCCCGCCCTCGATGTGGAGCAGGGCTGCCCCTCGTGGAGGGTCCTATCCATGGAATCAGAGGGACCACACTCTTGTGTGTCAGTGTTCTTTGCTCAGTGTAGCGCGCCTGGGGCCTGTCCGCGGTGCGTGTGTCCTCAGTGCATGTGTCCGCGGCGCGTGTGTCCGCAGCACGTGTGTCCGCGGCGCGTGTGTCCGCGGTGTGTGTCCTCGGCGCGTGTGTCCTCGGCGCGTGTGTCTGCGGTGTGTGTCCTCGGCGCGTGTGTCCTCGGCGCGTGTGTCCTCGGCGCGTGTGTCTGCGGTGTGTGTCCTCGGCGCGTGTGTCCGCGGCGCGTGTGTCCTCGGCGCGTGTGTCTGCGGTGTGTGTCCTCGGCGCGTGTGTCCGCGGCGCGTGTGTCTGCGGTGTGTGTGTCCTCGGCGCGTGTGTCCGCGGCGCGTGTGTCTGCGGTGTGTGTCCTCGGCGCGTGTGTCCGCGGCGCGTGTGTCCGCGGCACGTGTGTCCTCGGCGCGTGTGTCTGCGGTGTGTGTCCTCGGCGCGTGTGTCCGCGGCGCGTGTGTCTGCGTGTGTGCGGTGTGTGTCCTCGGCGCGTGTGTCCGCGGCGCGTGTGTGTCTGCGGTGTGTGTCCTCGGCGCGTGTGTCCTCGGCGCGTGTGTCCTCGCGCGTGTGTCTGCGTGTGTCCTCGGCGCGTGTGTCCGCGGCGCGTGTGTCCTCGGCGCGTGTGTGTGTCTGCGGTGTGTGTCCTCGGCGCGTGTGTCCGCGGCGCGTGTGTCTGCGGTGTGTGTGTCCTCGGCGGCGTGTGTCCGCGGCGCGTGTGTCTGCGGGTGTGTGTCCTCGGCGCGTGTGTCCGCGTGTGTGTCCTCGGCGCGTGTGTCCGCGGCGCGTGTGTCTGCGGTGTGTGTCCTCGGCGCGTGTGTCCTCGGCGCGTGTGTCTGCGGTGTGTGTCTGCGGCGCGTGTGTCCGCGGCGCGTGTGTCTGCGGTGTGTGTCCTCGGCGCGTGTGTCCTCGGCGCGTGTGTCTGCGGTGTGTGTCCGCGGCGCGTGTGTCCGCGGTGTGTGTCCTCGGCGCGTGTGTCTGCGGTGTGTGTCCTCGGCGCGTGTGTCCTCGGCGCGTGTGTCTGCGGTGTGTGTCCTCGGCGCGTGTGTCTGCGGTGTGTGTCCTCGGCGCGCGTGTGTCCCTCGGCGCGTGTGTCTGCGGTGTGTGTCCTCGGCGCGTGTGTCCTCGGCGCGTGTGTCCGCGGCGCGTGTGTCTGCTGGTGTGTGTCCTCGGCGCGTGTGTGTCCTCGGCGCGTGTGTCCTCGGCGCGTGTGTCTGCGGTGTGTGTCCTCGGCGCGTGTGTCCGCGGCGTGTGTCTGCGGTGTGTGTCCTCGGCGCGTGTGTCCGCGGCGCGTGTGTCTGCGGTGTGTGTCCTCGGCGCGTGTGTCCTCGGCGCGTGTGTCCTCGGCGCGTGTGTCTGCGGTGTGTGTCCTCGGCGCGTGTGTCCGCGGCGCGTGTGTCTGCGGTGTGTGTCCTCGGCGCGTGTGTCCTCGGCGCGTGTGTCTGCGGTGTGTGTCCTCGGTGCGTGTGTCTGCGGTGTGTGTCCTCGGCGCGTGTGTCCTCGGCGCGTGTGTCCTCGGCGCGTGTGTCCTCGGCGCGTGTGTCCTCGGCGCGTGTGTCCGCGGTGTGTGTCCTCGGCGCGTGTGTCCTCGGCGCGTGTGTCTGCGGTGTGTGTCCGCGCGCGCGTGTGTCCGCGGCGCGTGTGTCCGCGGCGTGTGTCCTCGGCGCGTGTGTCCTCGGCGCGTGTGTCTGCGGTGTGTGTCCGCGGCGCGTGTGTCCGCGGCGCGTGTGTCTGCGGTGTGTGTCCTCGGCGCGTGTGTCCGCGGTGCGTGTGTCCTGCGGTGTGTGTCTGCGGTGTGTGTCCTCGCGTGTGTCCTCGGCGCGTGTGTCCGCGGCGCGTGTGTCCTCGGCGCGTGTGTCTGCGGTGTGTGTCCGCGGCGCGTGTGTCCGCGGCGCGTGTGTGTCTGCGGTGGTGTGTGTGTCCGCGGCGCGTGTGTCCTCGGCGCGTGTGTCCGCGGCGTGTGTGTCTGCGGTGTGTGTCCTCGGCGCGTGTGTCCTCGGCGCGTGTGTCCTCGGCGCGTGTGTCCTCGGCGCGTGTGTCCTCGGCGCGTGTGTCTGCGGTGTGTGTCCTCGGCGCGTGTGTCCTCGGCGCGTGTGTCCTCGGCGTGTCCTGTCCTGCGCGTGTGTCCTCGGCGCGTGTGTCCTCGGCGCGTGTGTCTGCGGTGTGTGTCCTCGGCGCGTGTGTCCGCGGCGCGTGTGTCCTCGGCGCGTGTGTCCTCGGCGCGTGTGTCCGCGCGTGTGTCCTCGGCGCGTGTGTCCTCGGCGCGTGTGTCCTCGGCGCGTGTGTCCGCGGCGCGTGTGTCCTCGGCGCGTGTGTCCTCGGCGCGTGTGTCCTCGGCGCGTGTGTCCTCTGCGGTGTGTGTCGGCGCGTGTGTCCTCGGCGCGTGTGTCCGCGGCGCGTGTGTCCTCGGCGCGTGTGTCCTCGGCGCGTGTGTCCGCGGCGCGTGTGTCCACAGCTCCTTTTGTGGTGAGTTGTATGCAGTGTTCTGTGGCTATACAGTTTTTCTGTGAGTTTGCCTGACATTGGGTTATTTTGAGTTTCTGACTCTGGTGAATAAAGCAGTTGTATATATTTATTTGGAAATCATCTTCATGTGGATGTATATTTTCATTTCTTTCAGATAAAGAGTTAAAAGGGAATTTTTGTGTATTTTATAAGAAACTGCCAAACTGTTTTGCAAAGTGGCTCTGGTTTCCCACATCTGTGCCAACACTTGGTATTTGTCAGTCTTAAAATTTCACCCGTTCGAGTGGGGGCCATGGTTTAACAACTGGCGTTCCTGGCTGAATACTGATGTTGAACATCTTTTCATGTGTTTATTGGTCTTTTATTTATTTTCTTTTATGATGTCTCTGTACACATTTTGTGCCAATGTTTTGTTTGGGGTTCATCTTTTCATATTGTGGTACAAGTCAGCTTGCCTGTGGATTTTCTTAAAAGTTTTTAACAGCGGTACGAGGTGTAACGGGGACACGTTCACTGTGTATGGAGTGCAGGGTTTTACCGAAGTGCAGCTGGCACACGCTCACCAGAGCGCACAGCTTCCTGCGTGTGAGGCCTGAGCACAGCCATCACCCTGGAGCCTCCCCGTGTCTGCTCCCTGTAATTCCCGCCTCGGTCCTCCCCGACCCGGAGGCCACCACTGACCTGCCTCTGTGGGTGTGGATTAGTTTCCCGTCCTTGAATTTTGTGTGGATGAAACGAAGCCGTGTGTACTCGTTTTGTCAGGCCTCTTTGGCTTGGGGGAGTTGAGATTCAGGTTGTGTGTGTTGCTGCTGAGTATTCGATTGTGTGGATCAACCACGGTTTGTTTTCTCCGTAGACGACGTCAGGATGGTTTCCGGTTTTCGCTGTTACACATGTTACACGTGAAGCTATGTGCACAAATGTTCTTTTCTTTGGCGTAACTGCTCAGGGGGGCATGGCTGGATCATGTGGTAGATTTGAAGAAATGGGCAAACTGGTTTTGAAAGTAACTGTGCTGAATTCTCCCCCGCAGGCAGTGCATTCTCGTCCTTCCACGTCTCACCACCTCTTCCCTGCTGTCTCTTCCAGTGTGTATATTGCCGGCTTTCCTGAGTACACCCAGCCGATGATAGACCACCTGGTTACCATGAAGATCAACCACTGGGATGGGTAGGTTTTCTGTTTGTGTTTTTCTTTTTTTTTTTTTTTTTTTTTTTTTTGAGACGGAGTCTCGCTTTGTCGCCCAGGCTGTAGTGCAGTGGCCGGATCTCAGCTCACTGCAAGCTCCGCCTCCTGGGTTTACACCATTCTCCTGCCTCAGCCTCCCGAGTAGCTGGGACTACAGGCGCCCACCACCTCGCCTGGCTAGTTTTTTGTATTTTTTGGTAGAGACGGGGTTTCACCGGGTTAGCCAGGATGGTCTTGATCTCCTGACCTCGTGATCCGCCCGTCTCAGCCTCCCAAAGTGCTGGGATTATAGGCTTGAGCCACCGCGCCCGGCCCTCTGTTTGTGTTTTTCTAAGAGTTTTTTTTTTTTCCCCAAAGGAGAGATTCAGTTGAGCTTCTAAGCCTTGAGTGTATTTTCTCACTGTGGATGTCGTATTTTAAAATAATTCCAGTCTTCATGCGGATGTGTTGGGTCATGGTCTGTCTCCAGTTCCACCTCGGAGACCTTGGTCCAGTGTGTCCGGCGTCTTGGTGTTCCCGTGCGAGTCCTTGGTCCAGTGTGTCCGGCGTGTTGGTGTTCCTGTGCGAGTCCTTGGTCCAGTGTGTCCGGCGTGTCCGGCGTATTGGTGTTCCCGTGCGAGTGCCCACGCTGGTGGGTTGCGGAGCGCCGCTGCGTCCGAGGGGGCAGGTGGAACTTGGAGGTGGAGCCTCTGTCATCTCCCTCGGCAGGCGGTGCTTCCCCCGACTCTGCTCCACGTGGCTCCACAGGTGATTTCTGCGCGGTCTGCTGGGAGCCCAGCAGTTTTTAGTGGCCGTTTTCATAATTACAGTAGCAGCTTCAGAGTTTCCTTGCATTTCATAGGCGGTTAAATGTGTCTCAAAGGAAAAGCGAAGCGCGGTCTGGAGCATAAACAGAGCGTTAGTGCCGTGACCGCTGCCCCGAGGAGCTCAGGGTCCCCTCCTAGGACAGTGCCATGCTGTGGCACTCCTCACGGGAGCCCTGAGGAGCGGCAGGTGCCTGTGGGTGGAGGTGGCTTTGTGAGGGTGCGAGTCCAGAATCTCAGTTTGACAGTTGGTGTGACGTGGAGGAGGTCCTTTCTGACCCATGGGGGATGCGTTTGCTGCTGCCTGGGGAGAGGCCCAGCTGCCTGCCGTGGTCCAGGCAGGGCTCTCGGGGCTGGGAGCCTCTGGGAAAGGAACTCCTGGGTAGGCAGCACTCGGGCTGCCGGGGGAAGACCCTCCCTTCCCTTCCTGGTGACCGTTCGCTTCCAGAGAAGGGTGTGAGTTCCTGCCCCTCGGGGTGTCCCTGCACGTGTTACACCAGAGCTCTCTCCATTAGAGTGAAAGGTCCCCTAAGCCAGACCTTGGGAAAATGAATGAATGAGTCAGTTGTATGAGCCGACTAGTCGATAACATCTTTAAAACCAGAGTTACAGATGTGTATCCATGGTGTCAGAGCTGTGGGACCCCCCAGCTGTTACTGTGTCGTCTGTTTCTGCCTTAGTTCTGTCAGCCTTTCCTTCATGTGTTTTGGGCGGGTCACTTATTGGCGGCAGATACACTCGCGGCTTTTGTCTCTTCCTAATGTATTGACCCTTTATCTTTAAGGAACAGCCCTCTTTGTCTCATGTTAGATTTCTTGCCTTAAAGTAACTGACGACTAGTGTAGTACCTGGGTTGGCAAGCTTTTCTTTAAAGGGCTAGATAAACATGGTAGATCTCTGTTCCATATGCTTTGCTTTATTTTATTTAGTTTATGTAACCCTTGAAAAATGTGAAAACCATTCTTAGCTGAGGGCCGTCCTGACAAGAAGCAGCCTCGGGCTGGGCTTGTGGCTGCAGACTGCATTGCCTCCGCTTCCCAGGTGCTTTGCCTCTCCCGCTCCCTCGGAGTTGCGGGTGATGGTCTGGTAGATGGCATACAGTTGGGGGTTGCTCAGGGTGCGAGTTTCCTGGCACATGAAACGCCACCTGCCTCGGAGAGCTCTTTGTTTATTGTTGGGAGTGGACCCTGAGCAGGGCCCTCTGCCAACACCGGAGGGGCTGTGGCAGGTGGTGCTGTCAGTGTGGGTGTCCGCCCTCGTGCCTTGTTTCACTGTGGTGCTGTGGGTTTGGTGGTTTCAAATAGTTAGAATACAGACACCCGCCTTCTGCATGTTTCCACCTTCACGTTTTGCTTCTTTGTTGTTATGTGGTCGCCGTCATGATGATTTTAAGTCATGACCACTTGCCGCTCCATCTGGGTCTGGAGGGGCTGGGGGCGCGGGCTCTGCAGTTCACTCCCAGCTTTACCGTGTGCCTCTGTGTGGAGCTCTGGAAGGAGAGGTGGGCTCAGAAGGGGCTCTGGCCTCTTGAGCTGGCTTTGGGTCAGCCTTCCACCATCCCCGTGTTCAACCGCTGGGTGCTTTCAGCATGTGTCTGATGAGGCACTTACTGGATATGCGCCCAGATTTGGTGGGTGAGCCTTAGGAAGTTCCTTCTGTTCACCCCTTGTAATCCGTGGAGGGACCGTTTCACGTGGCTCTGTCTCAGACTCGCATCCTCCGGGTAGTGTGGGGGTGGGGAGGCCAGAGACCCAGTTGCCACCTGGCCCTGAGACGGAATGGCACCTGTGTTCCAAGAAGAACCGTGGTTAGCCGTGTGACCTCGCTGTGGTAGACTGTCCCTGTCGTCTGTTGGAGTCGGAGGTTCTTGTGCTGGTTTGTGTGTGTGAGTGAGCAAGCCTCTGCCAAGTGGTGGGTTGACGATTGATGGATGTCGTCTCCCTCACTTTCTCTTTATGAATTGAATAAAGCCAGAATTGTCCAAGTGAAGGCACTAACGATGTTCTCTCCTCACTCTCAGGGTCATCCGAGAGCTGGCTGTGAAGGCGCTGCACAACCTGACCCAGCGAGCGCCCGAGTACAGCGCCACGCAAGGTGGGTGTGTGTCCCGGCCGGCCTGCGGGCACCACGCTCGCGCACCGCAGAAAGGCCCGGGTTGCTGGTTTCAAACTCTGGGGGCTGAAAATAAGGTTCTGCGTCTGTCTTGATGAGAAGCATCTGAGGAACTAGCTGTGGACTTGATCGGGGGACAGGCTGTGAGGACGGATGCGGTGAGTGGGTCCACCTGCATGGCAGGGAGCCGCTGGACTGTTATGTACGCCGAAGCCCATGGTGGTCCCGCCAGACGCCTGACAGGCGGTGCTGCTTCCCTGGTCTCTAGTTGGCTTGCACCTGCCACACGTGACCTGCCACACGCGACCCACCACGCAGGAATGCACTTTGGAACTGGGCAGGGTGTATAGAAAGAAAGGGCCTGAGTGGGAGACTCAGAGTCTGCCCAGGACTAAAATCACCTTGGAATGGCTCAGCTAAGCCTGCACTTCTTACGCTTCATCAATGAAGAGAGAAATCCCATTTGTTCTGTCTCGTTCTTTCTACTTGGAATAAATAATCATCTGACTTAAATGTAGGGAAGAATACCACATTTCTCAACATTACCCTCACTCCCCTGACATTTATTACAGGGGCTCCACTGGAGGCCGGATTGTGGCTGTTGGGTGGAGTTACTGATGTGACGCCTGTGTTTCACATCCTGTGGGGGCTTGTTAATTCCTAAGGGATCTTTCAGCTTCGTGATCTGTGAACGAGGCGTCCATGTCACGGGTTTAGTGTGGTGCTGCCCTACTTTCCAATGCACAATTAACCCTTGCTGACACTGAGGGGCCCAGCTTTGTCCTCTGTCTGGGTGAAGAGCATGGACACCCAGGATGGGATTGTGACCTTTTGTAGATTTCTCTGATTCTCAAAAAACCTATCACCCCCAGCCGCCACATCTTAACCTCTCTGATTCTCAGCCCATCGCAAACCTGGCAGCACTTGGGATGGCGAAGGCTCAGGGGGCTTGGTTTCCCCCGCAGGTGTGGCAGAGCCTCCTCCCTCTGTGGCCGCGAGGGTTCTGAGGAGTCTGTGCTTTCTGAGTAAACTCAGAGTAGAGGCACCGCCCCTGGGGCAGCCCTGCCTCCGTCCTGCTCCGCCCCCTCCACCACCCAGGCAGCCAGGCAGAGCCCCTGCCAGGACCAGAGGCCACCCTACACCGACAGGGAAGGCCTGGGGAGTGTGTCCTCCTCTTTTGTGCTGCCTCTCCTGTCTGAGTTACCCACCCCGTCTGGGGCACTTGGGAGCACGCAGCAGCCTCTGTCCTGTTACCCTTGGTGTCTCGGAGGCCATCTGCATCACCACGGGTGCCATCCTGGGCACTGGGGTGATGACCCTGAGGGACGCCACTGTTGGTGTGTGAGCGTGGTCGTCCCACAAGCCGTCTGTGTGTGCACGCTGTCACCTGCCCTCTTGGCCCTGTGTGGGTGTCTGTGGACGTCCCACCGGTCATCTGTGTGTACACACTGTCACCTGCCCTCTCGGCCCTGTCTCTTGCAGTCTTCCCGAGGCTGCTGTCCATGACGCTGAGTCCAGACCTACACACGAGGCATGGGTCGATTCTTGCCTGCGCGGAGGTTGCTTACGCCTTGTACAAACTTGCAGCCCAAGAGAACAGGTAGGAAGAGCGGGTCTCGAGGAGACACAGGGCTCCGTTCCTGATCCCCTTGCCATATAATTACAGTGCTCTCCACTTCGGGGCTATCTCATCCCTTCTAATTTTTGTTTATTTGCACCAGTGGCACAGTTGTTAGGCCCCAGGTTGTACTGACGGAGTGTGTAAGTGGCCCTCTCCTGACGGTTGTGCCGGGGCGGACCACCCACCTCTCCTCAGCGGGGTGCGTCACCCAGATGGGTCGGGCGTCTCCCCCCAGTCACCCTGCCCCTCCTGCCTCCTTGTGCACCTCCTGGTCTCAGAGGCGACGAGTGAGGTCATAACAGCAAAGGTCCTTTTTCCGAGATGGCATCAAGCGACTTGCATGTTCAGTGTCCTTTCTTCATCATGTCTGATAGTTTAAAATGCCAGAGAACATGCACTTTTCTTTTGAATTTTTCAGTTGGCTATGTTTGTACAAATAGTAATAAAGCATGAAAAATACGGGGTCGCTGGAAAGTTGTGTGCAGGAGGCTGTAAGGCATTGACTGTCTTACGTTTCTTCCCGGTTGACTCTTCCTCAAAAGTAAAAACTCCCAGACTTACCATAGTGATGGTGACCTGGTTCTCGGACTCCAGTTTGAGAAACGATTTTAAGTTATGCCCTGTGCATTGAGACAGTTCCTGGCAACGGATTGAGAGCAGGGTATGGGCCCGCCTCCCGCCCCAGCCTGAGGGAGCTCTGGTCAGTCCCGAGCTCAGATGCACAGTGCGACTCCTTCAGGGACGCTCGCTTGCTCGTGTGGGTGTGGCCGATGCCCGTGCAAGACCTGGCCTTGATGGCGCTGCTCTGTGGTGGAGGAAGAAGGCGCATGGAGTGGGGTCTGGGGAGAACCAGGCAGGAGCTCCCAGGGTCCTCCAGTTGGGTCCCACAGAGCCTGTGACATTCCCCCAGCAGTGAAATGTGACCTCACCTGTGAGGTGTCTATCAGGGAAGCACGTTTGAGCCTCAGTGCCTCGGCCAGCCTGGGGTCTGGCTATGTGGGCACCTCCACCTGGCACAAAACAAAATTCCAGACCCCCAGGAGGAAAGCAGGTGACTGGAGTAAAGCACACGGTTTGTGCAGATTGAGCCAGCGAGGGGGCCTCATCCGGCAGGGCTTGGTGGGAACCCTGCTGGCATCCAGGCCCCCAGATGCCAGCCCAGGGCCGATCTCGCCAGGGGCCTTCCCTCGGATGGCAGTGGACATGAGCTCTCGTGTCAGCCTCACCTGGACTTCTCTGTTTTCCAAGATGGTCACATTGGCAGGGGTCACAGCTTTAAGGGAATGTCCCAACATCCTCTTCCTTTGACCAGGCACTGCTTCATCTAAAGTCACAAATGGGCCGGGCTCGGTGGCTCATGCCTGTAATCCAGCTCTTTAGGAGGTGGAGGTGGGGGATTGTTTGGGCCCAGGAGTTTGAGACCAGCCTGGGCAGCACAGTGAGACCCCATCTCTAAAATGAAATAAATACAATAAAATAAACAAAACAATGCAATATAAAACAATATAATAGAATAAAAAAATAATCAGAGGTATGCCCTGCAGAGGTCTCTGGGACCCACCAGGACCTGAACAAGAGGAGACTTTGCTGAGCCCATGCTCCTCCGGGTGTACCTGGGGTTGGGGTCTTGGGGGGTGTGACCTCAGCTTCTCCGGGTGTACCCGGGGTTAGGGTCTTGGGGGGTGTGACCTCAGCTTCTCTGGGTGTACCTGGGGTTGGGGTCTTGGGGGGTGTGACCTCAGCTTCTCTGGGTGTACCTGGGGTTGGGGTCTTGGGGGGTGTGACCTCAGCTTCTCTGGGTGTACCTGGGGTTGGGGTCTTGGGGGGTGTGACCTCAGCTTCTCCGAGTGTACCCGGGGTTGGGGTCTTGGGGAGTGTGGCCTCAACTCGCTGTTTGACCTTCTGCAGGCCCGTCACGGACCATCTGGACGAGCAGGCAGTGCAGGGCCTGAAGCAGATTCACCAGCAGGTTTGTGTGCAGCCTCTGGGTGTGCCCCTGGGGAGGCATCACAGGGCCTCCCACCCTTCCCAGGCAGGGTTTGCAGTCCTGGTGGCCACTGTGCTCCATCAGTCCTGGGCTCAGTGGTGGAACCTGGGTGTGATCGCTCTGGGAACAGGCTCTACGCTGGTGTCATGCTTGTGAACAGCCACCTTGGGGGGTTGCCCTGGGAGAAAAGACTCCTGGGAAATGAGTGCACGTAGCCAACGTGTCCTCAGTCTCTGAGGACGGCATATGAAGCCAGTGCAGTCAGTGGAGGTTTCAGCTGTAGCTGGAGTGCGGTTTCCCTCGGGGCGCCCGGCTCGGTCCCAGGATGGAGCGCGCAGCGAACTGTGGGTGGGGGTAGTGGGCCCCGTGCTCTCGTGGAGCTGGGCACACAGAACAAGCACAAAACCTCTAGTTTCCAGCCGTGCAGCTGCAACTGGGGTCTGGCATCTCCTGAAAGTAAACCAGAATTTTGTGTGTGCATTTCTCTGGGGAGATGATGTGTTCATCTTTCTGGGCTTTTAGAGAGTCTCAAAGGCTTCTGTGACCCAGAGGTAAAGTATGAACTATGGATCTTGGTGTTACAGGAGAATATAAAAATTATTCACAAGGGATTACATGGTTTACTGTCTGTTGTTCCAGGTAGCTTTATATTCTTTAAGATTCACCTCTTGGATTCTTATCCTATTTTTGCCATTAACTTGCTTTATGATTTTGGCAAAGCCACTTTGCTTACATTTTTCACTTTTCAGGTAGTGTCTGTCCTCCGTCTCTGACTGAGACAAGCATGGCTGCAGAGTGCAGACGGGGAGGTGGCCCCGGGCAGCCGCCATGAATGTGGCCTCCCCACTGAGGCTGAGCATGGCTCCCTTTTCCTGTAAAATATAGGCCGACCTCCTTGAGTTTTTGTGAGTTAAATAATATATTTTAAAGAGTTTAGGAGAATATTTGGCACAGTGTGAGTGTTCAGTAAATTTTAGTAGTAGTGCTCATCACCGTGTGGCTTTTTAGCTCTTTTAAAGAAAAAGAAACCTCAGCATCCTGTTGGGCACAATCACTTCCCTGCCCGAGGGCTGCCTCGGTGAGTTCTGTCGGTCCCTGGGACCAGAACACAGGTGGCTCCAGCTCCCTGTCTGGCCACCCTCCCCTTGCTCCGTGCCTCAGTTTCCCCTTCAAGGGAGCGCTGGGCCTGTCTGGAGGTTAAATGAGGCCATCTGTGTCAGTAGGTGGGCCTCCATCCCCAGCCCCCTGGGCGGCTCTCCTGGCTGGCACGGCGTCTTCTGCTGTTTTCTCTTTGTTCTTATTTTTGACAATTATTAATGTATATGTATTATTTTAAAATTTAAATTATTAAATAACTTTGTTTTTTATTTTCAGCTCTATGATCGTCAGTTATACAGGTGAGCTTTACAAAACCAAAGTTCTTATATCTGTGTCCTAATGAAGAGCTGTGTGTCAGGAGCAGGCGGGACGGATGTGTTCGCTGCCCGCACTGCCTGTGTGTGTGTGGGTTGAGCGGCTGTCACTCGGCCCACTGACGGAGGTGTGTAAGGGCCTGACCTGGTTGTGTGTGGGTTGAGCAGGTGTCACCTGGCCCACTGTTGGAGGTGGGTGAGGGTCTGACCTGGACCCAGCCGGCTGTCAGAGATGTGTGAGGGTCTGACCTGGTTGTGTGTGGGTTGAGCGGGTGTCACCCGGCCCACTGTTGGAGGTGTGTGAGGGTCTGACCTGGTTGTGTGTGGGTTAACCAGGGGTCACCCGGCCCGCTGTTGGAGGGCAGGCATCCTAGACGGGCAGAGCAGCCCGGAGCCCCGCCTGGCTTCGCTTGTGGTAGAACCGCAGCGCGCTGCTTCTCTAGGTTGGATGGGGCTCTTTCTGGCGTCTGAGATTGCTTTTGTAAAGTAAGAACTGAGCACTGCTTGGAGTTACCTCTGTGATGGGATACCCATCGGGACTCTAATGTCCAGGAAAAATAAAAAATTAGCATGACCCAGCTAGGATGGGAGGCCTCCGGAAGATGGCTGTACCATGTTTTTTACTTTTTTCATGAAAGGTCACTCATGCTCAGTAACACATTCAACTAGTTCTCATTGTAGTGCTTTTTGGAGCCCGAGGTTACACTGGCAAGCATCTTTCATGGTGTTTTGTACATCAGGAGGTTCTTCTAATTCTGATGTTTTCATTCCTTTTCAGGGGTCTGGGAGGAGAGCTCATGAGACAAGCAGGTAGGTCTGAAGGCTGAAGGCTGCAGCAAAGGGCTGCTCCCTCGATGAGGGAGGCGTGCTCCTGGGTGCGGGGCGGCCCATTGGCCTGCCAGGGTGCAGGGCTGGGTGTGTCTCTTCTGTGGAGGCGGCAGCTGTGGGGTGCCTGGTTTGCCCAGCGGTGCCTACAAGAGACAGACTGAGAGATGGAGATTGAGAGAACGAGAGGAAGTGTGAGCTGGGAGGGGTTGCACCCCGGAACCACTGGTTCTGGAAATTTCTCAGGAAGCAGAGGCAGCTGGGGCAGTGGGGCCAGTGCTCACCTGTGGACCCAGTGGTCATTGCAGATCCCTCCAAGCACGGCCCCATGGTGGACAGAGCAGCCCCGGGCCTGCCCTGGTGGACTGAGCAGTGCAGGGACCCAGAGCTGTTTTGGGCGAGCACAGGAAGCTCAGGTGGGCGCAAGAGGAAAGCTGAGCAGAGGCGAAGCTCCTTACACGCCCGAGTCCAGGCGGACGTCTGCGCCCGATTCCCAAGCTTCTGATACCCGCCGGGGGTTAGCACAGTCGGGCAGTGCCTCATTTCTCTTTGCTGATTCTTTCTGGTGTGTGAGGAGGGAAGCGTAGAACACATTTTAGATCCACAGAGTATTAAAGTGAAAGCCTGATTGCATTTCCCTAGACATTCCCAATGGCAGCAGCCAACCTCTAGGGTCCAGGGAGCCGGATCCCCCCGACACAGCTCCCAGGGCCCTGCCGTTGCGAACGGCCCAGCCCACGCCACCCTTAGCCCCCCGCTGTGAGAGTGTGAGTGTGAGTGTGAGTGTGGAGGCACAGCTGGTGAGGAAGCTTAGAAAAATTGCTGTTGTGTGCAGACTTTTGCTGAGGTCTGTGTGGTCCGAGCAGAGGAGAGCAGGCTGGGTTTGGGGAGCCCAGGGCCGGATGTCAGGGCTGTACCCGCCTCTTGTGCTTTCTGTCCACACCTCCCAGCCCTGACCTGATGGGGACCTGCCCGAGGCCTGCAGCGGTCTACCTCCAGCCAGGCCGGCGGGGCTTCTGTGCTGAGAGCAGCCAGCTGGCATTTCTGCTGGTGTCAGCTCAGTGTTCTCGTGGGTTTGATGGATGTCACGGGAAAGTCAATCCTGGAAACCTGAGCCAGTTTCTGTCAGCTGACGTCGGAGGCTTGGGACTGCCGGTTCTGCAGGTGGTCCCTGCTGGCTAAGACCGGCGTGTCATGTTTTGCGTGTAGACGTGGTCACTGTCCCTCAGATGCATCCAGAGCACGTGGTGCAGGGCTGTCACCTTTCCGACCTACCCATGGGTGCCCGGAGTTGCCTCCTTAGTGGGGTCGAAACCATCCCCCACGTATCGTGGACAGCTGGTGACCTGTAAAAAGCCATTTCTGGATCTAGGAGCTTGGCTTGGGATGGGGTGGGGTGGGGTGCCGGGTGCTCTCAGAGGGGTTCAGTGTCCCCCAGTTCCCACCCACAACACGGATCGTGCCCTGGAGATGGCAGTTGGAGGCAGTCCACGACCTTCACGCGGCCCCCACGCGGCCCCCACGCGGCCTCCACGCGACCTCCACGTGCTCCCTGTGTGTTGCGGGGTGTGCTTTTAGGGTCGCCCTTGGTGTTTGAGCAGTAAGTCTGCACAGGAGCCCCTGCCCACCATGAGGGGGGGAGTTAAAGGGTTCCGAATCCCTTTGGCCGGCGACGGAGTTAAAGGCGTTCTGAGTCCCCATGGCCGGCGGTGACAGAGTTGAAGGCGTTCCCAGTCCCCGTGGCCCCCGACGCAGTTGAAGGCGTTCCCAGTCCCCGTGGCCCCCGACGCAGTTGAAGGCGTTCCCAGTCCCCGTGGCCCCCGACGCAGTTGAAGGCGTTCCCAGTCCCCGTGGCCCCCGACGCAGTTGAAGGCGTTCCCAGTCCCCGTGGCCCCCGACGCAGTTGAAGGCGTTCCCAGTCCCCGTGGCCCCCCCGACGCAGTTGAAGGCGTTCCCAGTCCCCGTGGCCCCCGACGCAGTTGAAGGCGTTCCCAGTCCCCGTGGCCCCCGACGCAGTTGAAGGCGTTCCCAGTCCCCGTGGCCCCCCACGCAGTTGAAGGCGTTCCCAGTCCCCGTGGCCCCCCACGCAGTTGAAGGCGTTCCCAGTCCCCGTGGCCCCCCACGCAGTTGAAGGCGTTCCCAGTCCCCGTGGCCCCCCACGCAGTTGAAGGCGTTCCCAGTGCCCGTGGCCCCCCACGCAGTTGAAGGCGTTCCCAGTCCCCGTGGCCCCCCACGCAGTTGAAGGCGTTCCCAGTCCCCGTGGCCCCCCACGCAGTTGAAGGCGTTCCCAGTCCCCGTGGCCCCCCACGCAGTTGAAGGCGTTCCCAGTCCCCGTGGCCCCCCACGCAGTTGAAGGCGTTCCCAGTCCCCGTGGCCCCCCACGCAGTTGAAGGCGTTCCCAGTCCCCGTGGCCCCCCACGCAGTTGAAGGCGTTCCCAGTGCCCGTGGCCCCCCACGCAGTTGAAGGCGTTCCCAGTCCCCGTGGCCCCCCACGCAGTTGAAGGCGTTCCCAGTCCCCGTGGCCCCCCACGCAGTTGAAGGCGTTCCCAGTCCCCGTGGCCCCCCACGCAGTTGAAGGCGTTCCCAGTCCCTGTGGCCAGCGGAGACAGAGTTAAAGGTGTTCCCAGTCCCTGTGGCCAGCGGCGACAGTTGAATGTGTTCCGAGTCCCCGTGGCTGGTGACGCCCTCCTGGCTGCATTTCCTTCACCCCCCTGCTCTGTGAGGCGGGCCCACGGGGAGGTGCTGCTCTGTCATCTGCTCTTCTTGAATGTGTGGTCAGGGCAGCTGCGTTGATGGCCCCGAGGCTCCAGAGTCACCGCCCCTCAGGGGTTCTGCTGGGTGCTGGCTGCTGTTGGCCGCAGGGCGCCGTTGGCCTGTGCATTGCTGCCACCTACCCACGATGGGCAGAATTGTCACACGCTCAGAAGGAAACCACGGAAAAGCCGCAGGTCCCGGAGCCTCCGTGTGGTCGTCGCGGGCAGCTTTCCACGCCACATGCCCGCCTGGGCTGAGGCTGCGTTTGCACGTAGCCAGGAGAGGAGGGAGTTGTGGGTTCTAGTTGGGTTTTTTGATGATGGTATTTGGAAAGACATGATACAAAGTAGCCACTCTGTCCTGTCCCTTCCTCACCCACCACACCCACTGCTCCCTGCTGGCAGGCCTTGCAGGCTGCCCGAGTAACCGAGCAACCGTGGAACATAAACACTGATGTGCTTTGTCCGGGTTTTTAAAAGGCGCCGTTACCACGGTTTTGGTGTCTGACGTCTTCACGCCATCCGGGTTCTCGGTGCTCTGAAGGGTGGCGGTGGGCTGTGGTCAGTTGTTGGGGGTGCTGGGTGCAGGGTGGTGTCTGTCTGCCTCTCTCCATCCCCAGCTCCAGCTTTCCCCCCGTGCTCTGCTCTGGGGCACGTGTGCTGTTGGGGTGCATCCCTCAGGGTTCACTGCGGGGCATGGATTGCTCGGGGGCATCGTGGAGGACGGCGTCTTTGTGGGAGGCATCCCTGCTCTGGACCCGCTGCCAACCTCCAGCTGTGTCTGCACTATGAGTGTGTTTGCTGGAGTCCGCGTTTGCACTCCCTTACACCGCTGAGTGCAAACTCACTCCTGCAAATGTGGCCTCGCACCGTGGTGGGCGTGTCCCCCGGAAAGCTGCCCACGCCCTCCCTGGGGGCCCCTTTGCTGCCTGCACTCCCCAGCCGTGGCCACAGCTCCCCGCAGCCGGCCCTCCTCGTGCGGCTTCTTCCCCTCCAGGGCCGTTGCTGGCCCCAAGAGACTCTGTGGCCTGCAGGCTCTGAAGCCAGCTGCGTCCCTGGCGACCCTGACTGAGCCTTGGTGTCACCTCAGGGTTTTTCTCCTCCTCGTTCAGTTTTACTCTTCATAGGAAGTTTCCCTTTTAGCTTTCAAGCAGGCGTAGTTCAGAAAGTGAAATCGTTCTGCATCGCGTCTGTGGTCTTGGCCCCGCATCTCCCAGTCCCACGTTTTTATTTTTCCAAAAGCAACCCTTTCAGTTTTTTAGCTGTCTGTTTTCCTTGCTTCTGTATTTCTGAGTTCTGTGTGTACAGAGCTGTTTCCTGATATCCTTAGTTTTAGATGTGTTCTTTCAAGTGAGACAAGACTCGAAGCTTTTGTCGGGGTGAGAGATCCGTGGGTTCATGGGCTACATGTGGGAGACGGGGAGGGGCTGCTGGTCACTTTCTCACCCAGGCCAGATGATGGCACCCTTGCACCTGAGGACGCTGGCGCGTCGGTGACATGCCGCCCGCAGGAGCGCCAGTGCACCCCGGTCGCAGGTACCCTGGAGGTGTTGAACCACAGATTTCTTCAGATGTTTTTTGCACATTTTGTGGGAAAAGTGGCTCAACCCTTGGGAGTTGTCCGAGTCCCCTTTGTTCCCATATCGAAGACATGTCGTACAGGTTGGCCTTTGTCATGAATATTCACATGAGAGGGGATGAGCATCCTGGGTGTCTTCAGTGTGGCCGGAACTGAGCTGCTTCCCCCGGTGCCAGGAGGACGAGCGTCCCCTCATCTCCATCTTAGACTCAGTGCCTCTTGCATTTCATGCTTTAGGATCAAAGGAAAGAAACAGGAGCTCTGTTTAGTAAAGTGGAGGTGAAGGAGGGGAGCTCTGTTTAGTAAAGCGGAGGTGAAGGAGGGGTCCATCAGTCAGGGTGGGCTGCGTTTTGCTCTTGAAACAATCCCCAAGTTTCAGTGTCTTAAAACCACAGGTGTTTTTTATCCTGCTCACATGTGGATCACTGAGGGTGGGGGCCGGGAGGAAGAGGGTCATCTGGCTCTCGCAGCCTCGCACCAGAGGCGTCAGGAGAACCAGGAAAAGTTCTGTCCTCTCATGCCGAAGACAGGAGGGAAACCAGAGGCATCGGTGAGCCTCGAGTTGGCCACGGGTGTGTGGAGGATCGTGACTTAGCAAGCCGGGCTACGCTGCTAATGGACTTCTTGCTGTGGGGGTGAGGGCTCCGTGCTCCATCCCAGATGTCCTGAACACACCTGCCACCTCCCCGTCCTCTCAGCAGAGACGTCACCGGTGCTGTCGTGGCTTCGCTTTTACTTCCGTCTCGAATCACACGGGACGTTGTGCTGTTTACGTAGTCGGAGTTCATTCGGATTTACATGCACAGACACCCTGTTCTCTTGTTCCATGGGAGTTCACTGGGATTTACCCACACAGACACCTGCTGCTTCTCCTTGTTCTGTCCTGCATTTCTCACCTTCTACGAAGACCATTTTCACTTTGCTTGGAGAACACGCTAGTGTTTTCCGTAGTGTGTCTGCTGGTGGCACCCACTTGTTTGTTTATCCCAAAATGGCTTTTTTCCACTTTTTTTTTTTTTGAGACGGAGTTTCATTCACTCTTTATTGCCCAGGCTGGAGTGCAGTGGTGCAATCTCGGCTCACTGCAACTTCCATCTCCCAGGTTCAAGCGATTCTCCTCCCTCAGCTTCCCAAGTAGCTGGGACTACAGGCACCGCCACCACACCCGGCTAATTTTGTATTTTTAGTAGAGATGGGGTTCACCATGTTGGCCAGGCTGGTCTCGAACTCCCGACCTCAGGTGATCCACCCGCGAGGCCTCCCAGAGAGCTTTTTTTTTTTTTTCTTTTTTCACTTTGATTCTTAAAGGTATTGTTGCTAAGAATGAAACTTTGCATTTCTTCATTTGCTTGTGTTTTGGCACTTTAAAAATAATAGTCTCTTGTCTTCTGGAGAACTTAGCCGCCAGTCTACTTGTTACTTTATCGGAGACAATCTTTTAAGTTTCCCCGGCTTTTTTTGAGATTTTATCTTTATTTGGTTTTCAGCACTTTTACTGTGATATTCCTAGAACAAGTTCCCTTTGTGTTTATCTGACTTGGGGCTCTAGGGTTCATACTTGTTCCATAATCTGTATTTTCTGTCGATGTTTTGTTTGCTTTAAAAAAATTCCTAGCCATGATCTCTTTGAACATTGCTCACTGGCCTCTCCTCTCCTTTTAGGACTCATTACCCACTTCTCATCTGGATCTCACTGCACTTAATTCTTTACGCCTCTTACCTCTCTCCTCTGGTTTTGTCTGATTCAGTTTGGACATTTTTTTTTCTTTTTTTTTTTTTGAGTTGGAGTCTCGCTCTATCACCCAGGCTGGAGTGCAGTGGCACAATCTCAGCTCACTGCAACCTCCACCTTCCGGGATTAAGCGATTCTCCTGCCTCAGCCTCCCGAGTAGCTGGGACTACAGGCATGTGCCACCTCACCCGGCTAATTTTTGTATTTTTTGTAGAGATGCGGTTTCACCACATTGGCCAGGTTGGTCTTGATCTCTTGACCTTGTGATCCACTCACCTTGGCCTCCCAAAGTGCTGGGATTACAGGAACATTTTCTTTGACTTAAATTTCATTGTCACAAATTCTTTCAGGTGTGCCATATCTGCCATTAAACGCATCCTTGAATTCTTTTTTACTTCTCAGAACTTGTATTAATTTTTTATAGTTTGCATATTCTTCTTAGTTTTTATTTTTTTCACGTCCTGGAACATATTAAGCATGGTTTAAAGTCTTTGTTTAATGTCATCACCTGGAGCCTCCGTGGCTGTTTCTGAAGGATGGCGTATCATACACGAAAAGCATCTCCACCAAGCCACAGGAACAAAACATTACAGAAATGCTTTGAGGCCTGGAATGTTCTCCTCTCCCAGAGAGACTTGACGTTTGCCCTTGACGGGAGGTGGATGCTTGCTGTCGGGGTCACCTCTGTCGGGTTTCAGGATGTGAGAGGGGTCACTGCTGGGCTGGCCCACGTTTCACACCTGTTTCTAGGTGTGGTCCTCCGGGTTCAGAACCGCGGCGAGGGCTTTCCCGGTTCTCCCTTGGTCGTCCTGGAGTCCCGTCTTCCCGCTAGCTGGGGACGCTCCTGGATGCACTGTTGGGGGTTTCTGGTTTTTGTGGCGCCCCCTGGAGTCAGCCGTGAGCCGGGGAGAGTTGGCCCCGCCGCGCCGTCCCCGTCAGGGCCTCGTGAGCTCTCTGGTGACTGCAGGCACTTCCTGTGTGCTTTCATTTTGTCTGGCTTTTAAAAATGTCTTAGTGGAGGGTTGGTCTGCATTATCCAGCCTGTTTTTAAAAAATATTCTTCACTTTGAAATAATTACAGACTTACAGGAAGTTATGAGATTAGTAATAGAGCCTAGCTGTGCTTCCCACGCTTCCCCTGCGGTGACTCCGGGTTCGGCCGCACAGTGTTGGAGCCAGGACCGTGTGTTGAGGCCCTGCCTCTTAACTGGACTGCAGGCCTTTGCGGTTTTGCGGCTTCATGTGTGTGTGGAGTGGGCATGTGTGTCTAGTTTTGTGCAGATTGATGCACAATCTGTAGCTTTCTGTAACGAACTCCACACTCAATCAGAAACCTGCGTCCTTCCCACAGAGACAGCCCCTGCCCTTTGCATTCTCACCCCCCTGCCGCCCTTCTAGAATATGCCATGATCGACTCATATGGTCGTGGCATTTTCTGTGAGCGTGGTGCCCTGAGACCCCATCGAGCTGTCCGTGTGTTCAGTTTGTGCCTTCCTAGCCCACGGTTGGGTTTTACCAGAGTGCCTTCAACCAGGACTCAGTAAAGTACACTGGGACTATTTCTGTCTGTTGCTGTTGTGAATAAGGTTGCCAGGAATATTCATGTGCGAGACGTTGTGTGTACAAACCTTTTCATTTCTACTGCTGAGTCCTGTGTGCCATTTCGTGAGAGGCTGACGCACTGCTTCATTCCACCGCTGAGCCCTGGCCAAAATTTTTTAACTTGATTATAAAATACATTTAAAGTTCACATGCAGGGTGCATCCCCAAGAAAATTATTTTAAAAACTAGTTAGGACTTTGGTTTCCCAGTCTTTAAAACACGTGAGAGCAGTACTCTGTTCAGAGCTGAAAGGATTCGCACTGTGACAGAGGCGTGTCTGGTTTTGGTGGAAAGGGGAGTGCACTGAGTGAGTGATGGTGTTAACAGGTGCCACGTGGAAGGAGGTAAAATCGTATCTAAAACTAAGTGTGAGAGTAACTAAAAACTTATGCATACAAACTACAATCATCAAAATCCTCAAAGACATTTTAGGAGACATTGTAGGACAGTGTCAGTCTCTGAAGAAGACTTCTTAGTTTAGAAATTTTCAAATCTGCACAGAAGTAAAGGGAAATAGTTTACGGGGCCCAGAGTCTCGCCCAGCATCCCTGAGCACAGACCCTTGTGTTGTTTTCCCAGCGCTTCCTTTCTCCTCCCTTCCCCCGAGTTTAAAGCAGACCCTGAATGTCAGGTCCCAGCAAGCCCTCGCAGGGGTTTTCTAACGGTGGTAAGAACTGGTTTTCTAGCTTTTTTTTTGTTTCTTTTTGTTTCCCCTCTTGGCATGTAATCCCCAGTTAACAGATTTTGGAATAATAATTCCACAAGGAGATAATTTTGTTGGGCCTTATACTGAAGAACAGACCATGGATAGGTTGGTAGGGAAAACAGAGATTCGGAGTAAATGTCTGACCACAGTCGAAAGGTAAAAAGTTAATTAGTGTACAGCGACTTGTAAAATTGCCTGTGACGAGGTGAGGGTCCGGTGGGAAACGGGGCAGAGCAGACGTGTGGCATTTCATGCAGGAGAGGAGCAGACCCACACGGCCGCGGACGGTGAGGGTGCCCGGCCTCACCTCGCAGGCAGGGAAGTGCCAGGTTACTTCACGTCGAGAGGACCATTTTCCTCTTTTCCAGTTGGCTGCGGCTGGCGCTGAAGAATCCTGGTGCTGAAAGACGCAGAGCAGGGTCTCTGGTGGAACAGGAGTTGTCCGGTCTGTTCAGTTTGCTGAGTGGCAGTATCTGTGACGACGGGAAGTGTGTGCGCAGGGAGGACAGGCCAGGTGGACAGACGGCCTCCGCGTCTGTAGCACGGACAGGCCTCCTTGTTCACCGTGACAAAAAATGGAAGGAGAGTTTAGTCCCTCAGGAGAAATAGTAAATACCATGAAAAAGCGTGCAGGAGACGTCCGTGAGCGGGTTCCGTTGTCAGGTAGAAACGGTGGGAGCCAGAGCAGTGCGCGGCCGTGGGAGCTGCTGATTCTGTTCAGTTGTCTCTGTCTCGTGCGTCCCGGCCCCTTGGTGGCTGGTCAGGGTCACGTTTCTGGTCATGGAGAGAGTGAGTGACGAGCTATGTGGGGAAGTGAGGCATGGCCTGCGGTCTGGAGCAGTGTGGGTGATGGCTGTCTGTCGCTTGGGTCCTGAGTGACAGGTCCAAGAGCAGAAGCTTCCTTACAGGGACGTCTGCAGCTCCCTGACAGGCCGGCCCAGCTTCTCTGAAGTGCGTGTGGGCCTGGCCGCGTGGCCGGGTCTGCGGCACTTTCTTCAGGCTGCGCAGCGGAGAAGGCGTTCTGGGCTTCTCATGGTGGTTCTGAAAGGGCTCTGGGCTTCTCATGGTGGTTCTGAAATGGTTCTGGGCTTCTCATGGTGGTTCTGAAATGGTTCTGGGCTTCTCATGGTGGTTCTGAAATGGCTCGGGGATGTTTCCAGCTCTGGCAGCAGGGTAGGTTGGGTGGGCGGGGGGCAGGAGCTGGCCACACACAGCTCAGAATGCGGCCAGGGCAAGGCGCCGTGGCAGGAGCTTTTGGAAAACTAACATTGTGTCTATCCTTTTTTTCCCCCCCCAGTGTGCGTTTTAATAGAAAAGTTGTCACTTTCCAAAATGCCCTTTCAAGGTGACACCATAATTGGTAAGTGCTTTTGTTTTTAATAGCATTTGCTTCCAGAATGACTTCAAGTTAAAAGGTAAAAATGAACCTGTTAGGATGGGGGCGATAAAGGATTATAGCTTAAAGGTTCACGACATTATTAATTGGATATGTTGCCTTGAAGTTGCTACAAGAGTCTGCTTGAATAATGGGTGCCTTACACCCTCTTCACCATACACAGGAGGGCCCTTCCCCGCCACCACCTCAGTGCCCCCATCTCCTCGCTCCCATGCCCGGTGCCTGGGTCTCTGTGTCAGTTCTTCTCCCAGGCAGACAGTCGGGAGATGCAGCGACCCAGGCCCTCGTGGAGCTGGAGAGTGCTGGCTGCTGGCACCACGGACCCTGCGGGCAGAGTGCCTGCGGCCCCTCAGCAGCCCCCACACGGGGCCACCAAAGCACAGTGAAGGGAGTCCCCAGGGCTGTCGTGTCCCGGGGCTGTCTCAGCAGCCTCAGAAGTTAGGACTTTTTTTTTTTTGGATTGAATAGCCTTCACATTTGTTGCTTTTGCAGGATCTAATTGAGTTAAAGGTTTGGGTTTATATTGGTGGGAGCCGGGGAGACCGTTTGAAGGAAAAGATTAGGGGTAACAAAAGAATGAAAGTTTCCCAAAATATGATATATAAAAGTTTACAGAATGCTGGTGTTTCCCCCACTAAGAGCTTAACACAATTTAACAGCCGTGAGACGGCCTTTTCCCTTCACATGGAAGGGGCCTCAGACTTACCACAACATAGAGAATGTTCAGTTCTGCTTTTCCACAGATTCACCTCAAAGGTTACTGTCGACTTTAAGATTAGTATTAATAGAAGCTATTTTTTGCTGCTGTTTTTGATTTCAACTCACCACTCTGGCCTGGGTACGCTAACTTGTTTCTTTGACAGATGGTTGGCAGTGGCTGATAAATGACACTTTGGGATGTCTCCATCTCATCTCAAGTCACTCCCGACAGCAGATCAAGGTATGGTGAGCACGGTCGTTCCCGGCGCGGGGCTGTGGCGGTGTTTGTGTGTTAGTTACGGATGGTGTTTGTGTCTGCGACGGGGCCTCACGAGGCCGTTCCTGCGCTAGCCTGGTAACTGACAAATGCGGGCGTTCGATTTGGAATCCTGGATGGTAGAGTCAACGTGGTTTATAACCAGAAAATCCAACACAGCCATCGGAATCCAAATGTTTAATTTTTTATTGTTTCTGACTGTATTAATTATAGTCACCTTCGAGACACTTGTTCTGCATCGATAGTCGCTGTGCTCCATTAAGTTCCGTGTCCTTAGCATCCAAGGTTTGGAAACTCCCTTTACGGTGCTCCTGGGCAGATGAGAAAACAGCACCCCAGGACCTCTGTCCACATGCATTGACCTAGTCATGTTGTGTGGGTGCCAGTGTGTGTGTGCCCGTCCCCAGCCACCTGCCCTCCCCTCCCATCCTGGGGGATACAGGTGGACTTTGGACTCACAGAGCTGTAACACTGATCTCATTGCATAGATAACAAACCATGGGCCTGGTGCAGAGGCGGGTGGATCACTCGAGGTCAGGAGTTTGAGGCCAGCCTGGCCAACATGGTGAAACTGCATCTCGGCCGGGCGCGGTGGCTCACGCCTGTAATCCCAGCACTTTGGGAGGCCGAGGCGGGCGGATCACAAGGTCAGGAGATCGAGACCACAGTGAAACCCCGTCTCTACTAAAAATACAAAAAATTAGCCGGGCGCGGTTGTGGGCGCCTGTAGTCCCAGCTACTCAGGAGGCTGAGGCAGGAGAATGGCGTAAACCCAGGAGGCGGAGCTTGCAGTGAGCCGAGATCGCGCCACTGCACTCCAGCCTGGGCGACAGAGCGAGACTCCGTCTCAAAAAAAAAAAAAAAAAAAAGAAACTGCATCTCTACTAAAAATACAAAAATTAGCGGGGTGAGGTGGCGCATGCCTGTAGTCCCAGCTACTCAAGAGGCTGAGGCAGGAGAATTGCTTGAACTTGGGAGGCAAAGGTTGCAGTGAGCCAAGATCATGCCACTGCACTCCAGCCTGGGTGACAGAGCAAGACTGTCTCAAAGAAAGAAAGAAAGAAACAAACCATGGTTACCAACATTGACTAGGTTTTGATATTGAGGATGAAGAACAGAAGTACATTAAGGTGTCTTGTAATTCTCTGACTTCCTCCGTACTTAGCATTTCTTTTTCCTTAGCGTCTTCAATTTCCTTAATTTTTTTTTCCTTAAGTAACTTGAACATTCTGTAGGATCCAAGTACACTTCTATTAATTGAATTTTAATGCATCATGATCAGTGCCTCAAAATTTTCTTTCAAAAGTCCATGATTAATTCACGCCTGCCGTGATGCTGGTGTACTTTGCCCCTGGGATTGGCACAGATGGTGACTTGTGGAATGCAGCCCTCTGTGGAAGACGCACCTTCTCTGCTCACGGCCCCGCCCGCCCTGCGCCCAGTGCCTCTCCAAGGCTGCTCTGTTGGCCTCGGCTCCCGGGCTTTGGGGGAGCAGTGGAAAGAACACGTGGGTTCAGTGTTTGCTACTTGCTGGCTGTGTGGTCACGAAAGGCTCCTCCGTAAGTGGCAGAGGTGGGGGTTCGAGGAGACTGGCACTGAGCCCTACACGCGGTGGGACTGGTGACTCTCCGCACGCTCCTGCTCTGTAGCAATTGCCATCCCTCCCACCATGGCTCCTGGTGGCCTTGGGATGGGTTCCCGAGGGTCTCCTACTGTCCGGCCCCAACTCCTGTTCCCAGTGCCCCCACCGGAGCCCTGTGTCTCTAATTGAGGCTGATGTGGGTTAGCCTGGAGGCCCTGCCCCATTACTCTGGGTGCACAATGTATGCCTTTTCCTTCATACCTGTTTCCGGGAAAGAAAAAAATGCTCCATTTTATTACTGCTCCATATTAGAAGACAGGCAGTGTGGAAAGAACAATCAGGTTGTCCGCTCAGTTTCTTAGTTGTAGTGAAGCGATGCATGTGTCTGACAGACGCTGGCGGGCAGCCGTGCTGGAAAGGAGCAGCATGACTTAGGGGTTCTCTCGGTTTGGTTCTAAAGTCATCGCTGTGCCTGAACCTCAGGGTGACCCGCTGTGTCCCTGGTCTCGGGCTACTCTGACCTCAGGGTGACCCACCGTGTCCCTGGTCAGGTGCTTCTCTGACCTCAGGGTGACCCGCTGTGTCCCTGGCCGGGGGCTTCTCTGACCTCAGGGTGACCCGCTGTGTCCCTGGCCGGGGGCTTCTCTGACCTCAGGGTGACCTGCTGTGTCCCTGGCCGGGGGCTTCTCTGACCTCAGGGTGACCTGCTGTGTCCCTGGCCGGGGGCTTCTCCGACCTGAGAGTGACCCGCTGTGTCCCTGGTCTCGGGCTACTCTGACCTCAGGGTGACCCACCGTGTCCCTGGTCAGGTGCTTCTCTGACCTCAGGGTGACCCGCTGTGTCCCTGGCCGGGGGCTTCTCCGACCTGAGAGTGACCCACCGTGTCCCTGGCCGGGGGCTTCTCCGAGCAGAGCTGCTGTGTGCTCACCGTGCTGCCTTTGTTTTAGGATGCAGCAGTCTCAGCCCTGGCCGCTCTCTGCAGTGAATATTACATGAAGGAACCGGGGGAGGCAGATCCCGCAATTCAGGGTGAGTGGGGGCCCTTTCCTTGAAGGCTCCGGGGGCTTCCAGCAGGAAGCTGCTCGGGGAGTGTCTGGGCACGGAGGAGGCCTCAGCTGTGCAGGGGAGCAGAGCTACCACCATCACGGCTGGAGCGGGACTGTTCGGGTCTCAGGTTCCCGGCCGAGGACCTCTGGGCAGGTCCCACAGCGGCCCAGGGTGTTGCATCACCCTGAGTAAGCGGCTCTGCAGGGGGCCCTCTGTTGACGGCACCCTGGCAGCTGGTCCTGGAGCACAGTGTTCCTCACACTTTCAGTTGTGTTTTCTTACATTACATTTATTTATTTTATTCTTTCAGACAGTCTGGCTCTGTCACCCAGGCTGGAGTGGCGTGGCTCACTGCAGTCCCCGCCTCCCAGGTTCAAGCAATTCTCCTGCCTCAGTCTCCCGAGTAGCTGGGATTACAGGTGCCCACCATCACGCCCGGCTAATTTTTTGTATTTTTAGTAGAGACAGGGGTTTCTCCATGTTGGTCAGGCTGGAATCGAACTCCTGACCTCAGGTGATCCACCCGCCTCAGCCTCCCAAAGATCTGGGATTACAGGCGTGAGCCTCTGTGCCCGGCCAGTGTTTTTAGAATTTTTGTGCACACTGTGACATTTTTCTGGTGTGTGTTCTTCACTTGTTAATATATTTTGCTGTTTTTTCCTTCTTTGTGAAAGTAGCATAAGGCTGGCTTTACTGTGTCCCATGCATGGCTGCCCTGCTGCCTCACTGTGCGTCCTGCGCCCCCTGTCCCGTGCGTGGCCGCCTCACTGTGCGTCCCGTGCCCCCTGTCCCGTGCGTGGCCGCCTCACTGTACGTCCTGCGCCCCCTGTCCCGTGCGTGGCCGCCTCACTGTACACCCTGCGCACCCTGTCCCGTGCGTGGCCGTCTCACTGTACGTCCTGCGCCCCCTGTCCCGTGCGTGGCCGCCTCACTGTGCGTCCTGCGCCCCCTGTCCCGTGCGTGGCCGCCTCACTGTACACCCTGCGCACCCTGTCCTGTGCGTGGCCGTCCTGCCGCGTCACTCCTGCCGCGTCACTGTACGTCCTGCGCCCCCATGCTGAAGTTCAGGCTCATTTATCGCACATCATGTATCTGTATATAAAAATCATGTATATAAAAATCATGCATTAGCTTGGCATGGTGGCACACGCCTGTCACCCCAGCTACTTGGGAGGCTGAGTGTGAGTTTGAGGCTGCAGTGAGCTAAGATTGCACCACTGCACTCCAGCCTGGGTGACAGAATGAGACTCTGTCTCAAAAAAAAAAAAAAATTCTCTTTTTGATCCCTATTTTGAGGTGGGGCCACTTTGGAAATGTGTCTGCTTTGGGAACCTTTGTTGACCGTGGCTTCGCTCCTGTTTTGGGGCACACGTCGGGTGTGAGTGTACACGATGGGCAGCAGAGGCCTCTCTTCACACTCGTCACTTCCTTTCAGAGAAGCTGATCACGCAGTACCTGGCCGAGCTTCGGAGCCCCGAGGAAATGACTCGCTGTGGCTTCTCGTCGGCCTTGGGTGCCCTTCCAGGCTTCCTTCTGAAAGGCCGGCTCCAGCAGGTGAGACTGGCTACGCACAGCGGACGGGGCCTGGGGCGAGGGTGTGGGAGTCCCGGAAGGAGCCTGGGGCGAGGGTGTGGGAGCAGTGGACGGGGCCTGGGGCGAGGGTGTGGAAGCCTTGTGTGTTGGGGCATGAGGTAGGCCCAGCCATTAGTAAACCCACTCAGTGCTTGTAGCTGGGAGGGGATTTCTGGAAGTCGGCACCTGTGGCCAGGAGAAAGGGGGCAGAGGGCACCCAAGGTCTGTGGCCCCTCAGGGCCCTGGCAAACCCTTTCCTGTCAGAGGACAGACTTTGAAAAGCTGAATTCTGGGAGGGAGGAGAAGGTGTTGTTTGTAGAAGCAGCTGCTGAGAGTGAGGAGAACACAGTTGCGTTTGTGCGTTTGTGGAGCTGGGTCCTGTTGTGGCTGCAGCCGCGCATCCAGGCGGGGGCACCAGCGGCTCCACGTCCTCCCACAGGTCAGCCCCACGCTGGCCTCGGCGACCTGCTCTCTCACACAGTTGAAACACAGATAACTGTGAAACGGGATCACTTGGAGACATGACAGATGAGGCTGTTGAGACCCAGCTGCTTCCTTTGTCCCATACCCCAGGTCTCAGCATAGGACAAAAGGGGGACCTCAGGTAGGGTGCGGCCAGACCGCCAGTGACGCCCTGGGGTGGGGGCTGACTGTGGAGAGGCTGGAGGTGACCCCTCTCTGGGTGTCCTTCCTGGGCTCCACCGGGGGCCATGGGTGGCCCCTCGAGGAAGGTGGTGCCAGGAGTGGCCTGTCACATGGTGCGGGGTCTGTGGCTCCGGGCCGACATCACCACCTCCCTAGAGTGCACTTCGTTACAGCCTATGGTTCTTCCATGATTCTTTATTGCTTTCCAGGTTCTCGCAGGTTTAAGAGCAGTTACCCACACTTCTCCTGAGGACGTAAATTTCCCTGAGTCGAGGAGAGATGGCTTGAAGGCCATTGCTAGGTGAGTCCCAGCAGTTCCTCCCTAAAGTCGTAAGTCTGAAAGGCCAAGAAATGAACGCTAAGGAGGATGTTTTTGCTCAGAGGCAGGATTTATGATTCTTCACTTCCTAGGTTTCCTCTCTTCCAGAGGATCGCCAGTCCCAGGTCCTGGAGGCTCGTTCAGTCTCTTGCTGTCATAGTCATAGTGAATGTTAAACATCTTTAGCAACACTGGGCCCCTTTGAGAATTGGGGAATGTGTCCTGGCCCAAGGTTGGCAAAGAGGAGGTGACCCTGCCAGCCAGTGTTTGGAATGATCTCCACCCTCGTTGACAGACACGCACCTGGGGCCATGCCATATGCCCTCTCCTCCCTGCAGGCACACAAGAGGAGCAGCCCCGTGGGGGTCATGCACGCCCCCTTCTTTCCTATGCCAGCATCCGTCCCCTCTAGTCAGGGTGGGAAGTGGGAGGGACCCGCCGTAGGGGGTGTCCCCGTCCACCTTTCAACAAGAGAGACGGCAGAGCGTGACCTTGGGGAAGCACGTCCCACGTTCCGTACGTGTGGAAGGAGCTCTGGATTTCTGATGTACCCGAGGGTCCTAGACTGTTGTGAGTGTGTCTTCTCGGGATCGGGAACACACATCAGACCTCTGTGGCGTGGAAGGCGAGGCTCACAGATGTTTGTCTGTTAGCTCAGACGTTTTAAATTTTAGGATTTGCCAGACTGTTGGTGTGAAACCAGGAGCCCCAGACGAAGCTGTGTGCAGAGAGAACGTTTCCCAGATTTATTCTGCACTGCTGGGCTGCATGAACGACTACACCACGGACAGCAGGGGGGACGTGGGCGGCTGGTACGTGCGCAGCAGGGGGGACGCGGGCGGCTGGTACGTGCGCAGCAAGGGGGACGTGGGCGGCTGGTACGTGTGCAGCAGGGGGGACGTGGGCGGCTGGTACGTGCGCAGCAGGGGGGACGTGGGTGCCTGGTATGTGCGCAGCAGGGGGGAGCACTTCCTCGAAGAAGCCCGTCTGTTCCATGGAAACTCGGAGGCCCCAGGCTTTTCTGCAGGGAGAAATCTTTGTAGAGTGCTGTATTTTGCGTTTTAAAGGCTCTTGGGAAGACGACCTGTTCTCTGCTCCCGGGTGAGCCTGCGTGGCGGGGCTTTGCAGGTGCTTGTCCAGCCTGTCCTTAGGTGTTGGGCCTGCGTCATCCTCATTGACTGGGTGTGAGGAAGGACGCGTCTTCAGTGAAAGGCTGTCGGCTGCTTACATTGGGTTTTGCCAACATTTCTCGCTGAAATGGGATTGATAATCCCCGAAACTCCTGTGTGTGCAGGATGCCTCGGGGCCCCTATATGCGGCTGTGGGTCTCCCTTCCCTGCACACGTTCCTGTAGCACGCAGGGAACCTCTGCAGACCCTGTGACTTTTCTCCCTGGCAGCGTGCCTGCGCTCTGTGTGGGGTTAGTCACTGGTGTTGAATTCGCACAGCCTGCCAGCGTGGTTGTAGAACCGGGGTTGGGAACTCCCTCTCAAGCTGGGTGTCTCTGCCTCTCCTTGTCCCATCAGGGTCCGCAAGGCCGCCATGACCGGTCTGATGGATGTGACACTTCTGCTGGCTCGGAGCCAGCCTGAGCTGATCGAGGCCCACATGTGAGTGTCACGTCGCAGCTCTTCTGCATCCTAGAGGGCAGCCCCAAGCTTGAGGAGGCTGGTGGGGCGGGCAGTCCTGGTGCTCAGTGGCATTTGCATTGCTGGGCACACATCTTCCTCCCAGAGAGCCTCTCTGGTCCGTGACCTCAGGTTTGTGCAGGCCCCTCCTCCTGCCCTTGTAGCCATGGCTTGAGCTGGGGCCCCTCCTCCTCTGCCCAGTGCCCCCAGGACAAGGCTCTGTTACCCAGCCTGGGCCTCCCCCAGTGCTCTGACCAGTTTGATGACAACCAGCTTCCCAGGTTAGGGCCGGGCTGGAGGTGAGGACTGCTCAGCTTAGGACCCTGAACCTGGGGGTCTGCTCCTGCCAGGACCAACTGAGCCATCACTCAGTTCCCTGCACCTGAGGCTGCCATTGGGGCCTGCCCTTGCTGTGGGTCTCTGTCGGGGGTACTAGGTTGTGGGGACCCCCAGGCCCTGCACTTGCTGTCGGTCTGTCAGGGGCACTGAGTCATGGGGGTCCCAGGCCCTGCCCTTGTGGGTCTCTGTCGGGGGCACTCGGTTGTGGGGATCCCGGAGCCTGATTTCCTTAGTTCTCACCTCTTTCTCCTTCCCTCCCCCCATCTCTTCGCCAGCCCCAGCTTCTCTGTCTCCATCCCCGGCCTCTCCGTCCCCCACACTCTTCTCCACCTGCTTCTGTAATCATATTTGTTGTCCCCGCTTCAACCCTAAGAACTCATTGGCATGTGTGTCACATGTACGTAGCATGTATTTGCTGTGCACCTGTAGGGTCGGGCTCCTGGGATGTGAAGGTAATGGGGTGTGGTCCTTCCAAGCCAGTGTCCTGGTGTCAGCTGCCAAGTCCCGAGGAGCCCGTATATCCTCGTGGTGCTTGAGCTGGACTCATGGCTCAGACTGCCTGCGCTCGGTTTGCGCCCGCGCTCGGTTTGCCACCCGCCCTTGGTTTACTGCCCGCGCTCGGTTTACCGCCCGCCCTCGGTTTACCTCTTGCTCTTGGTTTGCAGCTGTGAGCGCATCATGTGCTGTGTGGCCCAGCAGGCCAGTGAGAAGATCGACCGTTTCCGTGCTCACGCCATCAGCGTGTTCCTGACGCTCCTGCACTTTGACAGCCCTCCCATCCCCCACGTGCCGCACCGGGGAGAACTGGAAAAGCTGTTTCCCAGGTACCGTCGGGGCGTAGGCCGCCCACACTGGCCCCGCAGCCGTGGCAAGATCATGGGCCGCCCGGCCTCGTCCCACTCACTCTCTTGCAGGTCCGACGTGGCCTCCGTGAATTGGAATGCACCTTCCCAGGCCTTCTCACGCATCACCCAGCTCCTCGGGCTGCCCACCTACCGCTACCCCGTCCTGCTGGGGCTTGTCGTGTCGCTGGGTGGCTTGACGGAGTCGACGGTGAGGAGGCGTCACGCTGGCGGGGGTGGGAGGTGGTGGCTCCAGGGGCACTTGGCGCTTCCTTGCTTCTTGGGAGTGTATGTGGAGCTGGGCCTTTTCTTCCAGTGCTTTCTCTCTCTGGCGTATTTGGTCTGGGGGTCAGGGGCCCAGCGGCTTCCTCATGACCCAGGAGGCTTAGGGCCTGTGGGATGGTCGAATCTGATAAAGGTGGAACAGCACGTTGAGTGGGGGTCAGCAGCAGACTTTGAAGTGGGCCAGCTCCGCTCTCCTCCCGCGGCCGCATCCCTGGAGCTCCAAGTGTCCCCTCGGGGTTCAGCCCTCCAGGACCTGTGTCTGATGCCTGCGTGTGGATACCTGGGCTCCGCCCTCCACTTCCAGGGCTCCAGGCGCAGCTTCCCATTCCGTGGGGAGGGTCTCCAGAGCCTGTCGTGGCTGAGCTGGGGAACTGGAAGGCCTCTCTGCATCTTGTCACTCGTGGCCCCTGCACCTTGGGTCATGACCTGCTTCGTGTGGCAACCCTGTGACAGCTGCTGCGTCCTCGAAAACACATAGCAGGACATGAGGTGCCCTCTGCACCACGCGGACACGTGCGGGGAGGCCCAGGCCACGCGAGCCGGGCCCCGAGACACGTTGCACGCAGGGGACTTGCGGGGATTATCAGATCCCGCTTCAGTGGGAACGTGAGCGAAACCCAACGTGAGCGGCTGCAGGCTTTCGTCACGTGCGCCCCTTCACGTCCTAAGTGAGGCCTCAGCTGTGCCGCCGCTGCCGAGAGCTGTGCGTCTGCTTTGGGTGTCTGCGCCGTGCGTGCCTCCGTGCTGGTGTCCACACCAGCCGCTGTGGGCCAGGCCCTCACGTCTCCGCAGCTCAGAGCAGTTCTCCGCTTTAGCAGATGCTTGGCCGGCTGCAGCCAAGCCTGAGGGGTGGCGGGCTGGGGGTCCCGCTCCCTTCTGAGGCGTCTCCGTGTTGCAGGTCCGGCACTCCACCCAGAGCCTCTTCGAGTACATGAGGGGCGTTCAGAGTGACCCACAGGCCCTGGGCAGCTTCAGCAGGACCCTTCTGCAGATCTTCGAGGACAACCTTCTGAATGACAGGCGAGTGGTGTCTCTGGCGGCCTCAGAGGTGTGAGTGGTGCTGGTGCCTCTCACCACGTTCCCTAGATCCCCGGGGTCTTGCAGGGTCTGTCTGGGGTCTGAAGGGAGAAGCGACACACATGCTTTACCCGTTGGTGGCTCAGCGAGGAGGATGTGCCTGCAGCACATGGTTCTCTGGGCGGTCAAGCCTCAGGCCCTGCACCTCCTCTTCCAGTCTGCACATCAGGCAGGGAAATGGCCGTTTTGTGTACGCTGGATGTAAAGGTAATATGAGTAGAAGGTGGTCCCTGTGTGTAGGAAGGCGTTGTGGCGAGCTCCTCCGGCTCAGTGCTCCTCCGGCTCGGTGCTCCCCCGGCTCGGTGCTCCTCCGGCTCGGTGCTCCCGGGGACGTGCTTGCGGACACAGCCACCCAGCGTGAGAGCGTTGCGTTCCTGAGGATGGAATGTCAAGTGAGAAACATGGCTGCTTTCTGGAGGCTTCCGCCTTTACTTGGAGGTCTTGACCTCAGAATTGGGAACATCCCCTGGAAGGGCTGTTCCCGGCGTGTGTGAGGACGAGGACATGGGCCTGGTGTCCCCTCGGGCGGGGCCTCGGCCGCCTCTCCCGTGAGAGCACAGATGTCGCTCTCAGCAAACAGGAACTCGGCCCAGCCGTGTTTTCTTCTCTCGTTATGACTATAATCAGCTGCACATAAAGGGGGCAGTTCAGTCAGTTTTGACAGGTGTCCACCCTTGAAACCGTCCCCATTCACGATGGAGGGCTCCAGCCCAGGGTCTCCTCCTGGCCCTTCGAGTCTGTGCGCCCGACCTGCGTCACCATAGCCTCAGCATGTGGCCCCCTCAGGCGTCTGAGCCGTGTGCCGGTCGCTTATTCCTGCTTGCTGACGAGTCGTGTCCATTGGTGGAGGCACCACAGTGCGTCTGTCTGTGGGCATTTTGGTGGGTTTCTCCCTTGGGGCTATTGCTGGGAGAGCTGTGGGCAGTGTGTGCACGCCTGTGGGGAGGTGTGCACCGCAGGGCCTCCCTCGCCGTGGGCTGCGGAGCCCAGCTCTCCTGCGTCCGTTGGCCTGTGCTAAAGTTCTCCTGAGGCTCCTGTCGCCCAGAGGGAACCTCCCCAGGCTCCTTTTCTGTGGGGTAACTACCGAGGTGCTGCAGGCTGGCCCACACGGAGGCGAATGTCTAGCTTTGGAAAGCTGCTGGAGGGTTTCCGGAGCGCCCATGTGTCATGCCTTCCTGCTGCTGCTGCTGTCTGAGGTTGCTCTCTCTGGCGCCTTGCTGCTTTATATCCTCTTTGGAGAAGGGTCTTCATTTTTTTCTGTTCTTCCTGGACTGTTGTGGTCTGATCCTCCCTCGTCACACATGTGACTTGAGGATGTTTTCTCCCTGCCTGTCCCTTCACGCACCGAGTGGGGGCTTACACTTTCCTCATGCCCCAGCATCTTCCCTTGTCCTCTGAGGCACAGATTTTTCTGGTGTATGAGAGACAAGCTTGCCTAATCCGTGGTCACCGAGATTTTCTGTTTTGTCCTAGAAGTTTTATAGTTTTGGGTTGTGTATTTACACCTGGGGTGTGTCCTGAGTGAGGTTTCATACGTGGTATGGCGTCGGCACAGGACCTTGACGCCCAGCAGTGCTCACCTCATTGCCGGGAGGGCTCCCTCTCCGCTGTGTTGCCGTTGCAGCTTTGTAAGAAACTGTGGGTTTACTTTGGAGCCTTCTGTGCCTGACATATTTGCTTCGCTTTGCACCAGGGCTGTGCTCTTTCCATCCCTTCCGCTTTACCATCGTCTTCGAAGTTCAGTGTCAGCCTCCAGCCTTGTTCCTTCCTGCCACAGTTGTTTTATCTTTTCCTGAAGATTTGCGTTTCCACATACATTATAAAGGGGGCTTTTTGGTTTCCACAGTGGTGCCAGGGTTTCCACTGGGATCGTACTGACTCTCAGCCAGTCGGGGATGGGTGTCCTTGTTGCTGGTGTCCAGGGTCTCACAGCTCCTTCTCCCCTCAGGGTGTCCCTGCCGCTGCTGAAGACTCTGGACCACGTGCTCACCCACGGCTGTTTCGACATCTTCACCACGGAGGAGGAGTGAGGCTCTGCTTTTCATGACTTCCTTTCTGATTAAGCCTAAGTAGCTCACGTATGAAAGAAAAAGTAATCAGACACAGAGATCAGAATTCCAGGAAATGATCTTGCAGCGTGTTCAGGGTCAGTTATCATGACTGTAAATACCATCCTAACAACTGACCCTCAGAATAACACGGAATAATGAGTCACATAAGGACATATTATGACTGTAAGTGCAGTCGACCCCATGTGGGGCTGAGGCGGGGGCCCCGCGCTGTACGGGGATGAGACTCGCAGGGCAGAGGGCAGAGGCTGGTGACCCGGCAAGGACGTGCACAGGAGATGGGAGCTCCTTGCTTCTGTGCCCTGCGGATGTCCCCGGCCGGCCTCAGCTGGGTTGTCGGCCCTGAGTGGTCATCTCGTTGTTGCCGTGTTTTCTTGCTTCATTGAATTTTACCGTGTTGGGCCAGTGTTTTATTTATTTATTTTTGAGACAGGGTCTATCACAGCTCACTGCAGCCTCTACCTCAGCCTCCCAAGGATCTGGGACTACAGGCATGCGCTATAGTCTGATGTACAGCTAGTGTTTGTGTTTGTAGAAGAGACGGGGTTTCACCGTGTTTCCCAGGCTGGTCTTGCTGCCTTGGCCTCCTAGAGTGCTGGGATTACGGGTGTGAGCCACTGCCCCTGACCTGGATAGATTTGTATCTGGGGTGCACTGGGTCATCTGGAGACAGTGTGGTCTTTTTTGGGGGGCACTTTTGTTTGTTTGAGATGGAGTCTTGCTCTGTTGCCCAGGCTGGAGTGCAGTGGCTCAATTTCAGCTCACCACGACCTCCTCCCGGGTTCAAGCAGTTCTCTCCCAGCCTCCTGAGTAGCTGGGATTACAGGTGTGCACCACCACGCCTGGCTAATTTTTTGTATTTTTAGTAGAGACAAGGTTTCACCATATTGGTCAGGCTGGTCTCAAACTCCTGACCTCAAGTGACCTGCCCACCTCAGCTTCCCAAAGTGCTGGGATTACAGGCGTGAGCCACTGCGCCCGGCTTGGGCGCTGTTCTTAAGCTGTCAGGTGGACCCAGAGCCGCTCTGGTCTCCGGGTTTTTCTGCCTCTTTAAGGTCTCTGCTCCCTGGCGCTTCCCTTCCCACCGCTGCTGGGGCAGTGCCGGGGCTTCTGGTCATCTTTTGGGTGATTCCTCCCCAGCCTTGGGCAGCGTCCTCGTACTCAGGCACTGGCTGACCCAGGCCCAGGTGAGTCCTCAAGGGCCCCCAGGAAGCCCCCTCTGGTGCTGAGAACCTGAACGAGCTCTGCAGACTTGGGGTTCCCCGCTTCTCACCATGGGCTTCCCGCTGGAGCCTGCCACCTGCTGGACTTGGCTCTGCCTTAACCTTCAGGCGGGAGACGGATCTGGTCTCTGTTGCTCCATCTTTGCTGGACGCTGCACATGTGTTTTAATCTGACAGCATCACAGGGCTTCCCCTTTTAGTTTGTTCGTGGGCATCACTGACCTTATACCTGCTGTTGGAACAACCTCCCTGTTCACAGGTGCACCCAGCTCGGTTGTGGTGTATTATCCTTTAATATAATGCTAAATATTCCATTAAAAAAATTTTTTTTTTTGAGACAGTTTTGCTGTTGTCGCCCAGGCTGGAGTGAATTGGCACGATCTCAGCTCACCACAACCTCCACCTCCTGGGTTCACGTGATTCTTCTGTCTCAGCCTCCCTAGTAGCTGGGATTACAGGCATGCGCTGCCACTCCCAGGTAATTTTGTATTTTTAGTAGAGATGGGGTTACAGCATGTTGGTCAGGCTGGTCTCGAACTCCTGACCTGAGGTGATCTGCCCGCCTCTGCCTCCCAAAGTGCTGGGACCATAGGCGTGAGCCACTGCGCTTGGCCTAAAATATTAACATATATTTTTCCGGCTTAAAAATTTCAAATTAAGGCTGGGTGCCGTGGCTCACGCCTGTAATCCCAGCACTTTGAGAGGCCAAGGCGGGTGGATCACTTGAGCTCAGGAGTTTGGGAGCAGCCTGGCCAACATGGTGGAACCCCATCTGTACAAAAAATACAAAAACATTAGCCGGGTGTGGTGGTGCCTGTATTCCCAATTACTTGGGAGGCTGAGGTGGGAGGATGGCTTGGGCCTGGGAGGTGAAGTTTGCAGTGAGCTGAGAGTGAGCCACTGCACTCCAGCCTGGGCAACACAGCCAGACTCTGTTTCAAAAAAAAAAAAATTTTTTTTTTCCCCAAAATAGGATGGTAGAGAAAATACCTCCTGCCATGTCCTTCTATGAACACAGCTCTTTGTGTTTCTCTCTGGTTTTGTCAGTTTTGGCTTTTCAGATTTTGAAGCGTGGTTGTGGGCTGAATCTTGCCCTTGTCACTCACTTCATTTCTAGGATGCTTTTTGCTTCACTCATTCTTTGTCTTGCTTTGCTTGACTTTGAACTGTATACTTTTTTCCATTCTTTTACTTTCAGTATCTTCATGTATTTGTTTTTGTACATCTCTCATAGAACAGTATAGTTTTGTAAAAATTCAGCCTGTAGCTTTTACCTGTGTCCTTCATGACCTTTATAATCCCCTTGGTTCTCAGTCTGCCACTCACAGGGCTTTTCCCTGTGCTGCGTTCCCAGCGCCCCTCCCTGCCCCCATCTGTGCTTTTTGTTGGATTAGTAGAATTGCTTTTGTCATTCCATTATTTTCATGTATTTCTTTGGGACATTTTACTCTTTTTTCTGTTCTGTTAACGCTTACCCTGGAAATTAGAAATGACACCACATATTCTTAGCGAAGTCCAGTTTTCAACATTTTGTCCTTATTGGACAACAGCAAGGATATTAGAACATGTTGGTTCTGCGTGCTTCCGTCTTGAGTTATGCTACTATTGTTGGATATTTTGTCTTGGATGTACATAGTTTCCTGTTCATTGTGGTATTGTGTAATGTGCGTTATTTTGAATTTTCCACGTTTTTATGCTTTCTTTGCCTCTCATCACTTACTGATTTGGGGACCCGCCCCCCTCCCCCCGCATTGAGGTTCACATTCCCTCTCCCTAGACCACACTCCCTTGGATTTCCTCGAGTGGGGTCTGCTGCTGGTGAAGCTTTCCCATTTTATGTGCAGATTATTTTCAGAGGGTGTGTAGAATTCAGGCAGCTGTTTTGTTTCAGCACATTAAAAAATTTTCCCACTTTCTCCTGGCTTCGGTTGTTGCTTTTGACTCACCTGAGTCAGCCTGTGCTCCCTGGACACGGCCTGGGTTTCCCGCCTCCTGCTCAGGTTTGCTCCTTCCCTGGCTTTTCTGTCATTATCACGCTCATGCGTTTCCCTTGTCACCCCCTCTGCAATTTTCACGTCTTTTCCTCTCTCTTTGCTTCATTACCTTTGGCCCGCCTGCCAGCTGCTGATTCTCTCTGAAGATGTCTCTAGACGACTTTGAACTGTGATTTGTGGAATTCTTATTTGGGAGTTTTCGGTCTTTTCAGGTGCAGGTTTTTTGTCTCGTGTTTCCATATCTGCTTGTCGCGCTTTCTTCCTGGCCGTTCCCTGCGGCCTTCCCTTCCGTGCCCGGTGTCCATCCTCTTGAACACTATTCCCCTGCCTGTTTGGCTGGGTGTGTCTGAGCTGCAGCCTGAGCTGGTTTCTTTGTCTTCTTACTTGTCTCCTATTGTGTACTCTCTGGGCGTTGCGTTTGAGGGGTTCCACTTCAGAGCAAGCCAAGGCCTGGGCTAAGCCTGCGTTTCGGCAGGCAGGACCTTAGTTTGCCTTTTCTGGGCACCTAAGGGAGGGTAGCAGCAGCCTGGGGTCTCCTTGACCTACGGTCAGCAGTGAGGGTTTCCTGGCCTGTCGGGTGGCTGGAACTTGGCTGCATCCCCACTGAGAGGCAGGCGCGTGTCTTCTCCCTCTCCTCCCTGGAGTGGCCTTCTGGGGGCCCTCTCAGAGCTGCTCATCAGGGCTGCGTCTTTGTCAGCACCAAGCCTCAACCCTTGTCCCTGCTGCCACTGAAGGCTCAAAACAACACTGCACAGCCTTGTGTGTCCTCTGTGTGTCGGCAAATTCCCCTGGCTCTGCAGCAGCCAGGCCAGGCAGCCTCTGGAGAGGACGGTGGAGGAGCATGGGCATCCTGGCTGCTGCTGTGTTGGGGACGGACCCTGGGGCCTGGGAAGGGAGGTGGGGGCCCCGTGGGGGCTGCTGCACCACAGGTGAGAGAGAGCAGAGGCCGGCCAGGTGGTGGCACGGCAGCTAGGGACCAGGCCGGCCTGTGGAGGTACCGGGATGGGGACCAGCGGACTTGCCGGCAGAGGGGCCCACAGGGCTGCAGGCTTCTTGGACTGAGCACTGGGAGGACAGAGTTGACCTTCGAGACAGAAAAAGTGTGCGTCCCGGGGCTGCCTGTGAAAGCTCATCTCTAAAGAGTGTGTTGTTCTTCCAGCCACCCCTTTGCTGTGAAGTTGCTTGCGCTTTGTAAGAAGGAAATCAAGAATTCCAAAGACGTCCAGAAACTGCTGTCAGCCATCCCCGTGTGAGTTTCAAGTGCTGCTGGCCTTAGACACAACGGCAGGACGCAGCCTCCCTTGGCCGAGGGCTCCAGGCGGGAGAGGAGCAGTTAGTGTTACCCCTCGAGCTAAGCTAGGATTGTGCGTTCCAATGTCCAAAGCCGTTGCAGTGGGAGGCGAGGCAGCCCAGGTGCTGGTGCGGGAACAGGCGAGCTCCGCCCCTGCTGCCCTCAGGCTCTGCCCTGGGGGGAGGGGAGGCCCCACAAAGGAGGTATGTGGTCAGGGGCTGCCTCCCCGATTCTGTGTGCCCAGGGGGTCGCTGTCGAGTGCCTTGCTCTGCGGTGCTCAGGTGGACACTGGGCAGGTGCGCCAGCCAGCGATAGGCACCTTGGCTGCTCTGTGGCTCTTTGAGGCGGGGGTCCTCGTGGCAGGGTGAGCAGCCCTGCAGGAGATCCTCTGAGGCGTCCTCACTTCCCACAGTGGGCTCTCCCGGTGTGACACTCACGCCTGTACAGGCACAGTGCCCATGTGCACACAGACACACCTCTGGCTCAGGGCTCCAGGTCCGCACTGTGCTCTCGGATCTGCTCTCCCCCGGTCTCTGTGTGGGTCTTGGGGTCGGGGGCTTCCTGGGGTCGGCCTGCGTGGGGGCGGGGCTCACCCGGCCGGTGTGGTGTGCTGCTCTCGGCAGGTTCTGCGAGATGGTGCAGTTCCCCGGCAACGTGAGGAGGAGCGCCCTCCTGCAGCTGTGTCTGCTCCTCTGCCACCGCTTCCCGCTGGTGAGTGCCTCCCCCGTTCATGTGTGTTTGCTGTGTGGACTCAAGCCCCTTGGTGACACAGAGGCCTTGGAAGGCACTGTTGCGCTGGTGTGCTTTCCAGCCGAGCCCCCTCTAACACGCCTGGGTGATGGTGCATCCCAGGCGCGCAGCCGTCAAGGGGCTCGGACGTCACTCTGGCTTCAAGGATGGGGTGTCCGGCTGGCATTTCTATGGACACAAATCGAGGGGTGACCTGGCCGTGGGAACTGGCTCAGGAGCTTCCAGAAGGATCCAGGCTGAAGTGGTTCAAGCACACCTGGGGCAGTGCCCTTCATCCCCAGCACTCCCAGCTGTTAGACTTCTAGGATTTCTTTTCTCCTGGCTGCCAAAAAACCTCAGATGATCCGAAGGTGACATTTTCCTAAAAGGCAAAAGTAACTTCGCGTTACACAGCGGTTCTCGAGCGGGTGCTGGACCCTCAGCACCTCTGGGGCTTCAGCATGCGGTTCCTGGGCCCTGTCCTGCTGACTCAGCACCTCCAGGGGTGGGCCCGGGGCTCTGACCACCAGCTCAGTGAGACGTGATGACCAGGGCACCGCTAGCAAAGAGAGCAGGTGTGATTGCTTCCCTGATGGAAAAAAAGCAGGCGAGCTTGCTTCTCTGGAGAGGGAGCACGTTGGTTAACAGAGCATTTAAACAAGAATGATGTGATCTTCACTGCTGGGAGCCTGCAGCTGTGTGTCTGTGGAGGGAGGAGGTGGTTAATGGGCGTGGAAGGCGCCTCCTGCTGTGGCTGGGATGGGAGGCAGGGTCAGAGCCCTCCTCCTGACGCCTTCCACTGACGGGGCTCCCTGACCTGGTCCTGTCGTCTCTTCGGGGTGGGGCAGTGGTGCTTCCCTCCCACCAATGCACTGCGTCCCTGTCCCAGATCCGGAAGAGCACGGCCAGCCAGGTGTACGAGACGTTGCTCACCTACAGTGACGTCGTGGGCGCGGACGTGCTGGACGAGGTGGTGACTGTGCTCAGCGACACTGCATGGTGAGTGAAGGCCCTTCCTGCACGGCCACCTGGGCCTGGCGCCGCCCCCTTCCCCACCACGTCTACTCGTCTCTCCCAAAACCCTCTGATAGGAGGAAAGAGGGCTCACGGCCACCCGGGCCTGGCGCCGCCCCCTTCCCCACCATGACTACTCGTCTCTCCCAAAACCCTCTGATAGGAGGAAAGAGGGCTCCCACGGCCTGCTTGGATTTTATGAGGCCGTGGTGCTGTAGCGCCGTCCCCCGGGTGTCAGAAACACAGCAAAGCCATCCACCATGACTACTCGTCTCTCCCAAAACCCTCTGATAGGAGGAAAGAGGGCTCCCAGGTCTCGACAGCCTCTGCTTGGATTTTATGAGGCAGCAGTGGTGCTGTAGCCGAAACCTCAACCACCCTGTCTCCGAATACTGTCGGGTGTCAGAAACACAGCAAAGCCATCCATCCCACCAGGGGGACGGCCACCTGTGCCACCACAAGGCTGTGTCTGGTGGCCCTGAGCCGAGGGCACTGAAGGCCTGGCGGGAACTGCTGCCCCAGGCGTCCCCCAGGGAGGGCCTCTTGGGCCTCTCTTCAGTTTTCTCAGAACAGGCCGCGTGAGCACCTGTAGGAAATGAAGAGGCACAGGCGGAAACAAGAAAAGCTCTCCCCACGCCTCTGCTCTGATGTCCACCCCCTTCCCCGGGGCCGGGAGACCCTCAGGAGGCCACAGCGCCACTCTCCACGTTTACTGTGGCAGGCACAGTTTCTTTACAACGTGGGCTGGTTTCTTTACCGTGGGTGGATTAGAATGGCAGTTTTGAAAGATGTGTCTGTTGAGTTGCGGGGTAGGAGGGTCTGAATGAGAGAGCAGAGTGGGGAAGGTGCAGGCTTAGGTGTCCTGGGCCAACCGGTGTGGTCCTGGGAGCAGCAGTGATGGTGCCTTACACACGGGGGCATGTGCACCCACGCTGGCTCACACACATGCTCACTTGCACACTCACCTATAAAAGGGGAGCAGTCTCGTCACCCCGTGTTGGAGATCAGGACTGAAGCACCCAGAGGCTGTGTGGGCGTCCCCGTGGCGCACCCGGGGTGGTGGAGTCCCAGGTGCTGCTCTGTTTAGAGCGCCGACTGTGAGGGCCTCCGTGCTGATCTCGGTGCGTTGCTACAGGTCTGTGGGGTCCGTGCCACCTGTTGAAGTCAGCAAGGACGTAGGTGACGTTCCCGAGGTGTGTCCTTGGAACAGTGACCTTCCGACAGGGCTGGGTTCCCACAGAGCTCGGGCGCCGGGCAGCTGCTGTGGCCTCGGAGGACAGAGGTGGCCTCTCCAGGGCTTCCCTGGTTTTCTGGTTTGGGGAGGAGTGAGCGTCTCTGCTCCTAAACAAACACGTGGTCCCAGGAGAGGAACCAGGAGCAGCTGGGCTGTCTTCTCAACATCCATTGAGAGATTGGCCGTCTTAACTACTGCTCTGGAGACATTTTTAAAATGATGTTTTTAGAACACCAAGGTGCATTCTGGATCAGATTCTAAAATAATTGGCTCTAGGACAGTGAAGAAGCCAGGTGTCCCGAGCGGGCTGAGGCCTCCTCCAGCAAGGCTGGGCCGGGGTAGCCTCCTTTCCTCACGTCAGGGAGGGAGGAACTAGCAGGGTGGGTCTGGGGGCTTCTCCTATAGTTTAATCCCCTTTCTGTTAAAAAAAAAAATCCTTAGAAGTTAAAGAGAATCTTTTAAATTACAAATGAAACACATGCCCCAGACATCTCCACAGCATTGGCATTGCTAGAATTTTTATTTGGCATAAACAGCTGAGTTAAAACTTCGAAAATCCTTGTCAGCTCTTCCTTGGCCTCACTTGGTCTGTCCTCCTGCAGCCCCTGCACTGGGCGTGGGCGTGGTCCTCCCCGAGGGGCGACCCTTGTTGGGAAGGAACCGTCCTGCGATTCTGGGGCCTGAGGCCCTGTTGGAGAACGGGCTCCGGAACCGTCCTGCGATTCTGGGAGGGTTCGGGCCTGAGGCCCTGTTGGAGAACGGGCTCCTGTGGTGGTTTTTATGCCCTCAGCCTGGCTGCAGATGTCTGGGGTGAGGTCTCCTTTCCCCGATTGCTGCCGTGGAAGCTGACGTGGGGCCTCTGCACACCTGAGGTTCTAAGGTGGGCACTTGAGAGATTCGTGGCTCCCTCTCCTCACAGGGACGCGGAGCTTGCAGTCGTGAGAGAGCAGCGCAACCGTCTGTGTGACCTCCTGGGTGTGCCCAGGCCCCAGCTGGTGCCCCAGGTAATGCCGTCACCTCACAGCATGAGGCGCCTGTGCTTCCCCGAGCCCTCGAATGTTCTGGGGCCAGCGGCTGTGCTCAGCTTCTGCCAGTGCATCCACACGGTCCATTCCCTCATCTCATGTCAGGACCCCTGGGATTACGGGACCAGCAGAGCTGCCTTCTCTGGCCACTGCCCGCACCTGTGGGCCCCTGTGGCATCTAGGCCACTTGCTCTGGGGCATGTTTGGGGGGCTGGGGAGGGGGTGGGGTTGGCATCAGCTTGATCCAGGCTCCTCATGCCTGACCCTGGGGTCTGTCTGCACTCCCAAGTGCCAAGAGTGCCTCCCTGCCCCTCATCTGCCTCCCACGAGTGGGCCCAGGGCTGGGTGAGGGGTCCCCAGAAGCTGCCCTGTGCACCTCACCAGCCCGTCACTCTTCTTCTAAAGTAACAAAAACAAGTGCCTCAGTTCTCACGGGGCCCCGGGTCGCTGTCCTGTCTCTCTCGTTACCTGGGTCGGCTCCTTCCTCTCAGCCCCCTTTCATACGGCAGGAGGGGAGGAGAACCACATCCAGATCCGTGGGGGCAGTGGGGCCGGGCTGAGCATCAGGACACAGCCTCCCCATTTCTGTGTGTAAAGGCTGAACTCAACAGCAGACTTTGGAGTTAAATGTGCTTTTTACATTTTTATTAGGAAAAATTTCAAACGTGTGAATGCAGGTTAAGAGCAGTGCAGTGAACCTCTCTTCCCGCTCCCCAGACGGGGTGCCGTTCCGAGGACACGTTAGTCATGAGCGCCTGTCAGCCACACAGCTCAGGCTCCCGCGTGTGGGGAAACGGCACAAATAGTTTCCTGCAGGAACCCAGTGTCAGTCCCCACACAGGGCCCAGAGGGGCGAGGGTCCCCTGGCTGGGAATGGTGTGTGATGGAGCTGACCAGCCTGAGCTTGTCCTGTCTCTTCTGCAGCCTCACGCCTGCTGAAGCCAGTCCTGGAGCCCGTACCTCACCCCTGCCTGGTGGGGATGTCTTGTTCCTGAGGGAGGCCGGTGTGGAAAGCCTGGCACGGTGGTGCCTCCAGCTGTTGAAGGGTAGCGCTGGCCCTTGGAGGCTGGCACCAGCTGACAGCTTTTCCTCTCTGCACCTGCCCTCTAATGACCTGGGGTGGATGCCTCTGCCTTCACTTGAACACAGATGTGCTTCCTATAAAATCATGTACCAAGAAGTTCCTGCCTTTTGTCTCTGAGCCTGATGCGTGTAGGGTGATGGAGGGGCTCACTGCCCAGGGGTCAGCCAGAGGGGGTTGGGTTCCACTCCTCCTGCCTGGAGACCGGGCCCCCTTCTCGCCTGGTGCTGTCCCTGCTGTGGGAGACGTCTGGCCACAGCTGGCGGTCTGCCCAGTCTTGGAGAGAGATGAATGTTAAATCAGAGGTTCAAATGCCAGAGAACTGACAAGCCCTGGTGGCAGGCATGGTCTAGAGTGCTGCGCAGATGCTGTTTCTGGGACCATCTGCCTGGTGGGGGTGCTGGCCTCCCCCCTGTGCACACGTGAGCATCGTGCATGTGGTCCCCCTGCAGTGCAGGGGTCACTGGTTGATGGGTGTGCAGACCAGCAGCTTCACAAATGTCTGCTGCAAGGGGAATTGTCAGAGTCCAATGTGTGCCTCTACAATAATACGGGAAATACAATTCCTGAAACAATTACACTGTCTTAGGAGAGCCTGGGCAGAGTCTACACTTGGGTTTTTAAGCAAAGGGCAGGAGGCTACCTTTGTCTCCGTGTCTGAGCTCATGCTGATCCATCCCAAAGCTGGTGAGGGGAACGTGTATAAAAATTTCACTGTGGTAGCAACCCACTCCCATCTACCTGGGACCTGTGCTGTGCTCACAGGGGGAGGTGCAGAACCACCGCCGGCAGCACCGAAGCAGCCTCAGGTGTGGCCACTCAGAGGCCCAAGGGCTTGGGTGAGCAGCGCTTTCCCTGGGTGCAGAGCCCAGGGGTGCCGTGTGCGTGGTGTAGACTGGGGTGGCTCCCCGGCCTGCTCGCTCAGGTGGGGATGGGGTCTGGACACAGGAACATGGGCAGGCCCAGAACTGGGAGATGCCGCCTGCATCTGTGAGGCAAGGCTCAGTCGTGGTTCTCACTTGTGAGGTCACCAGGACCACAAGGCCAGGACTGTGACAGTTCATGCTGTCTGTTTAGCAGACAGCTGTTCACGGAATGTGTGTGATGACCTGGCCACACAGGAGTGTGGGGTTAACACACTACCGTTCTTGTGCTTGACCTGGTGGCCAATAGTCTTTATCCCTTAAAAGAGCCTTGTGTTACATTTTTACGAGATTTAAACATTTTATTCCAACCTGTGTAATTGGGGTCTCCTCCTCCTCGAACTGTCCCCTCGATTGGCTGGGGTCACGTGGTGAGGGTCCTGGGTGACCAGGCCCAGCCTTGACCACGAGTCCACACGGTGGAAAGGGTTCGGCTCCTGTGGTCGGCACACACGAGACTCTGGTTGCGCCTGCTGGGTGTGGAACTGGGGTGCACCGTTGCTATGCCTGCAGCTCACGAAGCTCCTGCTGGCCTGGGATGCACTGAGGATGGAGGGAACAAGTGGCTTCTGAGAGAAACATGATGAACTGTTCTTAGTGCAATTAAAAGAAGATTCCAGAGAAATGGCATTTTAAGACATGGAGGCAGGTCGATTCCCCACCCAGGCCCATCAGTGACAGGGCAAAGCAGTTCTTCTTTCAATGTCGGTCTAACTTAGCAACCCAAGGAAAGTGGATCGCTCCACTGGCTACTGCCTCTTTCCTACTGGATCCCATCCATCACTGGGGCACTTGTGCTCACCAGGTAACTGGTGGCCTGGAAAGCCTCTTTCATTCAGCAGCCGTTTGTGGAGCCCACCAGGGTCCAGGTGATGGAGTTTGGCGAGGAACCCCTTGCTCACATGATAGCTGGGGCAGACAATAGCAAATGAACAAGCAAGCACCATCAAGGCAGGCAATACTGAGCACTACGAAGAAAAAGCGGGCAATGCAACGGTGTGTTGGGTGTTGACCCCTAGGAGAGGTGTTCAGAAAACTGCTCTGAAGGGGCAGCATTTGGGCAGAAGTCCAAACAAACTGCCCAATGGCAGAAAAGAGAATGCCTGTGGTCCCAGAAGTGGAGCAAGCTTTGTGAGTTTAGAGAGCAGCAAGAAGCCAGTATCCCTGGAACCGGGGAGCTGGTGCAGGATTTGTGCACCCACAGACACATTCTAGGCACAAACCAGAAACCCTCCATGTGAAAGCAGAGATCTTGGAGATCCTGAGGGTTTCTGCTGAGCCCTGGAGTCCAGTCATGCTGTTTTGATAGCAGAATGGATGAGAGGATGTAAGGCCCAGGGCCAGATCTAATAGGAGACCCCTATATAGAGCTGGGACCCTAAATACATCTTTCTCAAAGGAACAGCGCAAGACTCTTATCTCAATCTCCCCTGAAGTGGCCTGAATTAATACTAACTGTACGATCCCCAAAACTCCTAAAGTGGAAAATTCGATTGACCTGGCCTTGACCAGTGGTATTTCCAGACAAGGGGCAGAAGATGCAAATATAAAACCTCTCTGGAAGAATGTAGGCTATGAGTACATTTTTGAAAAGGGCTAGAAATTATCAAGAAGAGATTTGAAAAAAATAGAGCCCCTAAAAATGTAAGAAGTGAAATTAAAAGCTCAATGGATAGCTTAGACACTGCTGAAGAGAGAGTTAGAAAACTGGAAGATCTGAAAAAATTATCTGGAGAACTGGAAAAGACAAAAGCAACATCAAGAGACATTGAAGAATGTCTAACGTTTGGGTAACTGGGGTCTCGGAATGAATGAAATTATGCAGATACTCCATACTGACATGCAACAGTCCCCAGATACAGAAGCCTAACATTCTCACACATTTAGACTTGCCACAGTGAAACTGCAGAACTGTAAGAAGGACAGAGTGATATAAATGACTACCAATTTCCCAGCAGCAGCCCTGGAGCTGAGGAAGGAGTAGACCAAGATCTTCATTAGGCTGAGAGAAAATAGCTGTTAAGTTGCTTGAATTGTGCCCATAGCATAACATTAAAGAAGAGAACAAAATTAAGTCATTTAGATAAAAATACGCTGTTCTAATGCATGTTTGGTTTTTTTAATCTTGGCTTAATATTTGGGGTTGAGTTATTTGTTGTGAGAGCTGTCCTGTGTATTGCAGGTTATTCAGCAACATCCCAGATGGCAGCAGCCATCCCCCTACCCAGCTGTGACAAAAGGAAAAAAAAAAATGTCTCCAGAGATTGCCAAATATCTTCTGGGTGTGAATTCATCCCTGGTTGAGAACCACTGCTTTAGTGGATAAACTTTAGGCAGGAGGGAAATGATCACAGTTGGATAGTTGGAGGAATGTGGAGCAAGGAAAGCAATAAACTGTGACCATAAAAACAGAAAGATGGCTGATATGTGGATTTTTTTAAAGCATATAGAATTGCTTAAAATGGACAACAGCAGCATATAAGTCAGCAGCAGAGTTGGTGGCTGAATTTAAAGCATCTTAAGTCTTTATGTTCTCCTGGAACAGAGTGCAGATAATTCAGTTATCAGCTTGGCTAAGTGCATGTTGAAGTTTTTAGAGTCACAAACAATATATGGGGAAGATAACTTCTGTACTACTAGTAGGAGAGAAATGGAACAAGAATAAAAAATACACTATCAAAATATGCAAGAATGGCAAGAGGAAAAGGCAGAACACGCTGCAAAACACACACACACACGAAATAAATATTTTAGGGCACAATAAATGTAAATTGATTAAAACCTCTATGTTAATGACAATGTTCTCCAGTTAAAGGAAGGCAAATTATTAGGAATAGATTACTATATGATGATTAAAGGCTCAGTTCAACAGGAAGACGATAGAATTTTCCTACATTTGTAACCCAGTCTCAGAAGATATTAAAGCAAACATTGAAGAAGAAATTGATCATCTACTACCACAGTGTATTTTACTGAATTGATACATTTCAATAAAGTGTTATAAGGCACGGTTGAAGAAGAAAAGCTCGACCCAGTGGACAGTTACAGAACCCAAGTGTGTGTGTGTACACACAAATTTTAAAAAGATGTTTTTAAAAGAAATAATGAAAATTATAAAATATATAATGAAAGATAAAATAATCACGACAGATAGAATTCACCAAAGTGATTCTGAAGTCTTGAATTATACATTAGAGAAGAAAGGCTGGTAATTAATGAGCTGAACATAAGCAGAAGACTAACTGTAAAGAAAATTAGAATAAGAGCAGAATGTAGAGGAAATTAAGCATCATAAAGGCACAAACTCAGACGGTGCTTCGGTGAAAAGACCCACCTGGGAGCCGCTGCCGTGGGTCCGTCAGCTGAAGTGAAGGAAGTCCTGGCCCTCCTGCAAGTGCAACGACCTCAGGTTGTCCTCGAAGGCGCCCCCTGTGAGGTCCTGGCGGGAGCAGCAGATACAGCTCAGTTCCATCTCTCCTGGCTCCAGGAGGCCACTGGGGAGCCTCCTCCAGGGCCAGGGGTTGGGGGTGGCCTGTGTCGACCTGTCAAGTGGTCTACTATGAACTTCTGCCCCTCTGCTAATAGTGGAGAGGCTGGAAGGAGACAAGGGCCAGAGAGGACAGCAGCCGGCACTGCTTGTACCACAGGCCCTGGTGGTCACCAGAGGGGAGGCCCCTGCCTTCTGGCCTTGCCTCTCTGCAGAAGGTGGCTGACTCTCCCTGGGGGCACTCGGAATGGAATGAGACTAACAGGCAATGCCTCTGCTGTTCGACCAGGGCAGACCCACCTTCCCTCCACACACCCACCCCTCTGCAGAGGCCAGGAGTGGGAGGAGGCCCCTTAGACAGAAACTGCATCTCAGAACCATCAACAGCTGGCCCTGTCTGATCCCCTCTGGCCTCTCTCATCCCCACCCCTGCAGTGGAGTGAGGGCCGTGACCCCGGGTCGCTGGATGCTTTATCTTGTCCTGTGTGCCGACTTTGGCCAGGTCGCCTACTCTCCTGTGAGGCCACAGCAGGTGTCCAGAAATGCCTTTCAGACATGCCCTGCACCCCAGCACCTCCTGAAGAAGCTCTTGAGGACACATCCCGGCACAGTGGTGGACCCAAGTCTCTGGCCTCTGGCAGGACACAGGAGGGACCGTGCACTCCCGTCACAGTCCTCGGTCCTTGGGCCCAGCAGGAGGAATCGGAGCCTGGCCGTGCCCCCTACCCCCACCACGTCAGAATCCATTACACCACCTACCACTGTTGTCACTCAAATGATGCTGTCACTTGAATGAAAGCCATCCTGCCTGGAAAACATTTCCACACGCTCTGCCGCTATCTGTCCTTCCTCCCTTGTCTCTCGAGTTTGCAAAGGAAACACACCTGAGTTCAGGGACCAGGCCAGCCCAGTGCGTGTTGACATCGTCTTAAACAAGACTGTTAAAACTAGATGCTTCTGTAAAGCAACATGTTCCATTAGAAGAATGAAAAAGCAAACCACAAAACAGAGGAAGACATTTGCAGAACATTAAACCAACAAAGGAGAGCAGCCAGAGGCATAGAGGACTCCTACAGGTCAGGAGAGACGCAGCATGCAGTAGGCCGGTGGGGAACCCTGATGAGAAACACCGCCAGAGAGGAAAGAACTCCAGCATCCAGCGGACACGGGGTTGATGCTCAGACTCACACCTGAAACCACCAAGAGAACACATTCCCCAAACTGCTGGTGACCAAGTGCCCAGCCCAGTGCGAGGGAGCTGTGCGGCTGGGCCCTCTGGCTCCCAGTGTGTTCCCAGGCCAGCCTCTTGGGGGGTATCATCCAGAGAAGCTGAGGACGCAGCCACACCCATGACCTGCCTTCCACTCCCAGGATGAGACCCGAAGCAGGGACTCCCACGCAGGAGGACACAGCGTCCTTGCAAGAGCAAACTGGGAACCACGGCCCACAGGCCTGGGTCCTGGCGTGGCCTCTGGGCGGGGTGGCGTTTGCACATGGGACATGGATCAAGTCCACAGCACACACAGCGGATGTGCACGCACCCCAAACACGTGGAGTCAAAACCAGATGCAAGAACACAGATAGTGGATTCTGCTCACGTGAACTACAAAAATAGGGTAAATTAGACTACGGTTTAGAGATGTGTTCACACACACGCCATGAGGGTTGGCCCTGCCAGGTGCCAAATGCATGTTCACAACCAACATAGAAAGATGGCATTTCATTCCTGGAAAAGCAGGATATAAACGATGTTGGGACAATTAGGTATCCAAATGGAAAGAAAAACTTGCATCTGTAATCTCTTTACCAAAAGAAATTCCAGTTGTATCAAAGATGTAATTAAAAAGTAGAAATCCCAGAAGCAAAATTGGACAATGTGGTTTTTTGAATTTCACAACCAGGAGTGATTGTCTCAGAATGACTCAAACTCCATAAATGAAAGTCATTTAATTTGATTATATCACAATGGCATAAATATAAAAATGTCAAATGGCAGAAAAATTCACAGCACGTCAGAGTTTTCCTTATGAAAATACTGACCAATAGAAAAACGGGCTAATGACAAGAATAATCTACTAAAAGGGAAATAAAGCAGTTCATAAATATGTGAGAATATGCTTTCCCTCCCTGTACGGGCACGAGGCAGGTGCTCCATCGCTGGTGGGGGTGGGTTGGCACAGCCGCTGCAGGTGGTGAACAGCAAGATTGGGGCTGAATGTGTGTGCCCTTTGACCCAGAAATTTTTAGAATTTATTCCACATAGAGCCACTTGAGCGAAATTATGTATATATACAAATACTCCAGCAGCATTTTATTTATTTATTTATTTTTTTTTTTTGAGACGGAGTCTCGCTCTGTCGCCCGGGCTGGAGTGCAGTGGCCGGATCTCAGCTCACTGCAAGCTCCGCCTCCCGGGTTTGCGCCATTCTCCTGCCTCAGCCTCCGGAGTAGCTGGGACTACAGGCGCCCGCCACCTCGCCCGGCTAGTTTTTTGTATTTTTAGTAGAGACGGGGTTTCACCGTGTTAGCCAGGATGGTCTCGATCTCCTGACCTCGTGATCCGCCCGTCTCGGCCTCCCAAAGTGCTGGGATTACAGGCTTGAGCCACCGCGCCCGGCCTCCAGCAGCATTTTAAACAGTGAATGATTAAAAATGCCCAAAATGTACATCAGTAAGTAACTGTATCACAAATGCATGAAACATCCGTATAATCGAAGAGCGGGTGTTTTAGTGAGGAACGTGAACCTTGGGTTTCTCTTTACTATTCCAGCTAACGGTGGAGGAAGGCACAACAGCAGCGCCACAGAGGTGCCCTGAGACCCCCGAGGTGCTCCTGCCGAACGGAATCGCAGGGGAGCCTGAGGTGGCCTCGGTCTGACCACCTCTCAATAGGACGGAGCAGAACACGCAAAACCACAGGGCCCCAGTCGGCGAGTGCAGGATGCACAAGCCCCTTCTTTAGGTGAACTACGAAAAGAGCGTTGGCGTCGGGGAGGCAGAAAGAAAGGTCGTGTCGTAGAGGTCACACGGACACTGCCGGATTCCGGCAAGCAAACTTAACACATGAAGCAGTTTATAAGGCAATGAGGAAGATCTGAACATTGATTGGATATTTGGAATTCTGTGGTGGAATGGTGGTTTTATGGTCTTTTGAACGTTTTTATCTCTTTGAGATACATCAGGGAAACAATAATGGATGAAATTAGGTTAGAATGAGTGTCACACCCCAGCGTGGGGATTTGGAGGCGTGGAGGACACAGAAGGTGGACACGCTGGCTCCGGGGATGGGTACGTGGGGCTGGTTTCCCGTCGCTTTGCTAATACGGCTCAAATAAGCTGGAGATATCCCTGAATAGAAAGGTCACAGCAGCAGTAGAGCCCAGGGGCTCCAGTGGCTTCACACAGAATAACCTCCAATCTACATTATGCGAAAAGAGCAAGACATGGAACAAGCATGTGCTGTGAGGCCACACTGCCAGCTGCCCCTGGAAGAACACGCAAGACAGGTGACCGCGAGCGCTCCGGGCCCTCCAAGGACATGGCGTGTGCAGGACGAGGAGGAACCTCCTTTCCACGCTAAGCCCACTCCCTGGGAAGGGTTTTCACCAAGAGCCTTGGGGTTCACATGAGCGCCCCAAGGTGGTAGTGACACCACAGGTCACCATAACACACACAGTAACAGTCTGACGTATTGCGAGAATTACCACGAGGAGACATGGAGTGGGCGTGCTGCTGGAAGAGCGGCACTGATGGGGTTGGAGGGGGTTCCTGAAAAGTCGATCCTGAAAAGGCTGTTTCTGAAACACTAAACCAGATATTTGTAGAATTTGCATTTTATAACTGCTTCTCAGAGCCTCCCGCTCACTCATCTAAATGTCCCTGGTAAGTTGGACAATGGTTATTCAAAGTTTTTCATTTACTTTGCTCAGATCCATCAGAGCAATCACTATCGATGGCGGCTACAGCCTTAGAAAGTGTCTTTCTTCAATAAGACCTGAGAGTTAGAATGGCTCCCGGACCCACGGGCTGCAGAACAGAGGCCGTGTCAGCGCGAAAACACGAACCCCTCGTACACTGGCCTCAGAGCTCTTGGGTGACCAGGTGACCGTCAATGAGCTGTTGTATTTTGGAAGGAATCTCCTTTTCTGAGGGCCTAACACTGGGCTTACAGTATTCCATAAGCCATGCTATGCACAGATGTGCTACCACCTGGGCCTTGCCATTCCATTTCTAGAGCCTCATTCTTAAGAATCCTACGATTCTCAGAATGGTGAGCACTGCCTTCAACTTAACCCATTTATGCCTGAGGTTGCAATTTTTTAAATTTTGCAGTCAGACCTTGGCAGTGACCTTAAGCAGAATGTAAACTCCCGCATGCTTAGCATTCCAATAATGGAACACTAGGCATAAATGGGTTTTAAAGTCACGGCAGCATTAGCCTCTGATAAGAGTCAGACTGTCTTTCGAAGCTCTGAAGCCAGGCATTGACTTCTCCCTACCTATGAAAGTCCTGCATGGTGTCTTCTCCAGTTCAAGGCTGCTTCCTCTACACTGAAGGTCTGTGGTTGAGCGCGGCCACCTCCATCGTGACCTCAGCAGGATTTTCTGGAGAGCCTGCTGCCTCACCTCACACCTATTACGGAGACGGCTTCTTTCCTTAAGCCTTGTGGACCAACCTCTGCTAGCTTCAAACTTTTGTTCGCAGCTTCCTCACATCATTCAGCTTTCACAGAATTGAAGAGAGTCAGGACCTCGCTCTGTATTAGGCTTTGGCTGAAGGGAATGTTGTGGTTGGTTTGATCTGTCAGACCACTAACACTTTCTCCCTATCTGCAAAAGGCTGTTTCACCATCATTCGTGTGTTCACTGGAGGACCACTTTTAATTTCCTTAAATAACTTTTCCTTTGCATTCACAACTTCGCTAACTGTTAGGCTGAAAGCTGGGCCTCTCCTGCCAGTCTTGGCTTTCAACGTGCCTTCCTCACTAAGCTTAAAAATTTCTAGCTTTTGATTTAAAGTGAGAGACTTGCAACTCTTCCTTTCACTTGAACACTTAGAGGCCACTGTGGGGTTGTTGGTTGACCTAATTTCAATGTTGTGCCTCAGGGAATAGGGTGGCCTGAAGAGTGGTGGGGTGGGGGGTGGGGAGCGGGGAGGGACAGCCAACCAGCAGAGCCGTCAGAACATTCACATTTATCAATCAAGTTCACCGTTTCCTATGGGCGCCCCGAGATAGTAGTGACACTACAGGTCACCGTAACACATACAGTAACAGCTTGAGGTATTGCGAGAATTACCACCAGGAGACGTGGAGACGTGGAGTGGGCGTGCTTCTGGAAGAGTGGCACTGACAGGGTTGCTCTAGTGGGGCTGCCACACGCCCGTAATTTATAAAACGCACAATGAAGTGCAATAAAATGAGATGCGCTAGTAATTGCCGAAAAGCTGTGCCCATGAGGCTCTGTTCACGTTCTGCTGCCTGGACTTGCATGAGTTGTGTGACAGCTCACCACAGGCCGGGCAGTACAGACCAACACATGCTGGCCTCACGGCTTCTGCAGGGCGAGAACCGTGACCCGCCCTGGTGTGGCGTGCTTCTAGCTCTCACGGGTGCCCCTGTCTGTGTGTTCCCCACAACCTCCCAACAGTACCGCTCGGGGCCTGGCTCACTCTATCAACCACTCACCCTTTGGTTATTTATCAAGAAAATGCAAAGCAAAAAAAAAGCAGTGGTTGCAATCCTAGTCTCTGATAAGACAGACTTTAAACCAATGAAGATCAAAAAAGACAAAGAAGGGCATTACCTAATGGTAAAGGGATCAATGCAACAAGAAGAGCTAACTATCCTAAATACACATGCACCCAATTCAGGAGCACCCAGAGTCATAAAACAAGTCCTTAGAGACCTACAAAGAGACTTAGACTCCCACACAATAATAATGGGAGACTTTAACACCCCACTGTCAATATTAGATCAATAAGGCAGAAAATTAACAAGGATACTCAGGACTTGAACTCAGCTCTGGACCAAGCGAACCTAATAGACAGAACTCTCCACCCTCAACCTACAGAACTCTCCACCCTAAATCAACAGAATATACATTGTTCTCAGCACCACATAGCACTTACTCTAAAATTGACCACATAATTGGAAGTGAAATACTCCTCAGCAAATGCAACAGAATGGAAATCCTAATAGTCTTTCAGAACACAGTGCAATCGAATTAGAGCTCAGGATTAAGAAACCCAAAACTGCACAACTACATGGAAACCGAACAACCTGCTCCTGAATGACTACTGGGTAAATAACGAAATTAAGGCAGAAATAACGAAGTTCTTTGAAACCAATGAGAACAGAGAGACAACATACCAGAATCCCTGGCACACAGCTAAAGCAGTGTTAAGAGGGAAATTTATAGCACTAAATGCCCACATCAGAAAGCAGGAAAGATCTAAAATCGACCCCCTAACATCACAATTAAAAGAACTAGAGAAGCAAGAGCAAACTAATTCAAAAGGTAGCAAAAGACAAGCAAGATCAGAGCAGAAATGAAGGAGACAGACACAAAAAACCCTTTAAAAAAATCAATGACTCCAGGGGCTGGTTTTTTGAAAAGATTAACAAAATAGATTGCTAGCCAGGCAAAGAAAAGAAGAACCAAGTAGACACAATAAAAATCGATAAAGGGGATATCACCACTGATCCCACAGAAATATAAACTACCATCAGAGAATACCATAAACACTTCTACGCAAATAAACTAGAAAATCTAGATGAAATGGATAAATTCCTGGACACATACACCCTCCCAAGACTAAACCAGGAAGAAGTCGAATCCCTGAAAAGACCAATAACAAGTTCTGAAATTGAGGCAATAATTAATACCCTACCAACCAAGAAAAGCCCAGGACCAGATGGATTTACAGCCGAATTCTACCCGAGGTACAAAGAGGAGCTGGTACCATTCATTCTGAAACTTCCAAACAATAGAAAAAGAGGGAGTCCTCTGTAACTCATTTTATGAGGCCAGCATCATTCTGATTCCAAAACCTGCCAGAGACACAAGAAAAGAAAATTTCAGGTCAATACCCCTGATGAACATTGATGTGAAAATCATCAATAAAATACTGGCAAACTGAATCCGGCAGCACATCAAAAAGCTTATCTACCATGATCAAGTCAGCTTCATCCCTGGGATGCAAGGCTGGTTCATCATATGCAAATCAATAAACGTAACCCATCACATAAACAGAACCAAAGAAAAAGCCACGTGAATATCTCAATAGATGCCAAAAAGGCCTTCAATAAAATTCAACACCCCTTAGTGCTAAAAATTCCCAATAAACTAGGTATTGATGGAACGTATCTCAAAATAATAGCTATTTATGAAAAACCCATAGCCAGTATCATATGGGCAAAAGCTAGAAGCATTCCCTTTGAAAACCGGCACAAGAAAAGGATGCCCTCTCTTACCACTCCTATTCAACACAGTATCGGAAGTTCCAGCCAGGGCAATCAGGCAAGAGAAAGAAATAGAGTATTCAGACAGGAAGAGAGGAAGGCAAATTGTCTCTGTTTGCAGATAACATGATTGTATATTTAGAAAACCCCATTGTCTCAGCCCAAACACTCCTTAAGCTGATAAGCAACTTCAACAAAGTCTCAGGATACAAAACTAATGTGCAAAAATCACAAGCATTCCTATATACCAGTAATAGACAAGCAGAGAGCAAAATCATGAGTGAACTCTCACAATTGCTACAAAGAAAATAAAATACTGGCTGGGCGCGGTGGCTCACGCCTGTAATCCCAGCACTTTGGGAGGCTGAGGTGGGCGGATCACGAGGTCAGGAGATCGAGACCATCCTGGCGAACACGGTGAAACTCTGTCTCTACTGAAAATACAAAAAAATTAGCCGGGCGTGGTGGCGGGCGCCTGTAGTCCCAGCTTCTAGGGAGGCTGAGGCAGGAGAATGGCATTAACCCGGGAGGCAGCAGAACTTGCACTGACTGGAGATGGTGCCACTGCACTCCAGCCTGGGCGACAGATCGAGACTCCATCTCAAATAAATAAATAAATAAATAAATAAATAAATAAAATTAAATAAAATAAAATAAAATACCTAGGAATACAACTTACAGGAGATGTGAAGGACCTCTTCAAGGAAAACTACAAACCACTGCTCAAGGAAATAGGACACAAACAAATGGAAAAAAAAAAAATTCCATGCTTGTGGATAGGAAGAATCAATATCATAAAAATGGCCATAAAATAATTTATAGATTCAATCCCGTTCCAATCAAGCTACCATTTCTGGTTCTTCACAGAAGCAGAAAAAACTACTTTAAATTTCACATGAAACCAAAGAAGGAGCCCATACAGCCAAGACAATCCTAGGCAAAAAGAACAAATTTGGAGGCATCACGCTACCTGACTTCAAACTATACTGCAAGTCTACAGTAACCAAAACAGCATGGTACTGGTATCGAAACAGATATATAGACCAATGGAACAGAACAGAGGCCTCAGAAATACCACCACATGTCCACAACCATCTGATCTTCGACAAACCTGACAAAAACAAGCAATGGGGAAAGGATTCTCTATTTAATAAATGGTGCTGGGAAAACTGGCTAGCCATATGCAAAAAACAGAAACTAGACCCCTTCCTTACACCTTATACAAAAATTAACTCAAGATGGATTAAAGACTTAAACCTAAAACCTAAAACCATAAAAACCCTAGAAGAAAACCTAGGCAATACCATTCAGGACATAGGCATGGGCAAAGACTTCATGACTAAAACAACAAAACCAACTGCAACAAAAGCCAAAATTGACAAATGGGATCTAATTAAAGTAAAGAGCTTCTGCTCAGCAACAGAAACTATCATCAGAGTGACAGGAATGGAACGGGAGACAATTTTTGCAATCTATCCATCTGACAAAGGTCTAATATACAGAATCTACAAGGAACTTAAATTTACAAGAAAAAAACAACCTCATCCAAAAGTGGGCAAAGGACATGAACAGACACTTCTCAAAAGAAAACACGTGTTCAAGAAACATGAAAAAAAGCTCATCACTGTTCGTTAGAGAAATGCAAATCAAAACCATGATGAGACACTGTCTCACGCCAGTCAGAATGGCAATTTTTAAAAAATAAAGAACAGATGCTGGCGAGGCTGTGGAGAAGTAGGAACGCTTTTACACTGTTGGTGGGAATGTAAATTGGTTCAACCATTGTGGAAGACAATGTCGATTCCTCAAGGATCTAGAATGAGAAATGCCATTTGACCCAGCAATACCATTATTGGTATATACCCAAAAGAATACAAATCATTCTATTATAAAGATACGTGCACGTGTGTGTTCATTGCAGCACTATTCACAATAGCAAAGACATGGAATCAACCCAAATGCCCATCCATGATACACTGGATAAAGAAAATATGGCACATATATACCACGAAATAGTATGCAGCCATAAAAGGGAATGAGTTCATGTCCTTTGCAGGGACATGGATGAAGCTGGAAACCATCATCCTCAGCAAACTAACACAGGAACAGAAAACCAAACACTGCATGTTCTCACTCGTAAGTGGGAACTGAACAATGAGAACACATGGACACGGGGATGTCACACGATGGGACCTGTTGGAGGGTGGGGGGCAAGGGGAGGGAGAGCATTAGGACAAACACCTAATGCATGCAGGGCTTAAAACCTACATGGCAGGTTGACAGGTACAGCAAACCACCATGGCACAATGTGGTAAACGTATGTAACACACCTGCATGTTCAGCACATGTATCCAGAACTTAAAATTTTTAAAAAACTACTCACCTCAGCCCCCTGCAGCCAACTGGACTCCCCATGCTTGGGGAAAAAGGCTGCATTTGGAGCCCGAGGTGCCTGTCACCTGCCCACCCCAGGCAAGGGTCGTTCATACTCAGGGGCTTTGGACATCCCCGGTGCGGCCACCTCAGTCCATGGGAGCTAAAGGTCCTGGCCTTGGCCCCTCAGACATGGCACCGTAGGGTCTCGTGCTTTGCAAGTTTCTAACAAATGTTGGTTTTACAGGTATTTAAAGACAGAAGAGAGACCAGAATCCACCCCCTTCACACCCGTGCAGGCCACCCTCCAGCTGCCTCCTGTTCCCAGGGCAGTAGCCACCACCTCACAGCCCGGTCTGTGGTGCCGTTGTGGACAGCTGTGGCACCTGTCCCCATGCCCACCATTGGCTGGGTTCTCATCCCAGGCCACACAGTCATTGCATGGCAGGGCAGGCTGTCCACGTGGCAGAGCCCGAGACCCGCAAGCCCCCCACGGCCAAGGGCCCCACACTCACCAGCTTCACGCAGATGACGAAGGGTGGCCGGGCGGCTCGGAAGTGCAGGATGGGGATTCGGGGCTTGGGTCTTTCCTGAGAATGAGAGTGGCCATCAGTCCTGCCCGAGCTCGGCTCTTCCCAGGAGAGACGCCCTCAGGTGCACGCAGCCACTGAGTTGCCTCACACAGGAGCCAGGGCTTGGGCGGCAGCCATTCAGGGCAGGACTCCAACCCCCACCACCCCTGCTTGACACCTGACTGCAGAACGGACCAGGGTGGGCTACCCCAAGGCCCAGACCCACGAGGGACAGCAGGGTTCTCCCCCAGGGGATGGGGGCTGGGCTCCCTGGAGGCCCCGAGGAGCTGGCACAGCCCAGGTGGACTCTGCCAAGGGGGAAGGCTCTGGGCAGCTGTCCCTCAGCCCTGGAGCAGGTGGGTGACCCCAAGGGTGATGCCGTGCGGCCCTGCACACCTGAGAGTCTTCGTGGCAATAGAAGCCTTTCCTGATCTTGTTCTCGTCCACGTCACAGAAGGCCACCACCTGGGGACAGGCACAGAAGGGCAGCTCTGGACAGGCCGAGGCTGGGGCCTGTGCTGTGGGGCAGCATGGGGGCGGGGCAGGCAGTGTTGGAGGGTGGCAGGGTGCCCACCTTGCGCTGGCTGGCGGCGGTCAAGCTGCGGTACAGCCGGCGCCCCTGCTTGCCGGCGTTCCAGATGGTGAAGGCTGCCCAGCGGGGAAGGGCCTGCTCTTCCAGGAAACGGACGCGGTGGGTCCAGATGGTCGTCCTGCAGTGGAGAAGAGGGTGACAGGCAGGCCGGGGGCCCCAGAGATGCACACAGATGCCAACATTCAGGACGTGGTGTGTGCTCCGCTGATGCTGCCAGTGGGGTGGACACTGGGCCCAGGGCCTGAGAGACTGGCTGTCCTAGTCAGGCCACCTGCCCCAGCTGGATGTAGCCACATGCCTAGGTGGGGACCCGCCCCTTCCATCAGACCCCAACAGGTGGGGACAGACGAGAAGCTGTCACTTAAGAATCTAGAAGGTTCTGGAAGGCAGAATTTCTGTAGGACAGAGAGGACTGGACTTGACCCAAGTCAGTTTCCCAGAGAAACCTGTGTCCGTAAGGGCACATGCGACCATCCCATAAAATCACACTTACACATGATCTTCTGCCTCAGGTCACTGCCCCGAACCCTGTCACTCCCCTGGGATCCTGGTCTCTGTTCTTTCTGCCTCTGCTGTGACAAGCAGACCCCAGGTTGCTGTCCTGGGAGCAGGCTCCTTCCTAGGACCTGCTGCTCTGCCCCATCGCTGCCTGGGCCCTTCCCGTCCCACCCTCTCTCCTCCCGCCCCAGCCTCTCCCCACATGCCCCATCGCTGTCAGCTGCCTGCCTGTGGGCACCTCTCCCTCGAGCCTGCTCCTGGGGCTGCCTGGGCCAACCCCGTCTCAAAGGCCCAGGAGCTGGAGGGGCTAGAGGGGCTCGGCAATGCAGAGGTCAACGGGGCCAGAACGGCCTGGGATGTGTCCCAGACACCGTCCTCCCCAGCTGCTGTGAGGCAGCCACGCTGAATCCCTGTGCCCGGCAGACCCTGCCCTGGCCGAGTCCCGGGATGCCCTCTGCTCTCTGTCAAGGGAGCTGTGTCCGTGGGAGCCTCCTCCGGGACGGGGTCTGGGCCATGCCTCACTGGGTCTCGGACACAACAACGCTGGCTGGTGACGGGCCTCCCCTGAGCAGAGCCCTTGTGGGTTCAGCCTCGGGATCGGGGCAGGATTCGTCCATTCTACGATTCTGCTGCTGCCTCCACCTCCCAGGATAAACTCTGGACTCCTCCCCAACCCTGTGGCACCCCGTTTGCAGCAGAACCGCCACAGGCAATGGGATGGGGGGACATGGGGTCCCCTCTGTCAGCTCAGGGGGCTGCAGGGCTTAGGCATGGTCAGGGATGTCCTGCCTGGAGTCCACCTTTTCCTCCCCACCCTCTGCAGCCACCTCAATAGTCCTGACCCCGCCTGGGACACAGGAAGATGCGTGTCCCAGTGACTTGAGGACACTGAAGCATGTGTGCGCGTGCACACACCGTGTGGGGTGTACGGGGTGCGCGCACACTGTGTGGGGTGTGCGGGATGTGTGCACACTGTGCATGCGTGTGTAGTGAGTGCATGCATGTAGTGAGTGCATGTGTGTGTACATGAGCACATGTGTACAGTGTGTGCAGGTGTTCAGAGTACATGCCTGTATGTACTGTGTGGATGTGTGTACACGCATGTGTGCACGCGTGTGCAGTGAGGGTCTGTGTATGCAGTGTGAATACATGTATGCAGTGAGCACACGTCTGCATGTACTGTGCGGCTGTGCGTGCTGTACGTGTGCGTGTGGTCTGTGTGCATGTGCAGTGTGTGCACGTGTGTGTGTGTGCGCACGTGTGTGTGTGTACATGTGCGTGTGGTCTGTGTGCACGTGCAGTGTGTGTGTGTACGTGTGCGTGTGGTCTGTGTGCATGTGCAGTGTGTGTACGTGCATGCTGTACGTGTGCGTGTGGTCTGTGTGCATGTGCTGTGTGTGCACGTGTGTGTGCGTGCGCACGTGTGTGTGTGTACATGTGCATGTGGTCTGTGTGCATGTGCAGTGTGTGTGTGCGTGCTGTACGTGTGTGCATGGTCTGTGTGCATGTGCAGTGTGTGTGTGCGTGCTGTACGTGTGTGCATGGTCTGTGTGCATGTGCAGTGTGTGTGTGCGTGCTGTACGTGTGCGTGTGGTCTGTGTGCATGTGCAGTGTGTGTGTGCGTGCTGTACGTGTGCGTGTGGTCTGTGTGCATGTGCAGTGTGTGTGTGTGCGCGTGCTGTATGTGTGCGTGTGGTCTGTGTGCATGTGCAGTGTGTGTGTGCGTGCTGTACGTGTGCGTGTGGTCTGTGTGCATGTGCTGTGTGTGTGTGTGCATGCTGTAGGTGTGCGTGTGGTCTGTGTGCATGTGCTGTGTGTGCGTGCTGTACGTGTGCGTGTGGTCTGTGTGCATGTGCTGTGTGTGTGTGTGTGTACGTGTGCGTGTGGTTTGTGTGCATGTGCAGTGTGTGTGCGTGCTGTACGTGTGCGTGTGGTTTGTGTGCATGTGCAGTGTGTGTGCGTGCTGTACGTGTGCGTGTGGTCTGTGTGCATGTGCTGTGTGTGTGTGTGCATGCTGTAGGTGTGCGCATGGTCTGTGTGCATGTGCTGTGTGTGCGTGCATGCTGTACGTGTGCGTGTGGTCTGTGTGCATGTGCAGTGTGTGTGTGTGTGTACGTGTGCGTGTGGTTTGTGTGCATGTGCAGTGTGTGTGCGTGCTGTATGTGTGCGTGTGGTCTGTGTGCATGTGCAGTGTGTGCGTGCATGCTGTACGTGTGCGCATGGTCTGTGTGCATGTGCTGTGTGTGTGTGTGTACATGTGCGTGTGGTCTGTGTGCATGTGCTGTGTGTGTGTGTGTACGTGTGTGTGCGGTCTGTGTGCATGTGCAGTGTGTGTGCGCGTGCTGTATGTGTGCGTGTGGTTTGTGTGCATGTGCAGTGTGTGTGTGTGTGTGTGTACGTGTGCGTGTGGTCTGTGTGCATGTGCAGTGTGTGTGTGCGTGCTGTACGTGTGCGCATGGTCTGTGTGCATGTGCTGTGTGTGTGCGCGTGCTGTATGTGTGCGTGTGGTTTGTGTGCATGTGCAGTGTGTGTGTGTGTGTACGTGTGCGTGTGGTCTGTGTGCATGTGCAGTGTGTGTGCATGTACGTGTGTGCATGGTCTGTGTGCATGTGCTGTGTGTGTGTGTGTACGTGTGCGTGTGGTCTGTGTGCATGTGCAGTGTGTGTGCGTGTACGTGTGCGTGTGGTCTGTGTGCATGTGCAGTGTGTGTGTGTGTACGTGTGCGTGTGGTCTGTGCATGTGCAGTGTGTGTGTGTGTACGTGTGCGTGTGGTCTGTGTGCATGTGCAGTGTGTGTGCGTTCTGTACGTGTGCGCATGGTCTGTGTGCATGTGCAGTGTGTGTGTGCGTGCTGTACGTGTGCGTGTGGTCTGTGTGCATGTGCAGTGTGTGTGTGCGTGCTGTACGTGTGCGTGTGGTCTGTGTGCATGTGCTGTGTGTGTGTGTGTACGTGTGCGTGTGGTCTGTGTGCATGTGCAGTGTGTGCGCGCGTGCTGTATGTGTGCGCATGGTCTGTGTGCATGTGCTGTGTGTGCGCGCGTGTGTGTGTGCGCGTGTGTGTGGGCATCAACCTGGGCGAGGACAGCTCCTGCAGACGACTGCGGGGACTCGCCCACCAGGTGACACAGCCTCGCCGGGTTTCGCCATCTTGTCCTCAGCAGCCCCGGTCTGTGGGTGTCTCTGGGGGGACGAGCCTGACCCTCATCCAGCGACATCAGCTCGGGGGCCCCATGGGGTTCACGTGAGAGGAAAGCAGTCAGGCTCCAGAAGGAAGCAGCCGGCCTCTGTGGCCATGGGTGGCACGTGAGGTGGGGGAGCCTCTGAGACCGGCCTCCTTGACAGCCCCTTGTCTCCTGGGCTTTCCTAGGGGTCTCTGGTCTGAAAACGTTGGCCCATCATAGGAAGGTAAAATTTAGAAGCAGCCATGATGAAACATCTGCATTTGGTTCATTTTCATTTTTCACATTCAAAAAAGTTCTCATTTAATCAGGGAGAACAGCTCCCCAGGGCCCCCTGTGACTTTCTTTTTACATCCTCAGAGGAAGCTGTGGCCCCGCCCAGGCACTGGGAAAGGTGGAAACACAGTTTATCCCAAAAGCACAAGTCAGCATTTCTGGAAATGTTGCAAAGGAGCTGAAGTGTCAGGGACACGTCACAGCACAAGGAGGCAGCCATGGTACCAGTGGGCATGAGAAGGAAGAGGAGTGTAGATGGGGGAGAAGGAAGAGGAGCGTGGACGGGGGAGAAGGAAGAGGAGCGTGGACGGGGGAGAAGGAAGAGGAGCGTGGACGGGGGAGAAGGAAGAGGAGCGTGGACGCGGGAGAAGGAAGAGGAGCGTGGACGGGGGGGAGGAGGAAGAGGAGCGTGGACGGGGGAGGAGGAAGAGGAGCGTGGACGGGGGAGGAGGAAGAGGAGCGTGGACGGGGGGGGAGAAGGAAGAGGAGCGTGGACGGGGGAGGAGGAAGAGGAGCGTGGACGGGGGAGGAGGAAGAGGAGCGTGGACGGGGGGGAGAAGGAAGAGGAGCGTGGACGGGGGAGAAGGAAGAGGAGCGTGGACGGGGGAGGAGGAAGAGGAGCGTGGACGGGGGAGGAGGAAGAGGAGCGTGGACGGGGGGGGAGGAGGAAGAGGAGCGTGGACGGGGGAGGAGGAAGAGGAGCGTGGACGGGGGAGGAGGAAGAGGAGCGTGGACGGGGGAGGAGGAAGAGGAGCGTGGACGGGGGGGGAGGAGGAAGAGGAGCGTGGACGGGGGAGGAGGAAGAGGAGCGTGGACGGGGGAGGAGGAAGAGGAGCGTGGACGGGGGAGGAGGAAGAGGAGCGTGGACGGGGGAGGAGGAAGAGGAGCGTGGACGGGGGAGAAGGAAGAGGAGCGTGGACGGGGGAGGAGGAAGAGGAGCGTGGACGGGGGAGGAGGAAGAGGAGCGTGGACGGGGGGGAGGAGGAAGAGGAGCGTGGACGGGGGAGGAGGAAGAGGAGCGTGGACGGGGGGAGGAGGAAGAGGAGCGTGGACGGGGGAGGAGGAAGAGGAGCGTGGACGGGGGGGAGGAGGAAGAGGAGCGTGGACGGGGGAGGAGGAAGAGGAGCGTGGACGGGGGAGAAGGAAGAGGAGCGGGGACGGGGGAGGAGGAAGAGGAGGAGCGTGGACGGGGGGGAGGAGGAAGAGGAGCGTGGACGGGGGAGGAGGAAGAGGAGTGTGGACGGGGGGGGAGAAGGAAGACGAATGTGGACGGGGGAGAAGGAAGAGGAGCGTGGACGGGGGAAAAGGAAAAGGAGTGTGGACGGGGGAGAAGGAAGACGAATGTGGACGGGGGAGAAGGAAGAGGAGTGTGGACACGGGAGAAGGAAGAGGAGTGTGGACGCGGAAGAAGGAAGACGAGTGTGGACTGGGGAGAAGGTAGAGGAGTGTGGACGGAGGAGAAGGTAGAGGAGTGTGGACGGGGGAGAAGGAAGAGGAGTGTGGACGGGGGAGAAGGTAGAGGAGTGTGGACGGGGGAGAAGGAAGAGGAGTGTGGACGGGGGAGAAGGAAGAGGAGCGTGGACGGGGGAGAAGGAAGATGAGTGTGGACTGGGGAGAAGGTAGAGGAGCGTGGACATGGGAGAAGGAAGAGGAGTGTGGACGGGGGAGAAGGAAGAGGAGTGTGGACTGGGGAGAAGGTAGAGGAGCGTGGACATGGGAGAAGGAAGAGGAGTGTGGACGGGGGGGGGAGAAGGAAGAGGAGTGTGGACTGGGGAGAAGGTAGAGGAGCGTGGACGGGGGGGAGAAGGAAGAGGAGTGTGGACGGGGGAGAAGGAAGAGGAGTGTGGACGCGGAAGGAGGAAGAGGAGTGTGGACGGGGGAGAAGGAAGAGGAGCGTGGACGGGGGAGAAGGAAGATGAGTGTGGACGGGGGAGAAGGAAGAGGAGTGTGGACGGGGGAGAAGAGGACTGTAGATGTGGGTGGCCTCAACAGGCGGGAGTGAGGATGATGCCCCCAGTGGGGAAGCTCGTGACCCTCCTGCCAACACCCCGGCCCCACCTGTGACCTGTGACCTAAACCCCCTGGGGAGCTGGGAACTTGCCGAGAGTCTCAGCCCTGTCACAGTAGCCCGGGACCTTCGCGGCTCCCACACCCACAGAGGACCTTGGTTAGGGTCTTGAGACTCCGGGGGCCCTGAGTATCCACAGGGGCCAAGACACAAGTCCCGGACAGCGGCCTGCATTCCAAGTTAACGCTGCGGCACGCGGCAGGCAGGTGGCCGAGACCTCTGTGTCCTGCCCAGTTCTAAGGAAGGAATCGTCCCGCCCGGATCTAAGGGAGGAATTCCAGATGCACGTCGCTTCACCCTGATTTGCCTCACCCCTGCCATGGCTCCAACATAGCCACGCGGCACCCCCAGACCAGCTGGAGCCACAGACCTTGGAGTTAGGAGCCTGTGAGCTGTAGAGGCCCATGTGGCCGCTCCTGACAGTGACACGGGAGAGGGAGCCGGGCCCACGTGGCTGCATCTGACAATGACACGGGAGAGGGACCCAGGCCCACGTGGCCGCACCTGACAGTGACACGGGAGAGGGAGCCGGGAGAGGGAGCCAGGCCCACGTGGCTGTGCCTGACAGTGACACAGGAGAGGGACCCAGGCCCATGTGGCCGCATCTGACAGTGACACGGGAGAGGGACCTGGGACCACGTGGCCGAGCCTGACAGTGACACGGGGGAGGGACCTGGGACCACGTGGCCGAGCCTGACAGTGACACGGGAGAGGGACCTGGGACCACGTGGCCGAGCCTGACAGTGACACGGGGGAGGGACCTGGGACCACGTGGCCGAGCCTGACAGTGACACGGGGGAGGGACCTGGGACCACGTGGCCGAGCCTGACAGTGACGCGGGAGAGGGACCTGGGACCACGTGGCCGAGCCTGACAGTGACGCGGGAGAGGGACCTGGGACCACGTGGCCGAGCCTGACAGTGACGCGGGGGAGGGACCTGGGACCACGTGGCCGAGCCTGACAGTGACGCGGGGGAGGGACCTGGGACCACGTGGCCGAGCCTGACAGTGACGCGGGAGAGGGACCTGGGACCACGTGGCCGAGCCTGACAGTGACGCGGGAGAGGGAGCCGGGCCCTGCAGCACTGAGCTCGTCCTCACTGGGCACCATGATTTCCTGGCCAAGCCTCCGCCACCCTCCATGGCAGCTGTGGCACCCAGGCCTGTGGACCCAGCCGGACCCTACTCATGAGACTCCCGTCGGGTTAAAGGGAGCACAGGGTTTCAAATGACCCAGTGCGTGGTCGTTTTACCTCTGGGAACTAGGGGAGGCCGTTCCGCCTTCACCCTTGGCACCCTTGGGAAATGCTCCTTTGCAGACCCCGAGCCCCCGACCCTCGGGATGTGCAGCTTCCCCGTGTCCCACTGGACCCTGGGTCTCAAGGCAGAGCCTGACCACAGCCTCCGGGGTCGGCCCCACCAACCCCGGCCCAACCTTGGGTGCCTCCCCCGTTCCTGGCCTCCGGGGCGTCCCGGGCTGGGCGGGGCCGACTTACTCAAGGACGGAGTGCGTGGCCGCCCGCGGGTGGTATCGGTACAGCAGGAGGCTCTGGTCCACACGGACGACGCCGCCGCCCTTCCTGAGGTGCTCGTAGAAGAACAACAGGTCCTCCGGGACGCCCTGCAGGGTGGGAGCAGTGGCATCACCGGGGCGGGAAACGCGTGCCTGCCCCAGATGCACCTGTGCTCAGCTGGCCAGCCAGGGACTGGTGGAAAGGCTTTTGTTGCAAAGAAGCCAGTTTAGAGGCTCAACAGGGACATGAGGTGGCGACCCTAACAGAAGTGAGCAACTGAGCTTCTCCACAGGCGGGAAAGAGGGGAAGGGAGGGTGTGCTGGTTCTCGGTTCTGCCCCAAATTCCATTTTGGGCAGCAAAGGTCTCAGGGCAAAGCGGACGACAGGCAGCTGAGGAAAGGGGCTGGGCGGGTCCGGGTCTTGCAGCTGCGGATCCTGGACGGCTTGTCCGGTCTCCGTCCCCGGCCCTTTCCTGCTAGTGGCTGCGGCCCCAGAAGCTCAAGGGACTCAAAGTGCCGACTGTGGGCAGAGCAAGGTGGTGCTGGGTGGGTGCGAGGGGCTGCACGCAGGGGAGCCCAGCAGTGGGGAGGCAGCCCCGGGCCTGTGCCAGCCCCGCTCACTTGTCCACACTCAGAAACTTGAACCTCAGCCCACAGGGCTGATCCACGAACATCTCCATGTCAGTGGGGACTCTGCTCTGGAACATTCTGCAGGCATTCCCACCAGACTTTTCTGTCCTGTGAGAACCTGGGCCCTCCTTCCCCCGGCCTATCATCCCAATGGCCCCTGCCCTCTGCTTGCTCCTCTCCTGGGCAGACCCGTCCTCAGCCCAGAGCTGTGGCCGAGCCGTGGGTCCGTCTGGGGCTGGCTCTGGGCCTTGTGCAGAACTGGGCCCCTGTTGTTTCCTTAAATTCAAACATAAAACTGGGGGAGGAGCAGGGCGTGGAGTCTGGTCTCCTCGTGGTTCTCTGCTGCAGCTCACCTGGGTCAGCCGCCCACAGACACCTTTGCTCCAGGAAAGGGTGGGTTTTCTGACAGCCTAGCAGCAGGGCCAGTCTGTTACTAAGTCCAGCCTCTTCTCTCCTTGGCTGGCACTCAAACTTCAAGTGCAGGTCAGTAAAGGTCCCAAAATATCACGGCCCAACCGCTGGCCTGTTTGCTCCCAGGACAGACAGGCAGTGCTGCGCTTCCGCGTCCAACAAAAATGCACTATTTAACCTCCGCCTCCGCAGGGCAACACCTTTTATGAAAACCACGGTGACATGGAAAGATTTGTAAGAAGATGCTGAGTCAAAGAACAGACCTCAAAATTATGTGTACAGCTCTGCTAAAAGTTTATCCACCATAAGATAAAGACAAAGGAATCACAGAAGCCCACGTGCTACCTCACATGGGTGATTCAGGGTGAGGCTCCCGCAGGTGCCGTTGGACACGGACCCTCACAGGGGTGATTTAGGGTGGAGGTTCCCATGGGTGCCGGTGGACACGGACCCTCACACGGGTGATTTAGGGTGGAGGTTCCCATGGGTGCCGGTGGACACGGACCCTCACACGGGTGATTTAGGGTGGAGGTTCCCATGGCTGCCGGTGGACATGGACCCTCACATGGGTGATTTAGGGTGGAGGTTCCCATGGGTGCCGGTGGACACGGACCCTCACATGGGTGATTTAGGGTGGAGGTTCCCATGGGTGCCGGTGGACATGGACCCTCACACGGGTGATTCAGGGTGAGGCTCCCGCAGGTGCTGGTGGACACGGAGCCTCACATGGGTGATTTAGGGTGGGGGCTCCCGCGGGTGTCGGTGGACACGGACTCTCACACGGGTGATTTAGGGTGGGGGCTCCCGCGGGTGTCGGTGGACATGGACCCTCACATGGGTGATTTAGGGTGGGGGCTCCCGCGGGTGTCGGTGGACACGGACTCTCACGGGTGATTTAGGGTGGAGGTTCCCATGGGTGCCAGTGGACACGGAGCCTCACATGGGTGATTTAGGGTGGGGGCTCCCGCAGGTGTCGGTGGACACGGATCCTCACATGGGTGAATCAGGGTGGGGGCTCCCGCGGGTGCCGGTGGACACGGATCCTCACACGGGTGAATCAGGGTGGGGCTCCCGCAGGTGCTGGTGGACACAGACCCTCACAGGGGTCACTGAAGTATTTTCTCTAATTTTCTGTGTTTTCAAAGGCAGCTCTAAAGAGCATCGGAACTCTGAACACCTTATAGGTTTAGGAAGACAAAAACGGCTTCTCTCTTCCTATCACCAGGAAGAACCTGACCCTTGGGGTTTTCTTATTTTCTGGCAGTAAAGTGAGAATTTAGTTAACAGCAGCTCCTGGGTGGTGCTTCTGCCCCGGGAGGAGGGGGACTCAGCGGGTCTGTCCCACTTTTCTCTCCCCTCCCCTGATTGCTGCTGCTGAGACCTGAGGACCCAAAATGGCCTCACTCCTCCCCGAGGCTTTTCCCAATCACCCTCCAGGTGCCTGGACTGCCCTGTGGTGTGCAGGGAGAGGGAATGCGTCACTACCCAGAAAGGCATCAGGGAAATGCCGAGAGCGGAGGAAGTGTGGCTGCCCAGCCCCAACCTGCTCACAGAACCATCCCGGGCAGCCTTTGGGGATGGAGCACCCAGAACTTCCTGGAGGAGGAGAGCGCGAGCTAAAGCCACTCCCAGGAAGGCCGGGCCAGAGGCTCTGGAGGCTCCAATCCTGAGAGGCAAAAGGAAGCCGAAATCAGGGACACGCTTCCTTCCCCAGGGCCCGTCCCCAGCGCCGCGCGCCCTTCCCCAGGGCCCGTCCCCAGCGCCGCGCGCCCTTCCCCAGGGCCCGTCCCCAGCGCCGCGCGCCCTTCCCCAGGGCCCGTCCCCAGCGCCGCGCGCCCTTCCCCAGGGCCCGTCCCCAGCGCCGCGCGCCCTTCTCCAGGGCCCGTCCCCAGCGCCGCGCGCCCTTCTCCAGAGCCCCGTCCCCAGCGCGAGCCTCCAGGAGGAAGCAGCAGTCACCACGCGGGGACAGACGGGGAAAGCTCCAGCCCGGGCCCAGCAATCAGAGTCCGTGGGCCACAGGGACGCTAAGTCTTCTGCACCAAACCAGCAGAGAAAACTAAAAACTGGAAACACTTCCATGGATAAAAATTCAGCCTGTCCCCCACAGCAACAACAAACCTCCAAACCAGGAAACAGAGACTCCCGTGAACAACCCGCCAAGATAAATTCCACACCCTCCACCAGTGTTTCAGGCTACGGGGTGGGGTGTGCGGGGAGGTGGCGGAGACCCATCTTGAATCAGAAATTCAAGGACTAAGTGCAGAACTGGACCCTAATGGGGTGCGTCTAAATAGAGCATTGAGGAAAGTGCGTTAGTGCTTGGCCGGGGCTGGCAGGGGGCAGATGAGGCGCACCTCTGGGTACAGGAAGTGCTTTTTTGGGAATGACCGTGTTCTAACATCAGATGGTAGTGGTGACTGGTGATTGCACAGCCCTATAAATTTGCTAAAAAACAATGAATTGCACATTTTAATAGGTGAATTGTATGGCATGTGAATTATACCTCAATGAAGCTTTTATATAAAATTGGGTCGATTAAATTAAGAAAAGAAATTTTAAGGAGAGAGAAAATTGGCTGGGCGCGGTGGCTCACGCCTGTAATCTCAGCACTTTGGGAAGCCGAGGTGGGCGGATCACGAGGTCAGGAGATCGAGACCATCCTGGCTAACACACAGTGAAACCCCATCTCTACTTGAAAAAAAAAAAAAAAAAAAAAAAGAGACACAAAATGGGTTGGGTGTGGTGGCTCATGCCTTTAATCTCAGCACTTTGGAAGGCTGAGGTGGGGGGTGGATTGCTTGAGCCCAGCAGTTCGAGACCAGCTTCGGCAACATGTCAAAACCAGTCTCTACCAAAAATGAAAAAAGTAGCTGGGTGTAGTAGTGCGCACCTGTAGTCCCGGCTACTTGGGAGGCTGAGATACAAGGATTGCTTGAACCTGGGAGGCAGAGGTTGTAGTGAGCTGAGATTGAGCCACTGCACTCCAGCCTTAGCAACAGAGTGAGACCCTGTCTCCAAAAAAAAAAAAAAGGAACAAAATATATGAAAAATGAAGGCTAAATTACAAGATCCTTAAGAGAAAATAGATTTTAATTAAAAATGTAATAAGGGACATTGAAGAAAGGAAAACAGAAATTATATAATGAAGTGAAAAGGTAAGTTAGAAAGACTAAGAAAATCTTACCTATGTAGAACTGGAGTCTTTAAAACAAAACAAAACAAAACAAAACAAAACCCACAATGGACATAGCTAGTATTTAAAACCGCAATCCAAGAAAAATTTCCAGAAATGAAAGCAGATCTGTTTCTACACACTGAAAAGCACCATCAGGTCAACCTGAAGGCAGATTCTGGTGAAACTATTAGACTTCAGCAATAAAAAATAATTCTCAGAGTCTCCAGGCAAAACGGTCACAAAACTTACAAAGGCAAGATTCACTGTGCACCAGACTTCTCAAAACAGTCACACGAAGTGGCGACAGACAGTGCACGGACCAAGAACTTCCCGCACAGCCAGAGGCTTCCTCCAGCCTCAGGCTCCAGGAACGCAGTTCTGACGAGCGCGGCCTCACAGAGAGCTGTGGCTCCAGCCACATGGGGACCAGACACCCGGCCAGAGCCGCGGCGGTGGACGCCGGATGTGACTGCAGGTGGGAGACTACGGGACAAGGGTGCAAGACTAGTATATGGATGTTTGTCCTCGGACTTAAGTAGAAACCGTGTAACAAAAGCGCCAGGGCGGTGGCTCACCCCTGTTATCCCAGCACTTTGGGAGGCTGCGGCAGGTGGATCACGAGGTCAGGAGTTCAAGACCAGCCTGGCCAAGATGGTGAAACCCTGTCTTTACTGAAAATACAACAATTAGCCAGGCGAGGTGGCGGGCGCCTGTAGTCCCAGCTACTCGGGAGGCTGAGGCAGGAGAATGGCGTGAACCCGGGAGGTGGAGCTTGCAGTGAGCTGAGATCCGGCCACTGCACTCCAGCCTGGGCGACAGAGCAAGACTCCGTCAAAAAAAAGAAAAAAAGGACAGGAGGACAGGAGGACAGGAGGAGGGGAAAAGGAAAAAAAAAAAAAGGAAACCAACAATCTTATTGACTGTTGTGTGGGCAACATATGGGGGATTCAAGGTGTTTAGAAAAGGGTTAAGTACACAGATAACCACTAGACCAAAATGCAAACCTTCAATGTGCAGAAAAATTTAAAAAGTCAAAAGCAGGTGATGGCTCCAGGCTGTCCGTGGCTGAGCAGCCAGCACCTTCAGAGGAGACTGTGTGCGGCCAGAGCCTGGGGAAGTGGTGCTGCAGGGGCAAGGAGGACAAGGAGGGCAAGGAGGGCATGGAAACCCAAAGTCCCGGCCTGGAGGGGCTGAGGGCAGAATCCGGGACAAGCAGTGCACCTGGGGGCAGCGGTGGTCCCAGACAGAGAGACCAAAACGGGAGGGAATATTCACAAAGTAAACGTCCAGCAGGAGCACCCGCAATCCAACAACGAGAAGACAACAGGCCGACGAGCCGGACACACCACAAAATAACACAGAAGCTGGCCGTCACCACGTGAGATGTCCTTCAACATCGTTAGCC